>NC_056734.1:655124952-655482452 GCF_019279795.1 Protopterus annectens | reverse complement strand
TAGTCAATGAAAGTTTAAAACACTGAACATACAGAACAGCAAATTTTTTCCTAGGGAAAAATTTGCTGTTCCAAAACACATACACACAACACAAGCCCACCAAACAAACAGCAATCCACACAAATACACCTAAACTCTTATACCTAACCCTACACTAAGCTACACATACACCACTAACTATCCACTCACCTTAACCAAACCCTAGCCCTAAGGTCCGTCACTATTGTACAGTCACCTCACCCGCACCATAACCCTAACTCACCTACCCCGCCCTAACCCTCACGTCCACACAATCGCACACTTACCTGATCCCGACCCATAACTTTCCACCATAGCGCTAAAAATACCGAAGCAACTGAAACGGACAACCAAATTCTTTCCCTAGGAAAAAATTTGGTTTTCTGTTTCTTCGATATTTTCAGCATTCAATGAAAATGGGTCGATATTAGAACACTCTACGTTTTGAAACTTCGGTGTTCTAATATAGACCCTATATAAATGTATATATATATATATATATATATATATATATATATATATATATATATATACACACACAATATATACACACACACACACACTCACACATACACACACATACACACACACACACATAGATAGATGAATACAGCCAGACATTCATTTAAACAAGGTTATGTACTTCTGATTTCTTTTCATTAATGTTTTTAATGCAAGGGCACATAGTAAACATATGTTAAAGCAAATTCAGCTGTATATTATGGTTGCCATCAATGGTCACATTTCCTTTGTGGACTAGAAAATGCTCATGCACTCTGCCACTGTAAAGACTAACTAAAAGTCAGTGGAAATCTCTTACCATGGTTCTGTGTGCACTATATATGCATCCCCCTTTGAAAGGATGTCACAAAAAGCATAAAAGACCTTTTTTATGAACAGTATCAGTGTACCTAGCTGATAAGGTTGCCACCTGTCTCTCTTTTTGCAGTTCTGGAGTGTGTGTGTTTGTGGGGTGCTAATGTGTTAATAGTTTGCACAAAAACTATTTTCTGACTTTTCTCTAAATGTCACTGAAATCTTTGATACTACATTTAAGTTATCATAACATATAAACTATTATAAATAACTGGCATTTAAAGCTCACCATTTCCATACTGTGATGATGCTTATGTAAATTTGTCAGGAGAGGTGACAATTACTTTAAAGCCCTGACTGATCTAATTGCTTTGTTTTGCTATGAAAGAGAAGTGTTAAGTTTTTCTCCTGTCTGCAGTAAAATCAGTTCCGTAGCTTTCTGCATTTTTCATAGCAGCTGCTGTGCTTCCGACATTAGCAGGATTAATTGCCCATCTAAGACTGAAAGCAGTACCTGACAGGATAAGCAACAGATTTATCTGTGTCTATAGTATGTCATGCAGGAGGAGATGAATTCCTCTGCAAAGTATGTTAGAAGTTAAGCTTAAAAAAAGCAGGTAGGCTTTCCCTTCCTTTGATTCCAAGGCAAGGAAATAAAAATTTAAAAAATTACAAGCAAGTTTCTGGTACCTACACAATACTGGAGCCATATTGTAGGGAGAAGTGAAGCCTAAGGATTGAGTTAAACTGTAGGACAGGGTGGTGTTTTCCTTTTAGGATGCATTCTAGAAGTATGTTTGCTGATGCTAGATACATCACAGTATTCTGATTACTGCTGCCATGACCCTCTCACTCTGTTCATGACAGTTCATTCCAGGTGTGGTAACCACCATTGATTTTTTTTTTTGTTTGTTTGTTTTTTTTTGTTGCTCTGACCCTACACTCTCAGGTCTGTTGTTATTAAATGGTGCTTTACTCCAAAGAGATTGCAGAATAAATGCAGTGCTTCATAGTTTTCTGCAATGAACTTCAAATGCCATATTTCAGACCACATTGTTTGGGTATCCAGATCCTTTCCTTAAGCCCATTGTTCCATGGCTGCATGTATGCCTGTGTCATCACGAAAGAGACTGATCCTGTTCTCTAGTCTCATGCATATATCTCTAACAAACAAAATGAAGGCTTCTTTAATGAAGGTTTACTCCTGTGATACTCTGCTAGTCACTTTCTGTATTCGTTTCATCATTTCTCTTGCTATAACCCTCACTGACCTATGGTCCAACCACATTGTAATCCAGTTTCTCAGTCTCAGTCCTGTTCTATCTTTTACAGTTTTCATAGTAGTTGCCTATGTATGACTAAGTCAGAGATCTTGATGACATTTAGGAAAATTGTGTATATCTGTACTCCCCTGTCAAATGTTCCTATAATCGAGTCATAAAATCAAGTTCCAATTCCAACTGATGATGCTTTTGGCTTAGATCCCTTACTGGTTGCTGTCCTGGTTGATATTGTCCTATGTGAAAGAAACCACGTTTTTGTAGTGAATTTTACTGTTACCACAGGTACACTAACAAGCGTTCAGCTTCCATGATTTTTCCTGTCCTCTATCCTGGCCAGGACATCAGTTCTACTACCTCCCAGTCCACATGCACTTCTACCCTGTCAGTGATATATTTCTGATCTCTGCTAGAAAAGCTGCCAGAACAATGGCCATGTTCTCTAGGAACAGTGAGTCAGCCTTTTTGCTCACAGTGCCTTGTCCTCTCTTAGGTCAGTTAGTGCCCACTCCATCTCTGGCAACTCTGTCCAAGTGCCCATCCATTGTTTCCCTCCATCTGCTGAACTCCATCCCAGCATAACAGTCCTTCTTTTTCTTTGTGAAGAAAGAGGCAATATGTACATTCAACCCCTCTATCTCTCTTGCATCTTTACTAAATCTTACAAGGTTCAGTCCTACCTTATTCCTTTCTTAATTAAAAATATTCTCCTTCAAGCACATCTTGCTAAGTATCCTCATTGTGTCTGCTGGTTTCCTCCCACCTTGTGTTGTACTTGATCCTTTATTCATTTCTGATGATGTTCTCTTCCTAAAAGTTCTTTCTACTTTGATCCAGTATTGTCTGTCCCTTATTTTCTCTTATTTTGATTGCTTCCCTCCACTGACATCCTTTCTAAAGGTCCATCAGTACTCTTCTGTCTGATCACCTCTTCTGTTTACCCCACCCTTGCTATGGCACTGCTCAGCTTCCAGCAAGGTGTTAATACACAGTTTGTGCTGCTAAAAACAAGTTTACTACTTCATGGTACATTAAACTGCCATGAAGTCTGTTCAGAAATAAAAAATGACTGCCATCTTCTTTCATTTGCTAAACAGTTTTACTTATTTCCAAATAGTAAATAAAGAAAACAAACAAAGAAATGTGTGTGTGTGTGTGTGTGTGTGTGTGTGTGTGTGTGTGTGTGTGTGTGTGTGTGTGTGTGTGTGTGTGTGTGTGTGATTCTGAATGTGTGTATTTGTGTATATTTATATTTGTGTAGACATTAAATACTTACACAGCTTATATTTGTATGTAAAATACTTCATCCATCAACAATTTTATAAGCTATAAGGTTGAAACATTAGGTGGAGGAACAACTTGACATGAAAAAAATATATAAAAAAGTAAATAGTATTTAAAAAAATATATAAAACATTAATAGATAGTCTATTCTCTAAGCACACTGATGCCCTCAGGGATAAGAGTCAGTGGGGAAAAAGCATCCTTCCAGGGGAATACATGCCCTCTACCTGTAGCATCAGGCCACACAAAACCCCTGGGCAGGTGTTATTTCCTCAATAACACACACACTGTCAGACATTATTACTTGCTTATGACAGTAGTTTGACTAAGTCATTCTCACTGTCTTGACGACACCTGAGAAACTATGCTGTACTTTATATGATTATATGCACTTAATCTGGAAATAAAACTGTAGGTCAAAAATTGTAGATGTTTTCAATGTGCTCTGTGAATTTTACTATGTTTATAAAATAATATTTCAGAGGCAGCATTACATGCTTAAACAAAGGGATAGTTTTCAACTGTGAATGAAGTAGTTGATAAAATATACTTAAATACGTCACACATTATGATTTATAACAGGACGTCTGCATCTAGCTGACATTATTTACAGAATGAGCATAAAAAGAACATAGGAGTGCTATATAACTGATATTTTTAATTTATGGCAGTTCTGTGGTAGTGATTACTACTGCTTCACTAATGCAGTTTTCTTTAACCCTGTTTCAGATTAGCCATGGTTCTGCCGTTGCAGTATTGAGCAACAAGCAGCAATTTCCATCATTTCTACGAACGATGACAAATGACAATTTTCAGTATCCTGTCCTCACACATTTGATTACCCATTTTAGTTGGACATGGATAGGAATCATAGCTTCAGACAATGAATATGGCCTTCTTGGTAGTCAGAATCTTAAAACTTCTCTTAGCCTCAGAGAAGTATGTGTCGCTTTTTCAGAAATCATTTCACTTGGCATCTCCATGAAAAGGTTACTTCAGATTGTTGATGTAATTAAAAAGTCCAATTTAACAGTTATTGTTGTATATGCAACACGGATGGAACTTTTCCCATTAATTGATGAGATTGCCAGGCAAAATATCACTGGGAAGGTCTGGTTAGCCACAATCAGTTGGATAATTTCACCCATTTTCTCCAAGAGACTCTCATGGAAAGCACTTAATGGTACCTTTGGTCTTGCAACGCACAAGGGTGTGATTCCAGGACTTAAAGAGTTTATTTACATGTTACATCCTTTCACAGCAACAGATGATATTTTTGTCAAGTCATTCTGGGAAGAAACATTTAGTTGCTCTTGGCCAACTGACAATCATGCCAAACAAGCAAAGGATGTGAACACAACATTCATGCTTTGCACGGGTGAAGAAAAGTTGGATTATTATGACCTGTCTAAATTTAATTTGTTTGATTTTAGATATGCATACAATGCCTATAAAGCAGTCTATGCAATTGCTCATGGTTTACATGCTCTTTTGAACTGCAATTCAAGTAGTGAGTTTTATGCTTACAAAACTTGTAAAACGTTTGATTATCGTAAGTCATGGCAGGTAAGAAATGTACTTATTGTTAGTTAAAATTGTTTTCTCATCCTTCCAAAAAGAGGACAGATGTGTTGTGATATTTCTGAGGCATGCTATTTACTTATTTATTTATTTAGTTATTTATTGCCTTACAAAAACATACATATATATCCTGAGTAAGTGAGTATTCAGTGAATGGCTCTTTTTGTATTTTTAAGGGTAAAAGTGCAGTAAGGTTAATAAGTGAGTAATGCAGAGAAAAATACATGCAAAGGACACTCTACTGTGAAGATAAGCAAACTACAAACTAAGTAAATGCAAACATAATGTAACTTTGCAAGAAGAAGATATAGGGGGAATCAATAAAGCCTACACAATAATTTTGGCAGTGTGCTCATTGTGGTGCAAAGCGCATTTGACCGCAAAAAGTTTTAGATTCAGTAAACTCCATGTAGCAGCACTGACTCATGTGCAAACATGAAAACTTTTGTGGCATGCAAAATACAGCATAAGTAGCTGAACTGTATGCTAATGAAGGAAATCAACATGGTGGAGTGATTCAACAAGCTGTAAAGTAACCATGTGGACTCCGTGCTCGTGTTGGCCATGTATGTGAAAGTTTACTGAATACATCCACACAAAGGTGTCTACATGGAAACTAGAAAAGGTAATTGTCCGTACATTTGTACAGAACAGGCCCTAACATGTAACACCACACACATTATGACATTCCCAGACATGTTGCATGCTAGAAGAATATGTTAAAAATAGTAACAATTACTTACTAAATGTCATGACGCAAATGCCGCTTTGCACCCCCACCCCAAAATGAACACTGTAATTGTAACTAATGTAGATAGCTAAAAGTGTAAACCCCATGACATACACAGCTAAAAGTGTAAACCCCATAACATATAGAATCCCAAACCTGAATTCCTGTATGCACATATATACACCTGAGTAATACCATCCCTTACCTGCAAAACATTGGCTCCCCTTCAGTTTGCCTGCCTACACGGTTACCAACTGTATATATTCAGGGCTGTCAACTTGGTGGAGATGCAAATGAGGTCAAAACTCATTAGAAATGCTGAATCCCACAATCTTGTAACCATGTAGGGATGTTCACTTCTTGTAGGCACTTCCACAGTGTTCATGTTGAATGCATGGCAGCAGTAAATGATAACATCGGGGGGGTGTCAAGTTACACTTATAGAGATGTCCATGTTGGTCTGTGAAGTGTAAAACTGCATGCAAGCAGTGCACAATTCACAAGTTTGTGTCATCCTCTTTATTGTTTGTTAAAATATATCTTATCTATTCGCATTGCATTAAAATTTACATTAGGGAGTCGATTAGCCAAACACCTGAAGAAGCGTGTTCCTGTTCTAAATAAAGAAGCTTTTCACATCAGTGGTTATCTCCGTGTGGTGTCTCCAGTGGATTTTGTGTGTTCTAATTGAGAACTAGGGTAACTCAGATAATCAAACTGTTCAAATAATCAAATACATTGAACTGGATAAAAAACTTCTGAAATCTTGGGGTTTTTTGCGTGCAGGGAATACACTTTTCAACCATTCAGTGATTCCAATGGGCAGTAAAGAATATTTTTTTTACACATGAGCTGGCTACAAACTCAAAAAATACACACAAGTGAATGTGTATAAAGTTTACATATTCAGACTTTATGATTTTTCCTACCCAAAAACATTGGAAGGCTGCATTCGGATAATTGACGTTTTGGATAATCGACATTCAGATAATTAACTCTCTACAGTATTTTTTAATTTTCATCATTGTTTGTGCAAAGTGTTGCTTAGCACAACCACAGGAAACAGAGGAATGAATGGCAAGTTTCTTGATGCATATCACATAACTCTTCCTGTGGTAGCATGTGTATTTCCTAGGGCTAGAGTATAGAAGGTCTTGGATTCTACTAGGGTCTACTTTGCCCTGTTAAAGGCCAACAATATCAAAGCTGATATTGTCGGCACCAAAATGTCAAAAGTGAAATTCATCGTGCGTGTAAATGGTAATCTCCGTAAGGGGAGATTTCCATTTACTGCAATGTAGTGCGATCTCAGAGTTGGTATATCTAAGTAGCGGGGGGGGTGTGGGGGTGCAGCCCCCCCCTGCATAGAGCAATCTGTGTTGTGTTTGGGTGTTTTTTTTTTTTGTATGTGTTTGATGTTCGGGGTTTTGACATTTTCGTGTCAATTATTCCGCTGTCGACAGTTTGAGTTTTCAACAGTGTAATATTAACACTTCTACTACAGGGTCTGCAACTTTCCCTCTACTTTGTGAACTGCATGTTTGTGCGATATAACAGGCATGGACAAAAGTAATAATTTCCCTTGTGTTCACCTTATTTCAGTGTCAGCACATGCAGTGTCAGTGCACTCAGTGCACATCATACACGAATGAGCACTAAGAGAGTTCATATATTCAATAAAGTAGCAGGTGTTTTTCATAGCTGTTACTTATAGAATAAGCAGGGGATTTCAATACATTCTGTTTTCTCCTACATAATTCCATCCCATGGGAGTAGACACAAAGAAATTCTATGCCTGAAATAAAATTGTGTCAACTGCTGAATTTGCAAGGTAAGTCCTGAACCTAGAATGTATTCTGTAATAAAATTATGGCATAGCCTTTCATATCTTAAGTTGGTGCAGTAATGAAGTAAATAGTGGTTCATTTATTCAGAAAGTGCCTTAACATGTGACAGCAGACCCTTATTTTAGTCATATGCGTCCATTACCAAGGTTTTCTTTCTTATTCCTCTCCTTTTTCATTGCCCTTTTTGTGTGATATGTTGCATAGCACAAATAGCATAAGAGGTACTGGCTGTGTTTATTGGGTTTGTGCAAAATGGAAGAGAACCACCTATGAACAGACAACTAAGAATAGTAACCCAATACATTCAATTAATGTCCTTGGCCATCTTTGGAATATATGAAAGAGACATGGAAGTGCTCTCCGATCTTGTAGCCCAGGCAGGTATGACCCTAGCCCTGAGTAGCATCCTGCCATCGCCAAGAATGATACCATAGTACAAGGACAAAATAATTGACTTCAACAATTGGCTAAGCTTCTGGTGTCATTCTAATGGGATCCATTATCTGTTTGCTTGGGACAACATGGTCGACAGACCATGATGCTTTGCCAGAGATGGACTGCACCTTTCACCCCTGGGATTCTGGATACTGGCTAAGGCTCTTGCTGCCCCTATAGTGCCTTTTTTAGACAAGGTTCAAATGACAAATTCACCACCGTAACAGGAACAAGCAAGCAAAAACTAAGGGTAATGCTACTCAATGCTAGAAGTCTAAATATCAAAATTCACTCCCTCGAGGCACTCCTTAAAATGGAGAACTTCGATATCTGTGCAGTGACTGAGATCTGGTTCAAAACTCCTAAGAGCACCTCTGCATTACCAGGCTATCACTCATACCACACTTTTCGGCCACCTAACCTGGACTGGAACACCAAAGGCGGAGGTGTGTCCATATTCATTAAGGATATACACACCTCCTGGCTAGTTGCTCAGCATAATGCATCCAAGGTTATCCAAGTGCAACTAACTCTGGGCAAAACTGCAATCCAAATTGTAGCTTGCTACAGATCCCCCACCATGCTCCAGGATTCCCACTCTTCTTTTCTTGATATAGTGGAAAATATTACGGTTCAACCAAACTCCCTAATAATGGGCAATTTCAACTACCCCACCATTAACTGGGAAAACTCATGTACCAACTCCTTCACTCAACGCTTTCTGAAATTCATAAATTCCAATGCCCTGGATCAACTTATCCACACCCCCACCAGGGGCAACAATATCTCAGACCTAGTCATTACCAACTGAGTGACTGGTGTTCCACACCTGAAGTCAACTCCTCGTTGGTCAGATATGACCATAAGCTAATCACCCTAGATATCCACATCCTGCCCCACCCCCCATTAAGGAAATCACGGTTAAAAATTTTTCCAAAGCCAGCTTCATGCTTCTTAAGACAGAAGTGGTAAATTTCATGACACCCATGCAGATAGACAACACAGTTATGACTGTTGAATCCTACACAGATGCACTCTATAAGCACTTACACAAGTACATGGATCGTGCTATCCCAAACAGAACCAAGATGCTATCCTCCAAAAAAGGAAGCCAATCTGATGGTCCCCTGCCATAAACAAACTCTACAGCAGAAGGAAGAAACTGTTGGAAAAGAGAGTAAAATCCCATGAGTGGAGGAGTTCCCTGGTCAGCCTCAGTAAGAAGCTGAAATTCCTTATAAGATCCTCCAAAGCTAGCTATGAAAACAAAATTGCCACTGATTCTAGGGACAGCCACAAAGCATTCTATAGCTATGTCAAAAATCTCAATGGCATCACCCAGATCTGCTCTGAGTTACAGCACAACGGCATGGAAATTACAGAACCAACTGATATTGCCAATGTCCTGGCAGATAGGTTCAATGCTAACTTTACCCTCCTCTCTGCCCCTTAAGGGCCCATATCTATACAGGAAGAATGCAGAGTTCCTGTAATCACAACTAAGCAGGTAAAAGCTGCACTCTCTAAAGCCAAAAACACAGCATCCATTGGCCAGGACAACATCCCAGGCTGCATTTTACATGAACTTCAGAATGAACTGGCTCCCCACCTAAGCACCATGTTCAATCACAGTCTCACATCAGACTTTGTGCCCACTGAATGACACACAGCAACATTTATCCCACTCCACAAAGGGGGAGCCACCACTGATCCTGGGAACTATTGCCCTATTAGCCTGACGAGCCTGGTCTGTAAGGCCATGGAACATATCATCATGGAACTCATAAGCAAAGATATTGGTAACCTCTAAACTCTGGACTCCACCCAATTCGGGTTTGTGAAAGGCAGATCATGCCTCCTGAACCTGATCGACTTCTTTGAGGCAGTCACTAAAGCTGTAGACAAGGGTATGGTGGTTCACACAGCCTATCTTGACCTTGCCAAGGCTTTCGACACCATCCCCCAATCTGGAATTATAGCTAAACTCACTAAACTAGGTATAAATCCCTTTATCACAAGATGGATTGCCAATTGGCTCACTGACAGAACCCACACTGTAAAGGTTGCAGACTCCAAATCTGACTTCAAACCAGTGACAAGTGGAGTACCACAGGGTTCAGTCCTGGGACCTCTCCTGTTTGGTATCTACTTCTCTGAAGTACAGGTTAATTCAGAAGGCCTTTGGCTAACGAAGTTCACAGATGACTGAAAACTAGGAGCCATAGCTGAGTCCTCAAATGATGTGGACATCCTACAGGAGGACCTCACTGAGACAGATGCCTGGTGTCAGAGCCATGGCCTCAAGCTCAATGCCAAAAAGTGCATTGTCATCCCCTTTAGTAAAAACTCTGTACCCATGAACTACCACATAGGTGGCAGTCTACTTAATGCTGAATGTGTGATAAAAGACCTGGGGAACCAGGTGGGCAGTAGTCTCTCCTTTGATAATCACATCGCCACACAGTAGTCAGAAAATCCTTCTATGCTGCACACCTCATCACAAAAGGGTTCTCATCTATGAAAAAAGAAGTCATTGCTCCCTTCTACTTGACACTCATTAGACCCATTATAGAGTACAATGCCCCTTTTGGAATTTACCTGACAAAACATCTGCAGCAGCTGGAATGGCCATAAAAGTACCTCACAAAGAGAATTACTGGCCTCAAGTAGATGCCCTACATTGACCATCTCAAAAAACTCCAGTTTTACTCTGAAGTATATCACCTACTCTGAGGTGATCTCTGCCTAACTTATAAAGCTATGTCAAACCCAGAGCTGTTGGACATGCTGCACGTAAAGAAATCCCAATCCCTCCGAGCTACGTGCTCTAGGAACCTAAACCTTGTCACCATAATAAACAGGACAAGCTGGAGGGATAGATTCCTGTTCCAGAGACTTCCCATACTCTGGAGCAAGCTATCCATCTATGTCAAGCAAAGTTCCTCATTAGCACTCTTCAAGAAAAATCTTGATAAGTGGATGGGAAATAGGAAATACACCCCGGGGCTCACTTCTGTGGCTCTGCTCAACAGGGGCACAGGAAAATAACTTTCTTGGGTGTATTAAGCCAGGGAACCTTCTTGGCTAGGCTTACTTAGGCCGATAGCCTAGTACCTACCTTTGAATCTATGAACCTATAAAAGTCTGGCAAGGAGTAGAGATGACACTGGGTTCTAGCATCAAATATACAATTTTTGTTTTACTACTGTGACATTGCAGTTTTCAACAATGAAGTGCAACATACACAACTGTTTCCTGAACATTCCTGTGGTAACAGGTGTAAGTGTAGGACTAACATGTACATGGTCCTAGGTTTGAATACACTATATGCCATGTAGTGTAATATTTACTGATGCTAACAATGCTGCCCATGTTTGTGCAATGCTTACCAATGTGCAAACAGGCATAACTAGCATGTGTGTACACTTTCTTAACCATTGCGTAAATGCATTGCTCACTGCACTCCAGAACTGTATATAAGATGTTTTCTTATTGGTGTTTATTGTCCATTTCCTTTGTATGACATAAAACTGCATGTGGAAACATTAGAAATTCAGGGAACATTCTAAGTATATGTCATATACTCACAATACATACATGCGTTGTCCACACCCTTCCATAACCGATACAACATTGGGCTCTCAATATTTTATAGACATACAGGTTACCACACTACAAAATGTAATATTTATTTATTTACTGACATTTGGTGACCAGAAAAGCCTGGCTGGGTCATTAACCCATTTTCAGTGGAGGGCTGGAGAGAAAGGCTCCAGTAATGTATAGTAATAATGTTTAATATAGTAAAAGAATTACATAGTGAAATATTGCATATATATAGAAGAAAACATATGCAGAATTATATAAATCATACATGCATACATACAAATGTTTCAAGCATGGGCATTAAAGCCCTTCTAGCTTGCCAATATGCAAACACACATGTTTCCATAATAAATGTCCAGGCTATTCTTAAAAATATCTAAACTAATACTTGCTTTACTGTAATTTGGTAGTCTGTTCCTAGCATCAGCTACTCTGTCAGAGAAACAATTAGTACACTTCTCATTCATATAGAATCTTCTACATAGGTTATCTGACAACACTCTAGTACTTTTTGATAACCCCAAACATTCCCAGAGGTAGTTGTTCCTAAATGCCTTATATACCTGAATAAGATCTCCTCTTAAATATTTGTAAGAGACACTGTATAAGTTCAGATATTTTAGTCTTTCATAATAACTTAGATTTTCACATTCATGGATGCCCTTAGTATATTTCCGCTGTACTCTTTCCAGTTTATTCATGCTTGTTTTCCTATAGGGTTTTCATATTATTCCATACTCAATTTAGGGTCTAAAGTAACTAACAAACAATGACTTCATTATGTTTGATTTCCTAGACGTTATAAATCTTTTTATATAACCTATAGTTCTAAAACTATCATTAGCCAATTGGTTGATATGATTAGAAAAACTCATAGCTGAATCTATCCATATACCCAGGTCCTTAAATGAGTCCACAGTTTCAATCACTGTGTGCTGTATTAAATATTCACCTTTCAGTTTATGTCTCCCAAATATCATATGCTTAGTTTTTGATGTATTTATCAACATATTATTCTCCTGCACCCAAATGGTCAATATAAGTCAAAATATTTTGCAGACATGCCTTATTTGTAACACATGTAATCAATTTACACAATTTCAGGTCGTCAGCATATAGACTGTAGAACACCTCAGATGAAAAAGTAAGGTCTGACAGATACAATCTAAACAAGTAAGGGCCTAGTACAGAGCCCTGTGGGACACCTTGACTGTAACCATGGATTTCACCTGCCCAGTTGGTGTTTGATACTTGCCATGTCATATTTGTAAGCCATGCAGCTGTCCGTCTTATCAACAGTAAATCAATACCTAGTTGTACTAATTTATTGATCAATGTTTTGTTTATGACCCTGTCAAATGCTGAAGTTAAATATATATAAATCACATCACAGCACAATTTTTCACTCATAGCTGTTATTATATTGTTATAGAACATCATGTTACAGGTGGTAACAGATCTAGTTTCAACATAAGCATGCTGATATATGGTTTCAAGTCCCAACCTATCCAGTTCTGACAATAACTTATCCAGTATTACCTTCTCCATTATTTTTCCACAACATGAAAATAGACTTAAGGGTCTATATGATTCTGGGTTTATCCTACTCCCCTTTCCCTTAAAGACAGGTTTAATAAGTGCATGTCTCCAATCTTGAGGAATCCCGCCATATTTATATGACCTAGTGAATAATAGATGTAATGGCAGTGTAAGTTCTTGCTTAAGTGTTCTTAAGTCATTGTTACTTATTCCGTCTCCTCCCTGTGCTTTGTTTGGATCCAGTTTGCACAGTTTTTTTTCAATATAATCTAATTTGATTCCAGTATCTGGGGTCACCTGGATGTCACTAGGACAACTTACCACCCCTTTTGTGGAGCCAAACTGTTTTGCATAAGATTTTGTAAATATATATATAATCTGTTGTGTCTGAGAATAAATTTTAGAATCTGCACAGTTTATCAATTTGTGTATCTTTACTCCTTCCACATCTTATGTATCTATAAAAAGGTTTCCTATTATGCTCAATATCTTTATATACATTTTCTTCAAATTTTTCTTGATCTTGTCTAACACTATGCTTAATCTGTTTGTCCAGCTCGTTTATTTCAGTTTTCAAAGTTGTAGTTCGACCTCTCTTCCATTTCTTATATTTTTTGTCTCTCACCTTAATCAGGCATCTTGTTCTTAGGGAAATATACCCCCTGATGTTACGTGCCTAGATCCTGATGTTAAACATTTTTTTGACTTTTTGCACTCAAACAGTTTCTCTTTCAAAACTTTCCACATTCCATCTGCAGTTTTTCCACTGAACACATCACTCCAGTTAGTTTTATGTAGCAACTTTTTTGCTTCCCTATAATCTGTTATTAACCTTCTGTGCATTGGCTTAGATTTCAGTTTGGCAAAATTATCTAGCAGCAAATTAACCTTATACAATAATTTGTACTTGAGTTACAAAAGAGGTGCTGAAATAGCACTTACAGTAAGAGTGGTCTGTTTAACAAAATATAAATGAAAAATATTTGTAAAAGAAAAATGTCATTAGCCGATGGATTTTGAGTACATTCAGGAATTAGTAATGTAGTAATCACTGATAGAAACTGGAAAAGGACATTATTTGTGATTATGATGTGGAGGATAAAGTAAGGATAAGATGCTGACTGTTTGATGGGTTCAGTAAATAGTAGAGAAGTAGGAGAGATGGGGCTAGAGAGAGTTCTAATATAAGAGGTAGTGGGAGGTAACAAAGGACAAGAAGTTTGTAGGAGATAATTGGAGGTGAGTGAGTAAAAGGTAAGAAAGGGGCATAGGTGGATGATGGGATAAAAGTTTCGGTGAAAGATGACTATGAGACGTTAAGAGGGAGAGGTGTGGCTATATATTTATTTTAGAGCATGGGAAGGTGTGTGAGTTAAAAAAGTGGGGGGATTTAATAAAGCCTGCATGGTCTGATTTACTGTGTAGGCATCATGTCATGCTACTTACATGAAAATAAGCAGGTCTATGATCCAGTAAGCACTGCTGAGCACTGCACATGGGCATGCCAACATGGGAACTTCTGTGGCATGTAAATCACCTTATAAAGAGGTGAATCTCATGCAAATAAGGCAAACAGAGTTATCCAGCAAGCAGATAGGTAGCCCTGCAGAGTCCATGTCAGTGTCCATAGTGTATGTGGAAAAATTCTGTGTACAGGAATGTAGACAGCCAAAAGGTGCTGTAAAAATGTAGATAGATGGACAGAAATGGCATACCACAGACAGAAATGAGTGAAACTATCCTCCATGTGTCACATGGGTTACAAGCAAATATGTGAATATAATATATATTTTTTAATAATCTGTATGTTTGCAATGTGCACCGCAGTGTACAAACATGCCTTATATAAAAATAAGTGGAAAAAACAAATCAATATTATGATACAGAAATGTATTACAGGACTCTTAATGGAGCATCTACAATGGTGCATTGGTGCTGTTGCTAACATGGTAGGGCTTGGAAGTGTGTAGTTTCCATGTTGTGAGCACTGATCCCTATGCAAATGAGGTGGAGTTACTGAATAGCAAAATGGGGTACTTGTGTCAGCATATCTCCTCTGTGTAGGTAGAGAACCATATCCGTATCCACAGAGGAAGTAGCTGACATCAGGAGAGGGTGTGCTGAAGACCTGCTAAGCTGACTGGAGATTAGCTGCGCCTGTTTGCATGGCATGCCACTGTGCTGAACGTGGAAAGTTTTGGGGGGGGGGTCTAAATCTAGTGATTGCTAAACTTTGTTTACCTCCACTCCATGTGTTTACATGGCATTCCACATTGCTGAGAGTATGAAAAAAGCAATGATGTATTAATTAGTTGTTTAACTTACACTAGGGTCAGTAAAAGATGTTAATGATATACTAGACAGGTGGAATGCATCATAGGTGGCCAATCACACAGTCAGCACCTACAGTAGCACACTAAAGTATGCATGCACCTTACATTCTGATTTTTCACTCATACTCTGCACCATTAGAGTACAGACTTGAGAAGTTTAAGTGAAAGAATGGTAGCAACTGCTGCAGGTATGCAACATCTGCATGTGCTGGATGCTGAAGTCAATACTGCTGCTGGAGCTGTTGACAATAGGCCTAGACAGAGAAGGAGAAGAGTGTTCAGGCTCAGGATAACTTTCCGTGAGCTATATGAGCTGGAGATTGTAGAGTGCTACAGGGCAAACAGGGACATACTACAAGAACTTACTGAGCTCTGCCGCCCTCAACTCCGACCCAGAGCCAACACAGGGGAACCCATCCCAGGGGAAAAAAGGTATGTGCAGCCCTTAGGATAATAGCCACAGGTACCTTCCAAAGACCAACTGGGGACATGGGGGTCTAACAGGCTTCAGCATCCAGGGTACTCCACCATTTCCTGGATGCCATGTTACCACATGCCAGTGAGTACATATATTTTCTCCTCACCCCTGAGGTGAGGGCCAGCAATATGCAACACTTCTACCATGTAGCACAGTACCCTGAGGTAGTGGGTGCCATAGACTGCTCTCATGTACACATCAAGGCACAGCTTAGTGAGCAGGGCAGAATCTATGTCAATCTCAAGGAAAGCCACTCCATCAAGTGCCTGTTCATGTGCAATGCCCAGGACATTATCATGAATGTGTGTGCTGGCAGCCCAGGCAGTTATCATGACTCCAATATCTGGCATGCATAACAGCTATAGCAGATGTTTGCTAGAGGGACATCCCACATGGCCATTAAGTGGGGGGTTTGGGCTTCATCCTGGATCCTTGGATGATGACACCCATCAGAAATGCACATTTGTGCTGCTGAAGTCACAATTCTGGTGTCTTGATATATCTGGTGGAGGCCTGCAGTACTCTTCAGCCACATGTGCACATGTGTTCACAGTATGCACCATGCTACACAATGTGATCCTGCAGAAACAGCTGCAGCAGGATCAGCAAAGGGATCACCACACCCACACTCACAAGAGGACTTGGAGGAGGAGCCCCCTGATGATTTCCCTGTAGGCAGACGTAGCCATGCCCAGTACACCATGGCATTAGCTAAGAGACAATGCATAGCACATTCACTGACAATCTAGGGCCCTAGGAACTGACACCTTACTCCTACTCACATACATATAGTAAATGTGTTGATGCCAGGCAACCCACACAACCTATACCGATCCATGTATTGGTTGTGTACTGCTTGCATCGCATAGAGTCATCCCTGAACTACAGGTCTCTCAACTGCTGCATTTGCAAGGTAAGTCTCTAAGATACACACTAACTGTAAGGATTTCTATAATATATCATATGTATAGATCTGCTGCTGTTATGCAAGGAAATATAATGGGTTAATTGGACAGATGTAACATCCACATGGACTACAGATACTCAGTCCAATAGTATGTGTTCCTTGATATTCTCTAGGCCTCATGGTTGGAATATTCACTACATCAGTCAAGGGAGATGATAAACAGTGGGCTCACATGATATTTGGACTACTGTATATCCCAGCAGATTATGTGCCATTGTTCCCCCACTCCCAACACAGCAATGTACCCATACAACTGCTTTAACAGAAAATCACCTATGGTATATCAGTGGATCAGGCAATCTCAGGGCTGTAACATAGATATTTCTCACACCATTGTATGTCTCTACTCATGCAGGACACCAACGTACATATTTATGCTGTTGATTGTGTGATGAATGACTCCTCTCTGTTTGGTGATCTGAGTGGCTCAATAGACTAGGGAAGCCAGCATGGATGATGGTGTTGATGGTTCTAATCTGGAATTGCCCACATTGTTTGCATGTGAGATAGTACTATGTTGGTGTTTTCACAGACTGGCATACATCTTAGTGCAAGAAATCTGGACAAAGCCAGTAAGATTGGGGGGACAAAGGACCAAACATAGGGACATATTTCCAAAGATGGAATTGCTCACATCTTTTGCATGTGAGGTAGTACTATGTTGGTGTTTTCACAGACTGCCATACATCTTAGTGCAAGAAATCTGGACAAAGCTAGGAAGATTGGGGGGACAAAGGACCAAACATAGGGACATATATCAAATATTGTCCCCATAAACCTAGAAAGTCACTGGAAGTAAAGGTGTTGCATTATTACATATGTTCTGAAGGATATAACGTCTGAAACACAAATATTTGTCTGTAAGTAGTATAATGTAGTGACACCAATATTCTATAATTCAACAGAAGACCACAAATGTATGATGAACAGACAAAACATATGAAGCAAAACTCTGGACATTCTGTGCAAATCAGGAGAGTTGAGAGGTATGCAGACAGTTAGTCTGTTGTTGGTGTAATATTATCAACCACAGTCATAGATTAAGTTCAGCACCCAGCTGGGGAATACTGTGGACAGTTTGAGTGAAGTGCAGTTCTGCAGAAACAGGCAAGGATGTTAATGTCTGTAACATACAAAATCCTGGACTGGAGTACAGGTAGGTGTGATCTGGAGTAACCTTATAAGTAGGGACAGTCCCACTGGGCATGTCCATACATTTGGTTAAAATGAGCACAATCCCATTGCCCCTTCATCAAAATAACCTGTTATGTATAAATGTCTATACATACAGATATACGTATACACATCTGTCTATCACTATCTTTCTCTCACATGCATAGTATAGCTATCGCTATGTAGTGTCAGATAGATACGTACTGATATATATAGCTATATAAATTAAAATGATACATACATCCCCCCATATATCTACATAACACATAATATATCATGCACACATACAGCTACAGTTATATATACATCCCTGTTATATACAGACGCAGAAATATGTGTGTGGAGGTCTACTTCAAAACATCTAAAACCCATGACATCTAATTTCATAACATTGAAACCAGAACATCTAAAACCCAAAACACATAAAACCTATAACATCAAATTTCATAACATTGAAAGTGTGCATCAGAGTATCGAACACTACAAATCACATGAAAATAACATCCCCTCCACATATAATGGCACCAAACTACCAAAAACACTTTCTAATACATTTCTGCAGGGGGGCATCCCCCCCTGCATCCTCCATGTGAGGGGGCTTTGTCCCCCCACACCCCCCGTAAATTAAATATGCCAACTCTGAGATCACACTACAGTGGTAAAAAGTTAATTTGCTAACCCCACTGTATCAAGCCTCCCTGCAGAAACATAGTGAAAAGTGTGTTTGGTAGTTTGGTGTCATTATATGTGGCGGGGATGTTATTTTCATGTGATTTGTAGTGTTCGATGTTCTGATGCAAATTTTAGATGTTATGAAATTCAATGTTATGGGTTTTAGATGTTTTGGGTTTTAGATGTTCTGGTCTCGATGTTATAAAATTAGATGTTATGGGTTTTAGATGTTTTGAAGGGGATCCATTTGTGGATGTCTGTGTTGTTCAACATATCCTAATAATGGTGAATAAATCTTCACTTTCAAACATCCATACTGTTGCTCAAGGGATCCAAGCTATCGGTGCAACATTACAACTTCCATTTACCCACAGACCCCTTTGCCTGCTGGATGTTACCATGTAGATAGACATAGGTAAGTAGGTGCTGTAATGTATAATGTTGCCAATGCATGTATGGACAGGGTAACTTGTCCCTGCCCACAGGTATGCCTATATAACTGCAAGCAGCCACATATGGCCATACTGGTAACTGTACACACATAGCTAGGACAATCACAGTTACCCCACTGTTAGGATACTAGATGCAGACAGCAGTATAAAGCAATATCACACTGCAGACCACAGATGCTGGTTAACACAGGCCTAGTTTGTGTAATGCACAAGTACTGTGCCTGCAATCACACATACAGCAAACTTAATGTGTGGCATTTGCAATAACTGCTGTGATCTATAGCATATAAGACTGAATAGGTACAGGTTCATAGGTTCATAGGTTCATAGGTTCATACTAGGCTATCTGGGAACTATACCCATTATTTTGCTGTGCCTCTGTCGAGCAGTGACATTGAGGTAATCCCTGGGGTATATCTGCGATCTCCCATCCATTGGTCAAGATTTCTCTTGAACAAGGCCATACTGTTCCACAGCATAGGAGTCTTTGGGTGATGAATCTATGATGGATCTAGATTTTTGAGGTGAAGCATATTCATCAAATCTTGGTGAGGAACTTGGTCAGATACACTCCAAATGGGCATTGTACTCAATCATTGGTCTGATGAGTGATGAGTAAAGGGAGACTATAACTCCCTTGATCTAGATGAGAATCCCTTCATGATAAGGTGGGCAATGACAGACTACTATCAACCTGGGTCCCCAGGTCCCTAATAACTTCTTCTGTGCTCAGTGGATTGCCTCCTATTTGGTAGCTATTTTGGCATTTAACCAGTTATCCGTTTCTGTGAGACCCTTCTGAAGGATATCTGTGTCAGATGTGTTTTTTACTATGGGTTTCAGTTGCTGCAGTCATGCAAACTTTTTGAGTCTGACATGGCGCCAGCAACTCTGACCCTGTGGGTTCTGTCACTAGCCAGTTTGCAACCCCATCTTGTGATGTGGGGGTAACATTTAAAAGCTGATGAGTTTTTCAATGATACATGTGGGGTATTATATAAGGCCTTAGCCAGATAGGCTGTAGGGCTGTATGACTGCCTTTTTCTCATCAATGGCTTTGGTTTCTGAAGAAAAAAAAAAAAACATTAAAAAGGCATGATAAATTCAATGTCTTTATTTATGAGGTCCATTATGATCCTCTCATGGCTTTTTGCAGATAAGGCTGGCTCGGGCTATGAATGCCTAGGGTCGGTGGGGTCGGGAGGCACCACACCTTTTGTGGGACCACGGGGTGAGAAGTTTGCACTGAACCTGTCAGCCAGTATGTTGGCAATGTCTGTAGGATCAGTAATCTTCACATCATTTGAACTAGTTCTGAGCATATCTGGGAGTTTCCTCTCCTAGGTTTCTAACATAAGCTAAGAAGGCCTCTTATGATTGTCTTTGTCTCTTTTCTTTCTTTTCTCTTTGATGATTTTTTTTTTTTTTTTTTTTTTTTACTTTTAGTTTATAGTGGTGTCTTACCTTTATTTTTTTTTTTTTCTTGTAGTAGCTTCTCTTCCTTTGTTGTTAGTTTGTTTGTTTATGGCTGGTCACCCTGGGGTCCACCAGACTGACTGGGCGTTTGCTTGTTTTGTTGTTGTTTTGTTTTTGTTGCCTTATCCATGCAGTCCTGCAGGTGGTGGTTAAGTGATTCAGCTTGAGTACTGTTTTCCTTTTGCTGGGGGCCCTCGGGCCTTAGGCCTTAAAGGAGACCACACTAGTCTTGAGAAGAAGTTCTTGCTTTGGAAGTTCTTTTTTTTTTTTTTTCTTTTATTTGGGTTGGGATGAGGACCCCCATTCAGATTAGAGGTGAGTCTGATCTCTCAGTGTGGAGTGAGGTGTATAGTTGTGTTGAACATCCCTGTGATGATGATGATGAGTATGGAGATCAAGTATGTTATCTCCTCTTTGTGAATGTCCATGGCATTTGGTTTTGGCATTCCAGTTTTTTGGGGAAGGGTGTTTGGGCTTCCAGTATGTTTGTTGGGAGTAGTGGGTACTTAATTGTCCTAATTTGTGATGATGTTTGGTGATACATTTATCCTCTAGTGTTTTCAGGAAGGCCATGTGAGGTTCCTGAGTGGTTGGTGAGCTGGTTGTTGCATGCTGTTGCATTTGCAGAGCTGCAGAGCAGTCTTGCACCTGGATAATTGCACCTGGATGGTCTCTCTGCACCTCTGGCACTCCACCAATGTGAGGTGACTTGAGGTGATGTGTCTCCCTGATTTTGGGTTTTTTGGGGCCGGATGATTTTGGAAACCTGATAGCTGGGGTGCCTGATGCTCCTTGGGCTGCTTGGGTGGTCTCAGAGCTTGAACCCCATTGCTGTGTCTGTCACAGGAGCCAGTCGTCAGCATTGTGAGAAGGGCCTCGAAAAGGCATTTTGAGATTTATAGTTTATTTCCTTTTTGTGCATTTGGGTGGTAGGTTTTTATTTTTTAGAATTTTAAGGTTTATTAGTTAAATAGAGCCTGGGCTGAAATCCAATATCCAGGTGGCAAAGGGGCAGCAGGTCCTCCGATCAGGGGTGACAGGTTGCATGTCATCCCAGGCAGACAGCAGCTGAGATCCCTTTGGATCAGATGTCCAGACAGGCATGTTAACCCACACAACTGTTTTAGACTGTTGTGTTGCTCTGATCATCTATCTGTAGGATACTGTCATCATTGGTGGTGTACATCATTGCTGGCCTGGAGGGCTATATAATGTCTCAGTCAGGGTCGTCAGAAGAGCAGGCTCGTCCTCAGTCATGGCTCACGTCTCTTCCAGCAGGTCACATTTACACCTGCTGCGTGAGACCTGAGTGAGTTGCGTTTATGCTGCGGTTGATTCTGAGTGCCGACAGGTTAGTGAGAGTGACTGAGACTTGCGTGGTACTGTGACGACACATCAGGAGTGTCTGGTGACTAGCAGCTTAAGTGTGTGTCTGTCTGTGGAAGTTGGCCCTGTTGGTGTGCTGGTTTGACTTGACTGTGTGGCTGTGTGTGTGTGTTTGTTGTGGTTGTGTGTGTCTATGTTTGGTGTGTGTTGTTTGCTGCTCTGGTGTTGTTTGGGTGTCTGGTAGTGGTGGTTTTTGTCTTTTGGTAGGTTTTTGTTGTGTGTTTTGATTGATTTTTGAGAGTTTTGGTGATATATGTTGAGGTGTTAATGGTACTATGTGTTGTAACCTTCTGTATGTGTTGGCTTTGATCCTATGTCTGGTGTGTCCAGTCCTATAGTGGTTGAGGCAACCTGTCCTCCTACGATTTGTGCTGGGGTTCAGGAGGAGGAGATGGATGTGTCTCGCATGTATTTGTGTTTTGTGGGAGGAGAGGAGAGCATGTGTCACAAGCAAGGAGATGACATCCAGCCTCACAGGAGGAGAAGGTAACAACTGAGGAGCAGACAAAACTAAAGATTCTAGAAGGAGGGACAAAGAATAGGGGAAAAAGTATTTGGGGTGCTATCTATTAGGTGGTGGGTTACTTTCCTATAAGGGATGGGTTTGGAAGGCTATAAGTAAGTAAAGAGTAAAGTACTCTAGGGTTTGAGTGATATGTGATAGAGATATAGAGTAGAGAGTGAGAGTTCTAGTAGTAAGTAGAGATGATCTTTTAGTTATAGGATATAGTGAATTAGAGTAGTAGTTGGTCAAGGTACAGGTTCTAATCTTACTCCAACCCACTTTGTGTGTGTGTATTCTTCTGCAAATGAACAGACATGCCTTCATGGGCTATCCACTGGCAACTGTTATACACTTTTTGACCCTGTAACTTGCTGCTGGCCTCCACACTGCCCTTGTCTACAAGACCAGATGATGTCAGACACTTTAAGACTAGCAGCTGAGAGTGTAGTATCAGATGTAAGCTATGGTGCATGCAATAGGTATTGTGGTTTATAGTGTATAAAACTAGATAGGTAGGGGTTCAAATCACACTCCAAGCCTTTTGGTGCATGTGTATATATCCATAGGGCATAACCTTGGTAGCCTAGACATATGCAGGGTTTTGCAATGTATTATTTGTAGTGGATAATGTGGCCCCACCCAAAGAACTGACCACAACAAGGTCTACATATGTCATCAAGCATAATATTTCCTAAAATGATAGTAGTAGCAGACATGAGGAGTGTTGTGTGCACCACATACTGTTATCTGTAAAATGTACCATTGCATAGGTAAGTTTGAACACCTACATACAGCTAACCTGCACTACATGTATGCCTTGGCATGTCCTGTGCACACTGATTGGAAGTGGTGTGAGCCTCAATGTATCCATGTACTTGTGTGAGCCTGTTAGAGCATTTTAAAGATGTTATGGAACTATGGGATGTATCAATTGAACACAGTGAGTACTGTAGCCTTTGACTGTCACAAGTTGGAAAGATGTGGGTGCATTTACTGTTGTACAACCAATACTGACAGGTTTGTGACATACATTCCAGACTGGCACTGGAATACTGAATGTGGCAGTTATTACAGCTATCATTGTGTGCAATGGCACCCTTGCCATGTTACTACCCCCTGTAGCAGTAACAGAGGTCCCAAGGTACACCAATACACATTGTAGAGAACAGGTCCTATGAAATCCATGTCAGGACATACATGTGTAGTCTGCCTCTGAAATGGTTTGGAGGGGATGTGTATGGCTCCATACAGGGAGGTGTCAGTTCCCACTGTATAACTCCCATGTATCCATGATAGGACTAATACATGTGTCACCTGTGCTACTCACCAACAACATCAGTGTGGTATGCATGCTGATGAGACAGGTGTTTATCACAGGCAGTACACCCTACATGAAACAGACCCCCCCCCATATATGTCATGTGCACATCTGCTGTGACAAACATCATGTGCAGGTTGCACACTGGGATACAGAACACAACAATCATAACTGTTGCTGGGCAACTGGTGGTACTGGACACAGGATATATGTAGATGCATCATCTCATCAAATCCCTGGTCGCACTTATGAAGGGTAGCAGACCTTCTCACAGATTAGGGATGCATGAGTATGCTGAATGGCAACATTGTACTTGTTAGTCTGTTATACACATTTAAACCTATGCAGCCATGCAGCCATGCAGTTATAGTGCTGTACCTTATTGAAGACATATGTCCACTGTGCTGACATGCCATCCTCTGCTGTTTTATTTCCACTGTGTATCCATAGGTTATACCAACAAACTCCTGTAATAGAAACAGAAACAGGCCTGTGACACACATGTCATTGTGTATCTATACAGCCAATTAAACAACATACAACATAAGGACCACATAAGGTACATAAATGAATGTGGCATACCAGTGACAAATGCCAGCATACAGTATCCCTCTGTAACCACTACAAGTGGCATGGTGAACCAACATTGCATTACACAAGTACTTGTTAAGTAATATACTCATAGTCACCCTGTATATCAGACCCATAGCTTAATTTCCCTGCATTGAAGTCAAGGATGACAGGAATGTGACACAGGTATCATCACATGCACAGGGTGTTGTGTGAAGATGAAGTAGGCCTAGGTTGGCCCAAACAGGCAACAGCATGTGTGTGAGTCAGGGGGGATCATGTAAGATAGACCACAGAGAGGTGCTGTGTGTGTCTGTAGGTGATCTGCAGTTGACAGTGGTGTGTGAGTGTGTGCTTGTACACAGTCAAGCTCAGTGCTAGCCCTGCACATGTGTATGTTGGACAGCTTTGGACTGTACATGGTAGAATTGACAGTTCACTGTCTCTGGCCCCAAACATGGGAACTGGCTCTGCCAAGAGATGCACTGGAACCTCCATGCCCAAGGTCAGAAGTGATGCTAGTACGTGATGGTGACTGCTGTCTGTTGGGACCGTGTCCCCCACAAGACTACCCAGGACCATGAGCCCCTGGCCTGCCACATCATGCTGTGGACAGCACACTACCCTTTGTAGCTCTGGATGTACTGCCACTACAGGACCGTGAGTGTGCATGGCCACGTGGACTCTCAACAGATAGTGTTGCTGACGTACATCCACAGGTCCGACACCCAACTCCAACCAGATATTCCAGCACAGACAATGTGTGGTCCAAGACAGACACTGTCTCAGCCCACTGTCTGTCCACTGCATCACTGAACCAATCCAAGGAGTCCCCAATGTGATGTAGGCTGTCACAGATGTCCGTCTGTGTGACATCCAGAATCCTAAGCATATACCCTGGTGTTCCAGTGCCTGTGCCTCTATGATGGCATGAAACATACACTGGGTGACCTGTGATGTGATACCTGCAACAGGTGGTGGATGGACAGCAGGCCTCCTACATACACTCCTGTCAATCCACTGGCTATGGCCAGTGTCTACATTCACTGACGCCATAGTTGCCACACTTTTCTGTTCAATGTCTTGACCCTCTGACTGTCCAATATCTGTGGCCTGCAGAGATGAGGTATGTATGGGCATACAGACTGTGTGCAATTACAATGGGGGCAGAAGAGTGATGTCTACCTCTGGGACAGATTCAGCCCACGACACCCCTACTTGCCTCACTGTGGTCACCATCATCATCAGTGTCTGAAGAGACATTGACATCAGGTTGTGTAGGGCCAGAATCCAACCCCCACAGTCACTTGCAATAAAAATGAAAGAAGCAGTACATTAATGCCTGCACTACTGTGTATGAAAAGCATACAAGTGTCATAACAATGAAGATCCACATCTGGATTAACAGTCAAACAACTTCCTTCTCTGCCTTCATCCACAAAGCACTGCCTCAGAGAACAATTCAAATTCAACTCAGGACCTTTATAACCATCACTTGAAGTAAATTAAGTCAAACATGACCAGGAATATTTACATTTTACTTACTCAGTATGACATTATAATTGAAACAACAACACATAAAATCCAGTACAACTCTCTTCACAATGATATGGAAATACACATTTCACTGACTAATGTATTTGCCTTCAATCTGTTGTGTTTTAAAAGGTATTTTAGATTCCATGCTCCATTTAAACCAGGAGTCTTATTTGCTCTTACCTGTAACTGCCAAAGTGTATCTGTTTGTTGAACTACACTCCTGTGACTACTCCCTCTTGAAACCTTAAGTACCTCTTACAGACTGGCATTTAAAAACATCCTACGCTGGTTACACATATAATTATGTGTACATAGGGCATTATTTTGGCCCTTAACCATACTAGTCTATAATTGTTCCTTGACTAAACAAGTGTCATACTTACCAGGGCCAGAATCATGGCCATGGGCAATACCTGACAGACCTGTGAAGAGTTGTGTGTGAGGTAATATCAGTACCACTGCATGTTACAGCACAACAAGATAATGCATCCATATATCTCAAATTTACAGAAGCTACTGTGTTACTTGTTGTATTGGTCACAGTCTGCATATGAGAGTATACCTGAGGTTACACCCCCTCAACGAACAAAGACCTGACCCCCACATAAAAGTATGTACAGCCTGATACACTGACTGCTACAGTATTACAGTGTTGATCACAGTCTGCATGCTCCTCAGCTGTGGAAACTATGGCACCCAACTCCACGATGTATGGTGTGATGGATGCCTGGGAGCTGTTGCATGTGCCTTGGTAAGCTAGGAATTCCTCAGTGGTCAAGAGCTGCTGTTCCACTGCAGGCACTCTACCAGTGACAGCACAATCCTTGGCTATGTCCGCTGCCCGTCAACATGCAGCATTAATCATATTGGTTGTCCGGTGTCGAACCTGCTCATATCTCCTGCACTGTTGGCCCATGGCATTAACATCATGGATAAGGTCTGACCACAGTGCAGGCCACTGTTCCCTATTATGTCTCCCCCTGGATAGCAGGATGTCATGATGCTGTCTTAGTCCTTGCAAGATTAACTCATTCTCCGCATTCAATAAGGTTGGGTGTCATCTGTGGTACATTATTCTTGAAAGACAACACAAGGGGAACACATTACAGGATCAGATACATGGACATCCACTATGTACAGATACAGGAATGGCAAAATGGCCAGCATTATCCACTGCTTGCTCACACATGTCATACCCCAGAGTGTGATAACATACAATGTGTGTGGATCCAACTGAGATAGTATCAGTAGTGAGGTATTTCCCTGTGTGCCATGAGAAATTCTGCTGTATGATCATACAGCCAACACACCAGTCTACAGTGGTGTGTCCACTAAGGCCAACCACATAATAATATATCATAATACCAGTGCCAGACAAATAGCAGTGTGCTATTACAACCAGTATGAAGGGACAGTCCAGCAACAGCGGTGTGCCACAATGACAAAATACAATGCAACCTTAAAGTATTGTATGTCACCTGTAGGTGTAACACACCAAGATATTAATGACATGTCATAACCACCGGTGTAAGATAGGCTTACTGCTGAAATCCATATTCCCCATACCTGTATCCTCCTATCTGCATCCTGCTATACAGAAAAAACAGTTACATACCTGGTGGAGGGCAGGACTCCACTGTTGAAATGTGTTACTAGTAATGTTTCACAAAGGTGTGCTCTGTGTGAGTAAAGTCTCAAACAAAATGGTCCCATAGCTAGTTGCCTGCCTTTTAAACATACTCCCCATTACCAGGTGAATACCTCTAAACCAATCTGTGGTTCTGAAATGCTCATTGCAACCAAACCCTCCACAAGGGGGGATCCACCTTGGATACTGGGAACTACCGCCCCGTCAGTCTGACAAGCCTGATCTGCAAGGCCTGGGTACATATTACCATGGAACTTGTAAACAAAGACATTGGCAACCTTCAGACACTGGACCCAACCCAGTTTGGGTTCATGAAGGGCCGATCTTGTCTCCTAAACCTGACTGACTTCTTCAAATCAGTCTCCAGAGCTGTGGATGAGGGTAAGGCTGTCCACACAGCCTATCTGGACCTCTCCAAGGCCTTCAACACCATCCCCCACTCTGGAATCATAGATAAACTTACTAAGCTGGGCATTAATCCCTACATCACATGATGGGCTGCCAACTGGCTTACTGACAGAACCCAGACTGCAAAAGTAGCAGACTCCAAATCCAGTTCCAGACAAGTGACAAGTGGAGTACCTCAGGGTTCAGTCCTGGGACCGCTCTTGTTTGGCATCTACTTCTCTGAAGTACAGGCCAACACTAAGGGACTCTGGCTAACAAAGTTCACAGATGACTGCAAACTGGGAGCTGTTATTGAATCCCCATATGATGTGGATATTCTACAAACGGGCCATACAGAAACAGATGCTTGGTGCCAGAGCCATGGGTTCAAGCTCAATGCCAAGAAATGTATAGTTATCCCCTTTGGGAAAAAACATGTACCCGTGAATTACCACATAGGTGGCAGTACATTAAACACCAAAAGTGCGATAAGAGACTTAGGGATACAGGTGGACAGTAGACTCACCTTCGATAACCACATTGCCACAGCTGTCAGGAAATCCTTCTATGTGGCACACCTCATCACTAAGGACTTTTCATCCAGAAAAAAGGAGGTCATTGTCCCACTGTACTCATCCCTCATTAGACCCATTATAGACTACAACACCCCATTTGGTATGTACCCCTCAAGACAACTGCAACAACTGCAAAGGCCACAGAAATACCTCACTAAAAGAATCACAGGACTAAAGCAGATTCCCTATGCTGACCATCTAAAAAACTCTAGCTATACTCTGTCACATATCATCTACTCAGAGGCGATCTCTGCTTAACATACAAGGCCATGTCAAACCCAGAGCTGTTGGACATGCAACACTTAAAAATCCCAATCCTTCAGAGCCACACGCTCCAGAGATCTAAACCTTGTTATCTCAATGAACAAAGCATTCTGGAGGGATAGATTCCTGACCCAGAGACTCCCCAGACTCCAGAATAGACTGCCCATACATGTCAAGCAGAGTGCCTCTTTGGCTCTCTTCAAAAGGAACCTTGATGACTGGATGGGAGATAGGAAATTCACCTCAGGGATCACATCAATCACCCCGCTAGGCAGGGGTCCAGGGAAGTAAATATTGTGGGAAGAAATAGCCAGAGAATTGTTATGGCTAGGCTTGCATCGGGCCTAGGGCCAATAGCCTACTACCAACCTATGAACCTATGAACCAAAACAGCTGAATTGCACTATCATTAACCAATGACATGCAACCACTGTGCAATATATAAAGCCTTCGTGTAGACCTGGGCCCCTTTCTTAGCTGTTGAGATGGACACGACTGGGGTGAGGAGACTTCATTGTTGCAGAGGGTAGGTCTGTAGCAGAAACCTGCAGGTAGTAAATCTAGGCAGAGAGTGTGAACACTTTGGAGAACAACAAGCTGTAGGTGTATCTGTGTCAGCTGTGTCAACCTTGTTGTAGAGGCAGTATCAAGGTGAGGGTACCCTTTACACTCCAATTAAGTCATGTATTTAAGATACATATGTTAGGCAAATGTGTCAATAACAGAGTACTAGGTGACATATAGAACTGCTATCAGGATATGTAAAGTGTGTCCCTACCTACAGGCCTGTGACTTCATGCACTGAAAGCCAATTATTTAATTTGCAATGCTTTGTGTGGATAAAGAGGTATGAGCGATCCATTAATGGCTGTCTTCACAATAATGGAACTGAAATGCAGCACAATACTGGATTTGAACCCAGGACTGTGTGTGGCAAAATGTACTATATGCAAGTCATTTAAATGACTGAGCTACTGCTACAGTAGGTGCATTTGCAAGATATATCTGCACACATCCATCAGTATGTGCATGGCTTTACATGGATGTATGCCTGCACCAGAGTCCCAGTTGCACAGCTATTTTGCCGTTAATGCCTTAGCAGGTGACTTCTACATGTTGCTGATATAAGAACACATTTACCTGCTATCACAGGCCTCAGTTACATCGATTATCATTTCTTTGGTTGTCTAGTGGTATACTTTTGCACCAGAATCCAAGGTACACTCCCATTTTACATTACTTTTTATTACAGTTTGCATGGTGTGGCGCGGTGCGCAGCTCCACTGAAACACTCCTAATGACTGAAATTGGCAATCATTATGTTTTGTTTAAACCGCTTGCTTTAAGTAAGAGTTGGGTGATGTGACAACTTAATGCAGTGCATTACAGGAATGATGGGCTTGGGTTCGAAACATGGCAGAAATGTTTATCTTGTGCATGTGAATTACAATGTTAGAAACAGATATACTCATTATACCTGTATTTAGCTGAGCTTAGCAAAGCTACACAATGTGGCATGTCACAATGCTCTGTACTAAAAAAATATAAAGAAAAGAAAAATGGGGAGATAGGAAAGTGGTGAAATGGGTGCAAGCAGGAGGAATGACATATTGAAAGGCAGGGAGGGATGTGCAGGATCGGTGTAGGAAAGAACTATAGTTATCTATTTCTTGTACAGAAAAAAACATGCACTTTGACAGATTTGTAGATGAATCATTGTCAGTCCAATTGGACTGAATTATGTGTGTCCAGTGGACACATGTGTGAAATGGAGAGCTATGTATTGGACAATATTTTTCTTTTTTGGGACAGGTGCCCAATTTTTTCAAGGTGAGAATGGGATATTGGGGAAGGGATATAGGTATATGTAGGGGAGGTAAGTTGGGTTGGTGAGGATGCATTTGCTAACAGACAAGACAGACAAGGCAGGAGACAGGAGCAGTGTATGACACATGAGGGGGGTGAACACCTTGCACAGGGACGGTGCTGTGGAATCTGAGTCCCATGGGCCTCCGGATGGCAGCAGCATGACTCACGTCCCCACTCATGGGACTGTTGACACTGCTTCATAACTGCCCTGAGGGTGGCTGTGCTGGAGGCTGGGTATCAGGGTATGGCTACCCCACCAGGGTTCTCCATCAGCGTAATATACACAAAACCACTCCATCTCAAATTTGATAAACAACAGAAACTTAAAGCAAGGTACAACTTCAAGACAAACACAACTCCAGGGTGAAAAAATTCTCAAATTATTTATTCTGGTATCTCGGCCGTTCGCCTTCAATGAATACAAGTACATAAACACACCCCCATTTTATAGTCATCCAAAAACTAAACAGTGTAATTAACACCATGATTAGAACCAGTGTTCTCATTACATAATTAAAGGCATAGAACATAGCATCTTTAAATATACCACATTTCCAAACATATATCAAGTCATACCATATAAAAAACATTTTTACATTTTTTTCAACATACACCATCTTGATATATATATATATATATATATATATATATATATATATATATATATATATATATATATATATATATATAAATAATTCCCTCATTTTTCTAAAGAGTTAAATTACTTTCTATATTTGTGGACCTAGGTTGAAGAGTTCTGAAGTTTATCATCAGTTTACATTCTAGCTTATTAAGTTCATTTCTAAAAATGTCCTCCATTGTTCATAAGAGGACCCACCAGTAGACTAAAAAATAAATCTTTACTACATCCCCCATGTATTGACATAAAAAGTTCTGCTACTGGGCTTAAGTTTCTTTTTCTGATATCCCCTAGGTATTCAATGATTCTCACTTTCACTTAAATCAAATATTAATCATGGTGTTAATTACACTGTTTAGTTTTTGGATTAATATAAAATGGGGGGGAAGGGTATTTCTGCACTTGTTTTCCTTGAAGGCAAAAGGCCGAGGTACCAGAATAAATTATATGAGAATTTTTTCACCCTGGAGATGTGCTTGCCTTGAAGTTGTACCTTGCTTTATGTTTCTGTTACCCCACCAGGATGGTCAGCATGGCCTCAATCCAGTACAGGCATTGGTCATAACCACAGTAGACTATCTTGTGTACCAGGACTGGTAGATTATCCTGGATGACTACTTTCACTCTGCCAGAGCTCCCAGAGGGGGACTTGGCCCCGTTCCCTGCGGTGGTACTACCCGACACAGCAGGTAGTGCAGGGGCAGCAGAGGGAGCACCACCAGTCTGGGTCCCTGGTGCTACGGCTGGTTGAGGCAAGGTAGGGGATCAGCAGGAACCGGTCTACCTTGACGTGTTGTGGTAAATAAGGTAAAACAATAAGTTATGATTAGTAGCAAACAAAACATTGTTAGTATTAACAGAATGAAACATCATATTTATTAATCCAAATACATATTAATATATATATTATGTGCAACGCAACACTAAGTAACATAACAATCAGTATGGTAACAGCATGCCAATACGAAGTAAACCATAAGGCCAAAAAAATGGTTAGTTTAACAAAATATGTTAATATTGAATCAGAATAAAACATAACAATAATCAACCTCATTTTCCAAAATATAGTTATTTTAACAAATTATGTTACTATTAATTCATAATAATACATTACAATAATGAATAAATGAAGATAAGGGGTGGGGAGAGAGAGAAAAAAATTCCATCAATGACATTGCAGATGATATCGCTGACAACATTGGACATGCATACTTCTACAGGTGTGTACTGACAGTTGTGATTACGACTACAATTCTCTTATAGCTGTTGTAGCATGTACATACCTCTGAAGCTGATAGCATGGGGCAATGAGGGCCAAGCACTAGCAAATGCAGGTACAGAACTACAGGCAATGGTTTCACATATTGTGGACTTGTATAACTACCAGGGTGTTGTGTAAACAGATTTGGTAATACATTGCATTCCAGGTACTAATTTGTCTGGTAAACAGGTGACAGATGGACTAGTCAGGTTTAATTAAATTAAGAGAAATCATGACACTTGAGAGGCATGTTTGTGCACAGTAATTAAACTAGACAGTCATCATGGCTTAGTTGGCAGACATGGGAGTAGAACCCACTTGCTGTGATTGCAGGGGACATCTGCAAATAATTTAATAATTGACTGCTGCAGCATAGTACAGACATGCAAAAGATAAAGTCATACTGCGATTACACAGTTTTATTTCTGAATAAGCCATACTGATGTACACATTCTTGCGATTGAGTTTAACATTCTGTGATATCTAAACACAATATCTGCACATAATATGGGCTAACTCACCCATAACATTTTTGTGTTCTTAGGGAGAGAAAAAATGTGAGCATTACATGTCTGATACTGAAAATGTTGTGCTACATAGCAATGGATTCGAACCCAGAATTGTGTGTGGCAAAATTTACTGTGTCTAAGGGAATTAATAAATAAAGCTACTGAATCACTGCCGACTACTGGGTGACTGATACTTGCCTGGAGATCACCTGGAAGCATACCATGAAAAATGTGCAATACAAGTTACAGGACATTCTTCTAGCATTCTAGTACTGTCACAGTGTTATACTAGACTGCAGTGACACAACACTGCGAAACAAGTCCAAACCACTCAGGAACTAGAAAATTATTGCAAACGTATTTTATTAAGAAAAACAAGAAGCTTCTTCAGACTCAGTAAAAGGCGCCAAAGCGGCTTTTTAAATACAGCAGCTTTTGTTTTCGTGATGTCATATCCTTGACAACCGATATGTTCAACAATACACCTTTTAGTATACAAATATAAAACAATCAACCTAAACCAACATTCCATCAAAGAGCCAAATGATTCAGGCATCTTAAATCTTTTTAAAACTTTTTTAAAATTATAACTTCCTTACAATAAAATACTTAAAAAACTAAATCACCTATGCAAAAACTGTAATCAAGCACATGTGGTCCTTAAAAAAGGTATCAAATAAAATGTTAGTTAAACACCTATTCACCTGTAAGTTATAATTAACAGTAATACTACTAGACTGCAGTGACAATAGAACACATATGCATATAATACAACCACTCTGCATACATTACTACAGCTTTATTTCACTGTCAACAGTACTGATGAACACATATTATTGTTATTGGTTTGAAATATCTGTGATGTCCACATGCAATATCTGGACATGGAGTGAGCTACCTCATGCATATACCATTATTACCTGAAGTCTGTGACAGACAGAGCATTATGTAACAGGCATTAGCCTAGAGATAGCCTTGCACAGTACTGAGTTAAGCAATACAGTCTGCAACCATTAGATTTGCATTCTACAGTTATTACAGTGTTACATCTGACTACAGCAACCTTACATTACAGACTCAATGCATGCAGCTCTACTGCAATGGTTACGACAAGACAATTTTGTTGTACACAATTTTCCTTGCTGTTATTGGTAATGTTTCTTGTTTTTATTGAACTACAGTTGTTACTATTCATTTATTGCACTACAGCTCTAATTCCACATTTATTGAACTACAGACTTTATTGTATATACTTTATTGCAGTCAAGCCTTACTTTTTCTTGCTTATTACACTACAGTTGGCATAATACATTGATACTCATGACACTCATGGTGCAACCTAGCCAGGCACTTGACACAGGACTTGACATTGCAAGCCCTCTCAGCTGCAGTTGTTGGGAGAGAAGCACACCATTATGCATACCAGTTTTGCAGACTTTCAGATTACATATTGCTTAAACAGAGAAAAAATTACTTACATATGTGTGCGGCATTCCCTGCCCTCATTTCTTGGACCCAGATGTCCAAGGTTCCCCTCTTTTACCTTTTCAGGTTGTCATGGTGGTGATAACACTGCTCACCTGTATGGGGGATACCAGTAACACTGTTGAGTTCTCTGGTCAACTGGTCCCAGGCCTCCACCTTACACTCCAAGCCCTGGAAATTGCCCTGCAGCAGCCTATCCTCATGTTTTTTTACAAAGAGCCCAACCATGATCCTGGACTCCTGAATGCCCCACAGCTGCCCCCAAAAGCACACACCTTCCCCAACACCACCAGTCATACCGACAGTTTATTGAACTCCAGTAGATTCTGCAGAATTCTCATCAATTGCACTTAATATAGGCTGCTTTCTCACCCTTACACATCCTTGAGCAACATTCAAAAAAGCACTGAGTGGCTTAGCAGTGCACAAACCAGCTAAGTGGAGCTGAGAAGTGCAAGAACTCACACAACCATGGTTTAAGTGAAGTGTAGCACCTCACAAACATTAGCAGCTAACAAGTTTATGCAGAACTTAACATGATTGAGCAGAACTCTGCAGAGTGCAGGAGTGTCATATTTTACAATTTTATTATAAATTCTAAAAAAATAGTTCAGCAAATTGCAGATATGTTCTGCTTGCTATGGATTCAACCCCAGGACCTACTACACATATAGCTGTAATTCTACCTATGTAAGTACTTGGATATTATGACAACTGATATACCTTCACATATACTACTGAGCTATGCGTAAGCTTTGCTGCAGTCTCCATGCTCATTAACTGCTCTTTATCAGAACAATGTGTTCCTTCTCTGTGGAAAATTTCACATATAATGCCACTCCACAAAGGAGGTAACTCTGTGAACTATCTAATTACTGCCCAATTGTCATTCTATCCCCTTTATCTAAAATCCTCACTAATAAACTGCTAACCAACACCCACCATGGATTCAGCCCCAATCACAGTACTACCACAGCCATTATTGGCTTTACCAACATAGTAAGCTAACATCGAAACAATTGTAACCTACTATCCACTGTATTCTTAGATCTCTCCAAGGCCTTTGATACTGTCTCCCATCCCAAACTCCTTTCTGCTCTCCAATCTTAATCTCAACCACTCCACACTAGCATGGTTTCAAGACTATCTAACCAACAGCCAACAAGCAGAAAAATGGCAAAACTCCTTATCCTCCTACCTGTCAGCCTAGGGGTCCCCCAAGGATAAATTCTTGGACCTCCTCTTTTCATCATATTCACCAACCAGCTCCACAAAGCTACCCAGCATGCCACTTTAGTCCAGTATGCTGATGCCTCCATTCTAATGTGTTCCACCCTATCACTCCCTCAACTCCAGGAGTTGACAAGAAGAGTTCTTTACCACTGTTGAAACCTGGTTAGCTATCTCTCAGCTAATACTTAACCCAAATAAAACACAGTTAATGAAATTCTATCCCACTAGAGCCTTAGACCCCATACCACCATTCACAATATTATCAGCTAATAACACCGCTATAACACCTGTCCAACACATCAAACTTCTAGGGTGTATCATAGATCACAACATGAAATTCAATATGCACATTGCACAGACAATAAAGTCCATAAAAAAACTCATAACCCTATATAGATGCAAAACATATCTCACCTATGACAGTAAAGCCTCCATCGCAAGAAGCCATCTACTATCCACACTCCTCTATGTCTCCCCCATATTCATCAACCTAAACAAATCAGACTTTAAGAAACTTAACACCTGCTATAATAAAATACCTAGGTTTGCTACTGACTCACCCTTCAGAACACATCACTGCATAGCAATCAAGCAACTATCCTGTCTAGAATTACTCAACCTGCTCACATATAACCAGCTTATGATAGCCCACCAAATTATATACTATTCCAATAGAGTTCCTGCTCTTCAAGGTCTACTTAATATCTGATCTAACAGATGCCTATTAAGATCCACCAATAAAGCACTGGTTGACATAGGCAAAAACAACAATAGCTTTGGGGACTCCTTTTTTTCCATTTCAGTTTCAGAAGCATGGAATACCATCCCTGTAGATATTAGGACCAATGAAAACAAAAATAATTTCAAAAAACTCCTGCAGTCCCATTTACATAGTTCTTGGTTATGTAATTCTTCTGACCCTGGGTAGCTTCACTTAAATAGATCATATCATACCCTTTTATGAAAGCTTGCAACAACTTTCTATACTCTTAATCAATGTATGTTTACTGTACTAGCCACTGGTGAAAGTACCCAAACTACTGAATAAAATGTCCTTTCAACTGTATTGTTGTTTATTGTAATACACTGTGCTCATTATAGTATATTTACTTTTTTTCCCCTTTCTTGGTCTTGAAACTATACCTTATTAACTTTTTGACCGTGTACTGCACTTTATTAACATGTGCATTGTATTTAATGTGTTTACTGTACTAATCTTTGTGGAGCTTTTCTCCCCAGGCCTCCACTGAAAAAGGGATCCATGCTCAGTCATACTTTCCCTGTAAACAAGTGTAAAATAAATAAATAAAATAAATAAACTGCAAAGAAGTAAAAACACATATAAGCACATGAAAAATGAATGATTTAATAATTAACTTCAATTTGCCATAGCAAAAAACAAAAAGAAAAGAAAAAAAATCTAAAGCTATTCCTTAGCGACACACATGTGCACATGCGCACACGCGCACACACACACACACACACACACACACACACACACACACACACACACACACACACACACACATATAGATACATAGATAGATAAAAATGTGCATGTGTGAGAGAGAGAGAGATAGAGACAAGACAGTTTGGCAAAACCAAACTTGACAATAATAGCGATTCCATACTTAATAACCCTACATGGTAGTTGGATTTGGTCCTGGTGCTATCACACCTCAGAGGGTGTGTTTCCAACCCTGTGAATCACAGTCCTGAACTTTTATCCTTCACTTTGGTATTGGCACTTCAAAAGATGGCAACATCTGTGAAGGCATGAGGCAATGCTCTAAACTTGTCTGAGAAGGAGACCAAAATCATGACCTACCTGTTGCAGGATTAGTACATAGACAAAACTGAAAGCAGTAAATGGCACAGAGTAGAAAAGGTTGACATATGGCAAGAGTTAGGTATGCATCTGTTATTCTTGACAGAGATCAACTGTTCTTGGCCCTAGTGCCAGCACAGCTACAGTGACCAGCAGAGGCACAGGCCTGACCAGCTGGCAAAGTGGGGAGACCAGATTACAGCAAGAAGGCCAGATTTAAAAGAAAGAGAGAGTTTAACATTTTATTTTTAAATCTTACTTAAAATAGGTTTTACAAATATGTTGGATAAATATGGCATACATGCAAGAAAATGCAAGAAGAAATGTATGTACAAATATGTATCTGTATGTAATACAAAAGTATGAACAGGCATAAACATAACTGTAAACAAAATGCATCTGTATACAAAAGTATGTTTATGTGTAGATATGCCCCTAGATTTAATAAAATCCATGTAGCATAGTGTAGAGCCTACATGGAATGTTACCATTTCCATGTACATGGTTAAACACAGTGGTGAAGTGGTTAACGTTGTCGCCTCACAGCAAGATGTTCTCCGGTTTGATTCTCAGCTGGGGTGCCTTCTGTGTGGAGTTTGCATGTTCTCCCTGTGTTCGCGTGGGTTTCCTCTGGGTACTCCGGTTTCCTCCCATATTCCAAAGACATGCATCTGGAGCATTTCTCCCCGGTCCTCCTCTGAAAACAGGCTCTGTGGAACCTAGTCGGACATTCCCGGTCAACAAAATGTTAAATAAATAAATAAACCTCGGCAGCACACCATTCATATTAATCATGATGCATTGCCGAGGGAGAACAGGGGAACACAGTTATTGAATCAGTGTAGGGAGTGTGATGCTAACTGTGTCTGCAGATGAGTAACACACTCCCTGCAATGTCCAATTTATATTATAGTAATTTATTTATTTATTTTTTTTTAAAACATGTTTTCTTGGCATGGCACAGAGTGCAGCATTACTAAGTGGTGCCAAGACACCTGCCAGACATCTAAAATAGAAACCGTATATATTTAGTCTGTAAAGAACAAGTTTAAGCATAACTGAGCAGGTTTGCGTGGCACACTGCAGTGCTCAGCACTACTTAAATGTAGCTCAGAGGTATATGTAAAGGTATAACAAACTTTCACATATCCACATAGCAAAATGGTTAGAGTCACAGCCTTGTAGGTGCAGGGTTTGAATACATGGAAGAACAAGTTAGCATTTTTGTTCAAAATACAAATTATGCAAATTATTTTTAAATACTGGCCTGCTGCACTCAACTAAGCTCTGCTAAGACCTGTTAAGACCTGCTAAGCACTGCATAAACATATAATGGTGGATAATGTTTATGCACTGCTTTGCATCTCTTGATTGGGTTGCACACTGCCAAGTAGTGCTAAGCATATGGGTTTTAGCACTCCTCAGCTGAGCTGCACTGGTTTTCATCCTTCCAAGTGATGCAGCACATTTATAAATACTGCCCAATTGTGTGTAAGGGCAGGAAAACAGGCTATATTAACCCCAATAGGCAACAATGGGAATATAGCATAATCTGTTGGAGTTCTGCCACTGAAGGATACAATGGCTGGCATTGGAGAGGGTTCATACTTTTGGGCACAGGGGGGGCATTCAGGAGTCCAGGGCCATGATCAGATGCCTTGTCAAAAACCATGAGGGCTGGCTAATGCAGGTAGATATCCAGGTCTAAGAGTGCAAGGCAGAGGCCTGGGACCATCTGTCAAGGGACCTCACCAGTAAAACTGGAATCCCTGCACAGGTGAGCAGTGTTATCACCACAATGATGACCTGAAAAGATGAAAGGGGACTCTCTTGGACACATGAGTCCAAGAATTCTAGGCTGGAAAGTCCCACATGTATGTAAGTACCATTACCTATGTTTCATCAATATCTAATCTTGAATGTCTGCTAAATTGGCATGCATAATGGTGTGCTTCTCTCCCAACAGCTGCAGAAAAGAGGGCTCACAGCATTGAGGCACATGCCGGGTGCTTGGCCAGGTTGCACCGTGACTGTGGTAGGTATGGATGCATTTTACTATCTATATCAAAAAAGCAAGAAAGAGTAAAGCATTAACTGTGATTAGGTATACACAGTAAAGATTATATTGCAATGAATGTGGACTTATACCTGTACTGCAAGAAGTGCATATTGCCAACTTTAGTGCCATAAGCAAGGATGACTAAAGCATTAATCATAATAAAGTATATACAATAAAGTTTGTAATGCAATAATTGTGAAATTACAGCTGTGCTGCAACACCTGCATAATGACAACTGTTGTGTAATAAAAACATGAAATTATACCAGTAACTGATTGAAGGTTTCTCTAATAAAGTCTGTTGTGCAATGACTGTGGAAGTAAGGCTGTTTTGAAAGAAAACAATTATTAAAACTGTTCTGCAATAAAAACAGAAATAATATCAGTACCTGCATGAAGGTATATCCAATAAAGTTTGTTGTGCTATATGGCTGTTTTGCAAGAAATCAATTATGACAACTGTTCTGCAATAAAAACACAAAATAGTGTCAGTACCTGTATGAAGGTATATCTATTAAAGTCTGTTGTGCAATAAGTGTAGGTTCAGAGTTGTTTTGTAAGAAATTACTTATGACAACTGGTCTGCAATAACACATGGACCAATAGCAATAACCCCAAAGTAAATCATGTTATGTACAGCAGGATTGTCTTGTTTTCACCATTGCATGTCAGCTACATGATTTCAGGCTGTGAGGTACAGTGGTGCAGTCAGGTATAACAGTGTGCTAGCTGTAGACTGAAAATAATAACCCATAATTGGATATTGTTTGTTGACTTCACAGATATTTCAACACACTAATAATGTATTGTGTACATCTGAATTCTATGTAGTAATGTATACTTACCTAGTATCTCTGTCATGCTTCAATGTCATGCATGTGTGTTCGACTGTCACTGCAGTGAAGTATAAAGCTGTACTACTATTAGCAGGTCATATTTTGGTGCCAGGTAAGCTCTAGGGATATATCAGTCAGTCAGTAAACAGCAATGACTCAGTAGCTGAGTTTGCTAAATGCTGTGTATGAAGTACTTTTTGCCACACACAGACCATGGTTCAAATCCAGTGCTATGAATATCTAAATGTTACAGCATCACTCACGTAATGTTTACAGATATTCTCACCACAGGAACTATAGGTAAATGGGTGAGGTATCCCATATTATGAGTACATTATTGTGTGTTTACATGTTACAGACTGTTACAGTCATTATCAGGAATGTGAAAAAACAGCATAAAATAGAGAAAATAAAGTGTAATAATAACAAAATAAAATAAAATAAATAAAATGTGCAAGCTTTGGTATGGCTACATGCTTGGAGAGTGTGTTACAGATTGCTTCAGTCAATTAATATATTTGATGCAGATGTCCTCTTATAATTATTGATATAATTAATAGTTGTGTACTGTCTGTGCTGTACACATGTCTTTCAAGTGTCATTCTGTCATGGAATGTAATTACTGTTATGATCCCTCTGTCACAGATGTGTCATCAACGTGATTATGTAACTAGCAAAGTAAAACTACATCAGCCCACAGTATACCTTGGTAGTTATATAGGTACACCTGATGTGCAAGTGTTCTGTGTAGTTGTGTACCTGCAGTTATTACTGCTTCACCCATACTATCCCATGTGGATAGCTTGAGATGTATGTACATGCTACAGCAGCTGTAGGGCACTTTTACACATAAAGGACAGACCTGTAGAGTAGATAGCAGTATTATTGTCCACTATATAGCCTATAATAGTATTAATGGACTGTATTTCTCTCTCTCCCCACCCCGTATATTTATTATTGTTATACATTGGTTATGGTTTACTATTAGCACATGTTGTTCCATAAACTTTATTTTGGGGAATGTGTTTTATTATTAGGTATTACAATGGTCGCATATTAACATAGCTTGTTGAATTAATTATCTATTCTGTTGACCAAATACCATAACTGTTACTTGCATGCTGTTAATATACACTGTTCTGTTATTCATTGTTGTGTTTCACATAATATGCTTTGAAATGTAATGGGTTTATTTCCAATGTTCTGGCATGCTGTTGTTACTAACAATGGTTTTGTTCATAACTAGTAAACCAACACAAATGGCCTGCACAACAGACGTGGAAAAATAATTATAATTTATCTATTATTGCATAACAGCCCAAAAATCTGCATTAGCACTGCATACAAATGCAGCACAATATAATGCGACAAAAATCCAAACCGGTTTTAGCCCAAAAAGAGCCTTCGTCAGTGAATACACATCAAGTAAATGTGAACCATTATATACACCTGGTCACCTAATTCCCATCATAATTGACTAATTAACAATGTTCATTGAGACTTGGTGGAAATAAACCACCACGTCTAATGATCCAACCATTTTCTTTTTGATTTAATATATTGTGCCAACCTGCCTTATTTTTCCTATCACCCACAATCTTGTCAATTGCAACAAACATACATTTTGCAGTAGGATGTTTAATAAAGTGTTTGTAAAGGCACTAGACATATGTTTATTCCTAATGTCACTGCGGTGTTCAGAAATTTGTTTTCTTAAAGTACGAGAAGTCTGTACCACATAGAAGGCAGAGCAAGTGCAGGTAGCTAAATAAATGATCCAGTCTGTACTACAGTTTGCAAATGTGAGTATATCATATAGTTTAGGTGTATTCTTACTAGTAAATTGTTTAACTTTAGATACATATTTGCAAAAAGAACAGTGACCACAGGGAACAGAACCTACTAATCAGTCCTAAGCTGTTGTAAATTCTCCTCATGATTTTGTTTTTTGTGCTTATAATGATTGAAAAAAACCCCAATGTCTTGCCTCTTTGAAATGAGAAGTGGCATCTAGATGTCAATATGTCACTTTATTATCAGAAAGTAAAACTGACCAATGTCATTGCATCAATTCAATAAATTCCCAGGTATTGCAAACAAAACTGGTAATAAACCTAATTCTCTTATCATTAGAACCTTATTTCCTTTGTTGATATTTTAACAATAAGGACCTATTTTGACCAGAGGCCCATTGACTAATATTAAGAATATGATCCCTGCTATATCTACAATCCCAAAACCTCCCAACTAAATCCCTTTGTTGATGTTCAAATGATTCATCAGATGAACAATTCTACGAATACATAGACATTTTGATTGGGGAATGTTACGGATCACATGCTTGGGATGATAACTGGAAGCATGCAATAAAGTATTGAACTGTGTATGCTTATAACACACATTACTTTTCAAAATACCATCCTCCTTGTGCATGTTGCTGTACCCTTCATCTGCCAATGACATTCATCAATGAAATAAAAAACATTCTTGGTTAACACAGGTTCTGTAAGGCATAAAAGAAAGGTATTGAAACCAGGACTATATAGTGGAACCCGGCTGAGCCAATAGTCTAATGCCGTCAATCCTGCCCAATGAGGAATATTGGTGTACAATGCCATAACATCTAAAGTATGCATAAGCCATCCCAGTTCCAACTGCATGTCCGAGATTATGATAAAAAATTCAGTAGTATCCTGAATTCTGGCCCTAACATGCTGTAACAATAGTTTAAGATATTTAGTAAGAAAACATGACAATGGTTCAGTGAGATAGCTATTGCCAGAACTGATAGGCCTACCTGGAGGTTTAGAAAGATCCTTATGTATTTTGGGCAAAAGATATAGGTATTACGGTAAGGGGTCAGGTGTAGTTAAATGGAAAACCACATCCTGAGTAATGATACCTTCCTCTAAAGCTTGTTGAAAAAAACAATCAATGTCTTTTTTAAACTTATATTGTAGGGTCTAAAGACATCTTAGTATAGAACCTACCATCTGACAGTTGCCTTTAGGGTTCTTTAAGATACAGTGACCAATCTATTACAACAGTGGCCTCTCCTTTATCAGCTGGTACAATTACCATTGTCATGTTTTTTACTGAATATCTTAAACCATTGTTACAGAATGTTAGGTTTAGATTTTAGGATAATACTGATTTTTTTTTTCACATAATTTTTATTGAATTTTATAAATAAAGGTATAATAAAACTATTAAACAATGAAAATAAACCTAACTATATACAGTGTCAATAACAGATATGATTTTGTCAATATATTCACATTTCATCTAACATTTTTTAAGTTTTAACCAACCCAGTTGTTGATATGTCATTCTTGAAGTAATAGTCAACAATTCTCTATTACATACTATTTTGGCCTATGATACAAATTCCACAAATGATATATATTTTTTTACTTTTGCAATTTGAAGTAATAGTTTTTCTTGCTATTGCAAGAGGGGACCAGAGAAGGTGCACTTGTGTACCTAGATTGTACGCTGGTATCGGAGCTTTAAATAATAACAGTGAGTCAGTCACTTCACATTTAATCAACCACAATGCTTTTATAAAATATTTAAATTCCAGCCAAAATGGGATTACAGTTTTACATTCTATAAACATATGTGCCCAGTCTGCACATACTGCTCCTTCACATTTCCAGCATTCAGATATTTCATTTCCCGACATCAGTGCCACTTTATGAGGAGAAAAGAAACTTTTGTGAATGAATTAGATTTTGCAAAAGGAAGATGTAGTGTTACTAACTGATGTATTATTGCTTTCTCCTTTTCTGAAAATCTGAATTTATTAACCTTTTCTGCGTAATTCCATAAAGATTCATCTGGGATTTGTATGTCTGTTTGTAGTGTCCTATATAATCTTGACACTGAAAACCCATCATCATTACACAATGTATTAATTTCAGAAAAAGGTGATAGAAATTTTGGGTCTAGATGTGAATTTCGCTGTTTGGTTTATTTTGAATTAATTTGCTATATACTCTCTGAATGTTTGCATGTTTAGCCAATTGTTTTGATTTATGTTATATCTTGCTATGAGGGAAATGGCCTCCTGTATATAACTGGAGTCAAGAAATTGCTGCCAAAATACTAATCCATTTCTTTTCATTTCTCCTATTTTTTTCCATGTTGTAAGAGTCCAAACATTTGTTTGTAAATGCTATAGGAAACATTAAAAATAAAAAAGTCCCGCATCTTGTAATCTTTGTTCATTATTTTTTTAAAGTTCTTTGCTATGTAGTCAACAAAGGGAGAGAACTTTTCTTTTTTACTTCTATTATAGTAAATGTTTTTTATGACCAGATAAACATTTTCTACTTCAGAAAACATATAATTGTTTATTGTTTCCCCACCATTATCAATTAATATCGTTTGGTGAAGGTTTTTCCAATTAGATGTGTACTTATAATTTATCCATTGACTTATGACATTAAGAATGATTGATTCTACATATAGTTTTAAGTGCAGAAAAGCTATTCAGCCATCATCCCAATTCCTGTAATGCCATGCGTGACTAATTCTTGTTTTTTTTTTGAAAACAGAGGAATTTAACTAATAAAGAGTTACACTGATTCATTAATTTTTTGGAAAGAGAAGCTATTATAGTTTGGAAGATATACAAAATTTAGGTAATACAATAATTTTAACTAAGGTTAACCTTTCCTCCATGGCAAAGAGCATTTTGTTCCATTTGTTTACGTGGTCCTTAACAGTGTTTATTAACATTGTGTAGTTTATTTGTATAGTATCTTTTCAATTTGTTTTTATATATATCCCTAAATATTTAAACATAGTATTTGCCCAGTCAAGAAGGGCATCCAGTGTAAAACTTTGCCAAATTATTCATACAGACAGCAGTAAATATTTACATACCGGATCAGTCAAGGCCCGGGTTAACAATGACCACCACCAGTACTGTTAGCCAACAGTGTGCTGGCGGAAATTGGGCTACTGTTGTCCAAAGGAGAAGAGGTGGAAGGCATGGCCAAAGGCAGGAAGAGTGGAGAAAGGCTAGGACTGTGGTAGTGAGGGTCAGAATTTTGAATGTTGGCAGTATGACTGGTATAGGGAGAGAGCTAGCCAATATGATGGACAGAAGGAAGGTTGGTATATTGTGTGTGCAAATGACCAGATGGAAGGGGAGTAAGGCTATGTGTATCGGAGGTGGGTTCAAATTGTTTTATCATGTTGTGGATGGGAGAAGAAATGGTGTAGGAGTTATCCTGAAGGAACAGTATGCTAAGAGTGTTTTGGAGGTGAAAAGAGTGTTGGATAGAGTGATGTTTATGAAGCTGGAAATTAATGGTGTAATGATGAATGTTGTTAGTGCATATGCTCCACAAGTTGGGTGTGCGATGGATGAGAAAGAAAAATTTTGGAGTGAGTTGGATGAAGTGGTGATGACTGTACCCAAGGGTGAGAGAGTGGTGATTGGAGAAGATTTCAATGGGCATGTTGATGAAGGGAACAGTGGGGATGAGGAAGTGATGGGTAGGTATGGTGTTAAACAAAGGAATGCAGAAGTTCAGATGGTAGTGGATTTTGCAAAAAGGATGAACATGGCTGTGGTGAATACATATTTTAACAAGAGGGAGGAGCATAGGGTGACATACAAGAGTGGAAGAAGATGCACACAGGTGCATTATATCTTATGTAGGAGGGCAAGTTTGAAGGACATTGGAGACTGTAAAGTGGTGACCGGGGAAAGTGTAGTTAGGCAGCATAGGATGGTGGTTTGTAGGATGATGTTGGTGATCAAGAAGAGGAGGATGAGTGTGAAAGCAGCACCAAGGATCAAATGGTGGAAACTGAAAAAGGGTAATTGTGAGGTGGAGTTCAGGGATGAGTAAAGACAGGCACTGGGTGGCAGTGAAGAGTTACCAAATAGCTGGGTAACTACAGCAGAGCTGGTAAGGGAGATGGCTAGAGAGGTGCTTGGTATGACATCTGGGCAGAGGAAGGACGACAAGGAGATATGGTGGTGGAATGAGGAAGTACAGGAGATTATATAGAGAAAGAGGTTGGCAAAGAAGAAGTGGGATTATCAAAGAGATGAAGAAAGTAGACAGGAGTATAAGGAGATGAGGTGCTTGGCAAAGAAAGAGGTGGTGAAGGCTAAGGATAAGGCATATGAAGAGTTTTATGAAAGATTGGACACTAAGGAGGGAGAAAAGGACCTGTACCAATTGGCTACACAGAGGGACCAAGATAGGAAAGATGTGCAGCAGGTAAAGGTGATAAAGGATAATGAGGGAAACATACTCACAAGTGAGTAGAGTGTGTTGAGCAGATGGAAAGAGTACTTTGAGGGGTTGATGAATGAAGACAATGAGAGGGAGGGAAGGCTTGATGATGTAGAGATAGTGAATCATGAAGTGCGATGGATAAGCAAGGAGAAAGTAAGGATAGCTATGAAGAAGATGGAGAATGGAAAGGCTGTTGGCCCAGATGACATACCTGTGGAAGCATGGAGGTGTTCAGGTGAAATCACAGTGGAGTTTTTAACCAGATTGTTTAATGAAATCTTGGAAAGTGAGAGGATGCCTGATGAATGGAGAAAAATTGTTTTAGTACTGATTTTTAAGAATAAGGGTGATGTGCAGAGCTGTAGTAACTACAGAGAGATTAAACTGATCAGTCACAGCATGAAGTTATGGGAAAGAGTAGTGGAAGCTAGGTTAAGAAGGGATGTGATGATTAGTGATCAGCAGTATGGTTTCATGCCAGGAAAGAGCACTATAGATGCAATGTTTGCTCTGAGAGTGTTGATGGAGAAGTACAGAGAAGGTCAGAAGGAGTTGCATTGTGTTGCTGTAGAATTAGCAAAAGCATATGACAGGGTGCCTAGAGAGGAGTTATGGTATTGTATGAGGAAGTCGGGAGTGTCAGAGAAGTATGTAAGAGTGGTACAGGATATGTAAGAGGGCAGTGTGGCAGCGGTGAGGTCTGCTGTGGGAGTGACAAATGCGTTTAAGGTGGAGGTGGGATTACATCAAGGATCAGCTCTGAGCCCTTTCTTATTTGCAATGGTGATGGACAGGTTGACAGATGAGATCAGACAGGAGTCCCCATGGACTATGATGTTTGCAGATGACATTGTGATCTGTAGTGAGAGTAGTGAACAGGTGGAGGAGAGCCTGAAGAGATGGAGATATGATCTAGAGAGAAGAGGAATTAAGGTCAGCAGGACTAAGACAGAATATATGTGTGTGAATGAGCGGGAGGATAGAAGAATGTTGAGGATGCATGGAATAAAGGTGGCAAAGATGGATGTGTTTAAATACTTGGGATCAATAGTTCAGAGTAATGGTGAGTGTGGAAGAGAGGTGAAGAAGAGAGTACAGGCAGGATGGAGTGGGTGGAGAAGAGTATCAGAAGTGATTTATGACAGACAAGTACCAGTAAGAGTGAAAGGGAAGGTCTACAAGAGAGTAATGAGACCAGCTATGTTATATGGGTTAGAGACAGTGGCATTGACAAAAAGTCAGGAGTTAGAGCTGGATGTGGCAGAGTTAAAGATGTTAAGATTTGCACTGGGTGTGATGAGGGTGGACAGGACTAGGAATAAGTTTATTAAGAGGGTCAGCCCAGGTTGGAAGGTTTGGAGACAAAGCCAGATTGGCAAGATTACGTTGGTTTGCAGAGGAGAGATGCTGTGTATATTGGGAAAAATATGTGAAGGATGAAGCTGCCAGGTAACAGGAAAAGAGGAAGGCCTAAGATAAGGTTTATAGATGTGGTGAGAGAGGACATGCAGGTGGTTGGTGTGAAAGAACAAGATGCAGAGGACAGGAAGAAATGGAAACAGATGATCCGTTGTGGTGACCCCTAATGGGAAAAGCCGAAAGAAGATTATGATGATGATTTGCCCAGTTAAAATTATCATATTTTTCCAGGATAGGATTAGTTTTTTGTTCAGCAAAATAGTTTCAGCTTTGTTATGATTAAAATTTAGACCTGAAATCTTTTCAAAATTGTGTAGAGATTTTATAATGTGTTCAATTGAAGAGACTGTGTCCCAAATTGTTAATAAAATATGATCAGCAAAAAGCTGAATTTTGGAATTATAGTTTGCATTAATATAAAAGCTACTTATCTTGTCATTAGTTCTTACATAATTAGCTAAGGGTTCCACTGATATAGCAAATAATAAGGGAGAGAGAGGACACCCTTGCTTGGTGCCTTTCAATATTTTAAGTAGTCCTGATAAAAAAGCTCCAATTTTAATATATGATATAGAAGTGGTATATAATTTTAATATCATTAATACTGAATTTTTGAACATTATCTCGGACATGTAGTTGGAAACAGGATGGCTTATGTGCACTTTAGATGTTACAGCATTGTACACCAATATTCCTCATTGGGCAGGATTGATGACATTGGACTGTTGGCTCAACTGGGTTCCAGTATATAGTCCTTGTGTCAATACCTTTTTTTTATGCCTTGCAGAACATGTGTTAACCAAGAATGTTTTTTTTTATTTCAGTGGTGAATGTTATTGGCAAATGAAGGATACAGCAATGGGTGCTTCATTTTTATCCATTTATGCAGACCTTTTTATGGACTACCTGGAGGAGCAGATAATATATGATGCTAACCACTACTTATTTGTCAATGAGACTGATATCTGGTGTAGGTATTTGGACGATTGCTGGATGGTGTGGGGATCGGATATTGTTTATCTAACTGAGTTTGTTCAATACTTAAATGGCAACAAGCGGGATATTCATTTCACTTCACATTATAATGTACATAGGATTTCCTTTCTGGATGTCCAGGTCATGCACAAGGAGGGTGGTATTTTGAAAGTAATGCGTGTCATAAGCATCCACAGTTCAATACTTTATTGCATGCTTCCAGTTATCATCCCAAATAAGTGATCCATAACATTCCCAAATCACAATTTCTACATATTCGTAGAATTTGTTTGTCTGATGACTCATTTGAAGATCAGCAAAGTGATTTAGTTGGGAGGTTTTGGGATCGAGGATATAACAGGGATCATATTCTTAATATTAATCAATGGGTCTGGTCAAAAAAGGTCCTCATTGTTAAAATATCAACAAAGGAATCAAGGTTATAATGATAAGAGCAATAGGTTTATTACCAGCTTTGGTCACAATACATGGAAATGTATTGAATTTATATGACATTGGGCAGTTTTACTTTCAGATAATAGATTAAGTGATATATTGACATCTAGATGCCACTTCTCATTTTGAATGAGATTGAGATGAACTGTTCTTCTTTTTCAATCATTATAAGCACAAAACAAAATCTATAGTGAGAGTAGGGAACAGATGGAGGAGATCCTGGAGAGGTGGAGATATGCTCTAGAGAGAAGAGGAATGGAGGTCAGCAGGACTAAGACAGAATATATGTGTGTGAATAAGGGGGAGGATAGAGGAATGGTGAGGATGCAGGGAGTAGAGGTGGCGAAGGTGGATGCATTTAAATACTTGGGATCAACAGTTCAGAGGAATGGTGAGTGTGGAAGAGAGGTGAAGAAGAGAGTACAGGCAGGATGGAGTGGGTGGAGATTTGTGACAGAAGCGTACCAGTAAGAGTGAAAGGGGAGGTCTACAAGAGGGTAGTGAGACCAGCTGTATTATATGGGTTGGAGACGGTGGCATTGAAAAAAAGGCAGGCGTCAGAGCTGGACGTGGCAGAGTTAAAGATGTTAAGATTTGCACTGGGTGTGAGGAGGCTGGACAGGATTAGGAATAAGTATATTAGAGGGTCAGCCCTGGTTGGAAGGTTTGGAGACAAAGTCAGAGAGGCAAGATTACGTTGGTTTGGATATGTGCTGAGGAGGGATGCAGAGTATATTGGGAAAAAGATGGTAAGGATGAAGCTGCCAGGTAACAGGAAGAGAGGAAGGCCTAAGATAAGGTTTATGGATGTGTTGAGAGAGGACATGCAGGTGATTGGTGTGACAGAGCAAGATGCAGAGGACAGGAAGAAATGGAAACAGATGATCCATTGTGGTGACCCTTAACAGGAATAACCAAAAGAAGAAGAAGATAAGCACAAAAAACAAAATCATGAGGAGAATTTATAACAGCTTAGGATTGATGGTGGTATATTGGTAGGTTCTATTCCCTATGGTCACTGTTCCTTTTGCAAATATGTATCTAAAGTTAAACAATTTACTAGTAAGAATGCACCTAAACTATATGATATACAGGCATTTGCAAACTATAGTACAGATTAGGTAATTTATTTAGATACCTGCACTTGCTCTGCCTTCTGTGTGGGACAGACTTCTCATACTATAAGAACATGGATTTCTGAGCACCTCAGTAACATTAGGTTCATAGGTTCATAGGTGTGTACTAGGCTAATGGCCTTGGAGCCTTTACAAGCCTAGCCCATAGGATTACCCTGGCATTGTGCCACCCAACCTTAGTTCCTAGTGCCTCTGTCAAGTAGAGCCACTGGAGTGATCTCCGACATGAATTTTCTATTTCCCATCCACTCATCAAGATTTCTCTTGAAAAGGGCCAGTGAAGAGCTCTGCTTGACATTTATGGGAAGTCTATTCCATAGCATGGGCAATCTCTGGGTTAAGCACCTGTCCCTCCAGCATGTTCTGTTGATTGTAGTAATGAGGTTGAAGTCTCTGGAGCGTGTGGTGTGGAGGGATTGGGATTTCTTTAGATGTAGCATTTCTAACAGAGCTGGGTCCGACATGGCTTTGTAAGTCAAGCAGAGATCACTTCTAAGTTGACGATATGAGACAGAGAATAGTTGGAGTTTTTTGTGTCTGCCCCTATAGGACAAGTGTTTAAGGCCAAAGATCCTCTTTGTGAGGTACATTTGAGGCCTCTCCATTTGTTGCAGGTGTCTAGCGTGGTACATGCTAAATGGGGCAATGTACTCTATGATTGGCCTAATGATGGAAGAGTAGAGGGAGACAATGAAATTTTAATTCCTGGATGCAAAACCCTTAGTAATGAGATGTGCCACATAGAAGGACTTTCTGACCACAATGGCAATGTGATGGTCAAAAGAGAGGTTGCTGTCAACCTGTGTTCCCAGATCTCTTATAACGCCTTCTGTGTTCAGTGGACTATCATCAATGTGGTAATTCAAGGGAACTGGATTTTTCCCAAAGGGGATTAAGACACATTTTTTGGCATTGAGCTTAAGGCCATGGTTCTGACACCAGTTGTTGGTCTCATTGAGGCCTTTCTGCAGGATGTCAACATCACTTGGGTAGTTTATAATAGCTCCCAACTTGCAATAATCTGCAAACTTTGTCAGTCAGAGTGCCTTCATGTTGGCCTGGTGTTCAGAGAAGTAGATACCAAACAGAAGAGGTCCCAGGACCAAGCCCTATGGGACTCCACTCGTGACTGGTCAGCAGTCTGACTTGGAGTCAGCTACTTTCACATTGTGGATTCTATCTGTGAGCCAGTTTGCAACCCACCAAGTGATATAGAGGTTGATGCCTAGCTTTATAAGTTTTTCTATAATTCCTGACTGGGGAATGGTATCAAAGGCCTTGGCCAGATCAAGGTAGGCTGTATGAACCACCTTACCTTCATCCACAGCTCTGGTGACTGACTCAAAGAAATCGACTAAGTTGAGTAGGCATGATCTACTCTTCACAAAACCAAACTGTGTGGGATCCAGAGTTTGGAGATTCCCTATATTCTTGTTTATTAGGTCCATGATGATGCTTTCCATAGCTTTGTATATCAGACTCAACAGGCTAATGGGGTGATGGTTCCCAGGGTCTGTAGTTGCTCGTCCTTTGTGGAGAGGGATGACTGTAGCAGTGTGCCATTTGGTAGGGACAAAGCCTAAGGTGAGGCTGTGATTGAACAGGGTGCACAGGTGAGGTGCCAGTTCACTCTCTAGTTCATGTAGAATACAACCAGGGATACTGTCAGGTCCAGTAGAAGCTAGGAAGATAGGAATAAAAGTATTTCTAGTGCCCTTTACAAACACTTTTATTAAACATCCTACTGCAAAATTTATGTTTGTTACAATTGACCAGATTGTGGAATTATAGAAAAAATAGGGCAGGTTGGCACAATATATTAAATCAAAATGAAAATGGTTGGATTAGACTTGGTGGTTTATTTCCACCAGGTCTCAATGATCATTGTTAATTAGTCAATTATGATGGGAGTTGAGTGACCAGGTATATATAACGGTTCACATTTACTTGATGTGTATTCACTGATGACGGCTCTTTTTGGGATGAAACCAGTTTGGATTTTTGTTGCATTATATTGTGCTGCATTTGTATGCAGTGCTAATGCAGTTTTTGGGCTGTTATGCAATAATAAATAAATTATAGTTATTTTTCCACATCTGTTGTGCTGGCCATTTCTGTTGGTTTGCTGAGTTTCTTGGGCCATTGCACTTGCTATACTTGCTGAAGCTCTGTCAGCTGTTGTTTGTTCATAACTAACCTAAATGTATTACTTCCACTCCATAACCACAGCATGTCAGGGTAGGCCAGTTCCTGTTGATCCATTTACCCTATCTCTGCCGGCCATAGATCCGGGTCCCAGCATGTGTGAGTACCAAGTCAATGGTGCCCTCTCCTATGGCCCTGCATCAAGTTCAGGTGGAATCACCTCAGGGGATGCTGCCGGCCCCTCCTGGGAGTGGTGGTGGTGGGGAGGTAGTCACCCAGAATCGACTACCAGCCATTGTGGGGAGGATTGTTCATAAGAGCTACTTAGCCAGATTGAGGACAGACTTGACAGTCTGGTGGGGCTGGCTGGACCTGGTGCCCAGCCTCCAGTACAGTCACCTTCAGCGTAGTGAAGGAGCAGTGTGGGCTGCCCATGGGGGACCTCATTCATGCTGCTACCATTTGGAGGCACATGCACTTCAGATTCCACAGCACCATCCCCATCAAAGGTGTTTATCCCCCTCATGTGTCACACACCACCCCTGTCTGCTGTGTTGTCTGTTTTGTCTGTCTGCAATTGCATCATCTCCTAACCAACTTACCTCCCCACATGTACCTATATCCCTTCCCCAACATTCTACTCTATCCTTATTAAAAAATGGCCAGCTGTCCCACAAAAAAATCACTCCATACATAACTCTCTATTTTGCACACTAGTCCACTGGACATAACAAATTTGGTCCAACTGGCTTGACAACACATTAATGCTGTCCTCACCCCTCTCTCTGGATTTGAGAGTTGAAATTCATCCACAAAATTTGTCAAAGTGCACAGCTGTTGCTGTACAAAAACGGGAAAGATATAGTTCTTCCCTACATATCCCTATCTGCCTTTCACTATATTTTCCCTCTGCTTTCCCCCATTTAACCACTGTCTTATCACCCCCTTTTTTACTTTTTAATTTTTTAGCTCAGATTGCGCAGAGCACCATGATGCAGTGTGATGTGCCACACTGCACGAACCCATTTAAATGAGCCTTAATGATCCTATGGGCTTCTCGCAATGGTAGGCACATGTGTACAATAATCACCCCTGCCATGTTTTGAACATGGGCCCCTGCCAGTTATAGACTACCGCACTAACCCACTAGACCACACAAATATTAATTAAAACAGGTGTTTTACTGATTGCCTCTGACAGACTGAAATCAAACCTAATGTGACAAATGGGAGTGTACCTGGGACTCTGATGCAAAAATACACCAGTAGACAGCCAAATAAATAATATTGGCAGTATGTGAGGCCTGGTATAGCACGTACATGTTCCCTTTTACATGCAACATCTGCAAACACAGCTGCTAAGGCTTCAATGGCAGAGTACATATGTTCAAATGGGACACTGCTGCACAACAACTGCCTTTAAAAGCCATGCACATACTGATGGATGCAGACGTGTCACAGCCTGCATGTAAGCACATGTATCTGGCAAATACACCTCTTCCTGCATGGACTCAGTAGCTCAGTGTGTTATATCCCTTGCATACAGAAAATTTTGCCACATACAGTCCTGGGTTCAAATCCAGTGTGTTGCACTTCAATTACATTGTTGTGAACACATCCAGTAATGAGAGAGACATGCACTTTTAATCCCCATAGGTTACTGCTACTGAATTATCATCTACCCAGTTTTGCAAGTCACAGGCCTGAGGTAGGGACACACTGTACATATTTGTATATCCTAACTATATGTCACCTACTACTCTGCTATTGGCACTGTTGTATAACAGATGTACCTTAACCACATACCTGAATTGGAATGTAACAGGTACCTTTACCCTGGCTCTGCTGTAATGACAGGATTGACACAGTTGCCACGAATACATGTACAGCTTGCAGGCCTCCAAAGTGTTCACACTTCCCCCATTGTGTGCTAGGTTACAGTAGCAGTTGCAGCCTGGAGCATACATGACTGTATGTTAAGGTAGCTGCAACAGACCGACCATACCTCCCAATCCCCTATAACAAGGGATCTGAACACAACCATACATAAAGGGGGGCAAAGGCCTAGAGATAGGTCCATGTCTCACAGTCTGCTCCTACAAAGAGAGTAAGTTGATAGAATAGCAGCTACTGCATAAGCATGCATGTTCTGATGGGTATAAAGTGTGACACTCACATGTCTCTCTCCCCTTTCTGACCTCAACCCACAATGTTTGCCAGTGAACAGCCAGATGACCACACTGTCATGGGACACTGTCCAAACATATGAGGCAAAACTGTGGACATACTTCATACATCTCTACAGTGGACAGTATTTGTACTTACCATCTGTGATGCTGTAGTCTCCACAACTCAGTAAGGTCCATATCACAACTAAGAAAGGGGCCAAGCCCTACATGAAGGTCTTATATATTGCACTCTGGTGCCATGTCATTGGCTAATGATAGTGCAATTCAGCTGTTTTAGATGCAGTTAGCAATACTGAGCCACAGATTGGTGCACAGGCAATTACCTGTTAATGAGCATTACCTACAAAAGGCAAGCAACTGCTTATGTGAAACAGTTCTGTATGTAGCTTTACTCACACAGACAGTGTGTGTGTAAAGCATTTGCAGTGCAACACTTCAAAAAAGGAATACATCACTCTACCAGGAATGTATTACATTTCGCCATAAATCGGAATGCAGATGGGAGGATGGAGATATAGGGGACAGAGACCAAAACAGTAGGCTTGTATTAGATCTATGATAATGGCATGTCAGTGATACTCTGCTGTCCAACATCTACAGGCATACCTCTCAATTGTCCCTGCTTTGAATCACATCTCTGCTCTGTCCCTGTTCATCCCACCTACAATGGTTGGCTGTTTTAGTAAAGATAGTGGAGTACAGCTAAGACATAGTGACAGTAAGTAAGGGTGTACACTCCTGTAACATTAACAATGTATTGTAATTCACATCCTCTCAGTCTGTCAGTCACACCTAAATAGTAGTAACATTGTAAAACCGTCCCTGAATGTCTCTGATGTACTTTGGCTAATTTTCTGTTTCGTGGACATTCGTCCCTGTCTGGTTAAGAGCTATGCCTAAAATACCTGTCAACTTCCTGCAGTAAGAAATTGGGACAAAACCATATTTAATGGTGAGACAAAGGCCCACACTCGGTGACAGAATATACATACTGGCCAGGCAAAGTAAGAATGTGAATAGAGTAACAGATATTACTGTAGCATAAGTGTTGTCTGAGGGGTCTGATGGGTGACAGATAGATTCTGTGTCAATTTTCTGACAGCAACCATTAATCAGTTGACAACCATTTGTCAGACATCGACAAATTTGAGCAAGAAGGACCACATCTATGAGGAAACCATGGTGACATTCTGCAAACATCTGCATAGTTGAGAGGTATGATGCTTACAGGGAACATATACTACAGCAGGTTTGCATTGCTGTCTGCCACTGTGGGACACTGATGTTGCTGGACTATCCCCATATAGTTGTTGGAATAGCATACTGCTATTTGTCCGTCAGTGGCCATATGACATATTAGTGGGGATTTGCCCATAGTGGGCATGCCACAGTACACTGCAGTGATGGGTATAGAGACATACAGCTGAATCTGTCACAGCACACAAGGACATTACCCAGCATTGTTACTATCTTGGTGACAGCCACACATGTAGTGTGTTGCCACACTGTGGGGTATGACGTGTGAGGGAGCAGTAGATAGCACAGGCCTTTATGTGTGTGCAGGATCTGTACATAGTGGACATGCATGTATCTGGTCTTGTAATGCGTTCCCTTTTTGTTGTCTTGCAGGAACGATGTACCGATGGAGACATCCTCCAGTTTCATCTGCAGAAAATGACGCTATACTGGATGCCCTCAGACTCAACTATCACATCCTGCTGTCAAGGGGTCGCCACAATCATAAATAGTGGTCAGCTTTATGGGCAATCTTGCAAGGGTCATTAATCATGTAGGTCAACAGGACAGGACCTACAAGCAGGTTCAACACCAGGCCGCAGATATGGTCAATGTCACATGTCAAAGGGCAGCTGCTGTTGCCAGGGATTGTTCTGCCACCAGTGGAGGGCCCATAACACAACAACTACTCTTCACCACAGAAATATTCTTTGTGAATCTAGGATCAACCCACAGCTCCCAGCCAACCATCATGCCATACATCTTGGAGGTGGGTGTTACAGCGGCCACATCAGAGGAGCATCCAGGAAAGCTTACTGTGTTCACCAGTATAATACATTAGTAGTCATTGTGGCAGGCTCTGCAGATCAGTACATGGGTGTCAGGTCTATCTGCTTTGGGGGGACTTGGATTTCACCCACAGTTATACACACATACTCAGACTGACAACAATATAGCCAGTATCACATTAGCTACTGTATATGTGGAAATACGCATATATTAGCTTGTAACACTGCAATATTTGATGTTTCTGAGAATACCTCTCTCTCACCTTTTCATAGGTCCGTAAAGTGTCACTGGAGTTCATGGTCCTGTACCTGGTAAGTGTGATACTATTTTGGTGATCATATGTATCCTATGAATGTTAAGGGCTGTCATTTTGCCTTATGCACAACCGTTGTGCTTAGCCAGAGTAGAATAGTTGTATGTTCCATTTTGGAGCAGTTAACTACAGTGCATAGCCTAGAGAATAACAGGTGTGTATTTGTACAAACATTAACATGTTTGCACTTATAGTTATGAGCAACTAGGCAGCCTACTATACATGAGGCAATTCCTCTAAAATGCCCATTCAAAGACAATTGGGAGAAGGTACATACCTGAGGCAGTGATACTACAACTGACATATCATTGTCAAGATAGGTGTAGTGGGATTTATGTGTAGTTCTGTCAAATACACTGTCATATTGCATACCTCACAGGTGTATTGCACTGGCAACATTACCCGGGTGTAGGTGACATACATGTTATACAGGACCTGGGTTGTCTGTGTATGTTGTTGTGAGTTTGTCTGCTGTGCATAGGATCAGAGATTAGAAGATGTAAGACATGTAATGCGGTTGTGGATCCTCATCTGTATGAGTCTGTGTGGATCTCCATACATAATTGTGCAGGTGGTAATGTACTGATTTTGTCTTGCTTCTCACAGGTGAACAGGGGGGTTGGAGCCTGACCCCCCACAACCTGAATTTAGTGTCTCATTGGTCTCTGATGATGATGATGGTGGCCATAGTGAGGCCAGGTGGGTGTGTCAGTGGCTGAATCTGTCCCAGAAGTTGACATTACTCTTCTGCCCCCATTGTCCCCATACACAATCAGTATGCCCACACATACCCTGTCACCAGAGGTCACAGATATTGGACAGTCAGAAGGTGGTGACATAGTACAGAACAGTGTGAAAACTATGGTGTAAGTGAGTGTAGACCTGGCCATAGCCAGAGAGTTGGCAAGATCCCACGCAGGCAGAGTGACAGGGGTGCTTGAAGTAGGACTGCTGCCCATCCACCTCCTGTTGAAGGTGTCATATTGTGGGTCACTTGCCACATGTTTTAGGCTGTCATGGAGGCACAGGTATAATCTGAATGAAACACCAGACGGATGCTTAGGGTTATAGATACAACATAGCCTGATATCCGTGACTGCCACCACTGCATTGGTGATACCATGGAGCATTTCACTGATGTAGTGAACAGATGTTGGGCTTAAACAGTGTGTGTCTTTGAGTGCATGTTGTCTGTGCTGGAACATGTCACTGAAGTTCGGTGTTAGACATGTGGACATAGGCCAGCAACACCATCTGCTGGGAGTCCATGTGGCCATGCACACTCACACTCCTGTAGTGGCAGTACCTCCAGTGATACAGAGGGAAGTGTGCTGTCCAACCTATGAAGTGGCAGGCCCCATGGCCATGTGGTCCTGGATGGTCCCATGGGGGACACTTGCCCAGCAGACACCAGTCACTGTCAGATACTAGCACTGCATCTGATCTTGGGTATGGTGCTCCCCGTGCTGCTCTTGGTGAAGCCAGTTCATGTGTTCATGGCTGGAGATGGTGAACTATCCACTCTAACATGTACGGTCCATAGCTCTACACCATACACATGTTTAAAGCTAGCACTGGGAATGACAGTGTACATGCACACACTCCAGCACCACTGTCACATGCAGGTCACCTACAGCCACACATGGCACCTCTCCATATTCCATACAACCAGAACCCCTTCCTGACTCACACACATGCTGTCAACTGTTTCGCACCCATGCACCACATACTGTGCATATGATGGTACCTGTGCCACTTCCATGCCATCCATGCCATCAATGTGGGGACCTGCATATATGCGTCTGATGCACAGGGTGACATCAAAAGCTATGTATCTTTGTTGCCTGATGGTACACTGGTGGTAGTATTACAGAATGACAGGTGTGTCACTGACCTGTGTATGTTTTTGTCCCAGGAGTCTGAGAGGTTCAACTAGGGACACATGGTGGTAATACAGTGGCACAAGAGGGCAAGGCAGCACAGCAGAGAGATGATGTCAGCAAAGTATGTCAGTATACATGCATGGCTACCTAGGTGCATAAGTGTAGAACAGTGTGTTAGGGACAATGGGGGCAGTCAGCATCATGATTTCATATCCTGTGACACACTCTACTACCATTGATACATGTCATCTGAGTATTCTGCATGTACAGCCCTAGATGGTGCCAGACATCAAGTAAGCTTACATAGAGGAGGGCAATTTAGTGCCAGTGGCTAGTCACAGGGCCATAAAATGCATAACCAATGCAGGTGGATTAAGTCACATAGGTATGTCTTTAGTGCTGTAGGGAACATATTTATACACACACAAGTTGGATGCTGTGACATTACAACCCCTACCTATTTAGTATTATGCACTAGAGCTCGCAGTATTGATTGCCTGCATCACTCTGTTTATCTGATGTTTTGTTGTCATCCAGTGATTTTATGGTGGATGGCATCAGCAGGCATTGTAGCAGAGGCTAATGTTCAGGCCAGCAGCTGGTCAGTGGTCATAAAATGCATAACCATTACACAGAGATAGCCCATACGGGCTTGTCTGAAGTGCTGCATAGGGATATGTTCAAACATACACAGAGTTGGATGATGGGAGATTAGAACTCATCAATTTAATCATACAAACTATAGCTTGCAGTACTTATTGCATGAATCACAGAGTTTATCTGCTGGTAGGTAGTCAGCCAGTGCTCTTAAGTGGATGTCATCCATAGACCTTGTAGAGAGGGAAGTTAGAGTAGCAGCCCATCACAGGGCCATAAAATGCATACCATTGCATGGAGACAGCCCATATGAACATGCCCAATGTCTTGTGAGGGGATATATCGATACATGCACACACAGAGTTGGAGTTTGTGAGATTAGAACTTCTACCGGTCTAGTATTACACACTACAGCTCACAGTATCTATCGCACATGCCAGAGGTTATGTCTGTTGTATATGTTGATGCAGGCACAGTACTTGTGGAGTACACAAAGTGGCCTTGTGTTAGACAGTATGTGTGACCTGCATAGTGATACTGCTTGGTACTGTTATTGTATCTAGTGTCCTAGGGGTGGGATACCTGGTAATATCCATGCTATGTGTGTACACTTACCAGTCCGGCCATATGTGGCTATTTGCAGCTTGATAGGCAGACATGTGGGCAGGGACAATACGGCTTGTCCAAGGAATGTGTTGCACCGATTGTACATTATACCACCTGCGTACATATGCCTGTCTGCAGGGTGAGCAAATATTTCAAAGCTGCCCCAAGTTGTGGGCCTTGGTCTCACTTTTATTCACTTTATTTTGCCAGATTTTCTATTGTAAGAGGTTGAGAGGTATGATGTGACTGGGGTACACGGTGAAACACCACATGCGGTGTGACAGTCTGCAAACCTCTCCCAGGACGTTTTTGCAGACGGCCCAGCATTTCGCCCCATATGTCTGCTGTGTTCCTCATATATTTGTGGTTTCCCATTGCTATACTGTACATCGGTCACTGACTTGCTGCACCTACTGACACATTTAACCGACAGCTTTGCATCTTGTAGCTAATCTGACCTGTTGCAGCCTGCTGTTATACTAGCCACCTGCTAGGTAATTCAGAGCATGTTTAATGTTTGTCTGTAGGTATGGCCCTTTGTCTTCCATTCAGTCTGGCTTTATCCAGCTTTCTTGCAGGAACACATTGAGGGGTTATGACAGTCTGTAGGACTATCACAATGTGAGTACCTCACATGCAAAAGATGTTAGATGCTGCCAGATTTGAACCATCAGCACCATCACACATGCTACTGTTCCTGGCCCACTGAGCCACACCAGTCACCAGACATTTGGGTTTCATTCCTCCCACTCTCAACAAGATAGAGGAACTGTCTGGTCTGTTGGTATATCATTGCAGACTTACTGTTACAGTATTTGTATGGCAAAACTGATATTTGGGGTGGGGGACAGCCAGCCTATGCTCTGCTCGCATAGAGTTGTGCAACTGTCCTGTGACCCCACTGTTTGGCATCTCTCTGGAATGGGGTTTCCAGCCATGTGGCCTAGTGGCTATTAATGTGCACATACTAATGAACAGAGTACCTGTTGTCCCAAGTGGCTGTTAGATCTGTACAAGTAACCCAGTAGCCCAGCATAGATCTCTGCAAGTAGCACAGTAGCACAGTATATAGAGCTCATTATATTCCCTTGCATACATGTGGCAGGTCCATACATATGCTATTATATCGTAGTACCCCTTGCAAGTCATGTACAGTAGAGTGAAGTACCTTGAAAATGCAGCAGATGACAGACCTGTAGTTCAGGGCTGACTCTGTCTGATGCATGCAGTCCATAGCCAATACATAGTGAGGTACAGGTTGTGTGGCCTGGTTGACATTATTTTTAGTGATATGTATGTGAGCAGAGTACGGTGTCAGTTCTTAGGGCCCAAGATTGTCAGTGCATGTGCAATGCGTTGTCTCCTGGCCAGTCCAGGGCATAATGGGCACACCTATGTCTGCCTACAGGGACAGCCAAAGAGGGTACTCTGAGTCCCCCTGTGGGTGCTGTGTTGACCTAGACATTGGTGGGGGAATGTGTATCCCTTCCCTTTGATGATCCTGCTGCAGCTGTTTCCACAGGATCATATTGTGTAGCACAGCACATATTGTGAACATATGTTCCCATGTGGCTGTAGAGTACTGCAAGGCTCCACCAGATATAGCGAGGCACCAGAACTGTGTCTTCAACAGCCCAAACACACACTCTATGATGTTTCTGGTTTGGGCGTGTGCCTCATTATGGCATTCTTTGGTAGGTGGGTGTGCATTTCTGATGGGTGTCATCATCCATGGTTCCAGTGCATAGCCAGCACCCCCAAGTAAATGGCCATGTGGAATGTCCCCCCCAGTAAACATCTGGTATAGCTGTGATGAGAGTCAGATATGGGAGTTATGATAACTGCTAGGGCTGCCACCACATACATTCATGATAATACCTTGGGCATTGCACACAACCTGGCAGTTGATTGAGTGGTACCTCTTGCAGTTGATGTAGATTTTCCCCTCTTCACCGGGCAGTGCCTTTATATCTACACGAGTGCAATCTATGGCACCCAGGGTAGTGTGCTACATGGTAGAAGAGTTGCATACTGATGGCCCTCTCCTCAAGGGTGTGGAGAAAATAAATGTGCTCACAGGCATGTGGTAGCACAGCATCCAGGAATTGGTGGAGTACCGTGGAAGCAGATGCCTGTGAGACCCCCATCCTGTCCCTAGTTGGTCTTTGGAAAGTATCTTTAGCTAGTATCCTAAGAGCTACACATAGTTTTCTTTCCACTGGGATGGGTTCCCCTCTGTTGGGGCTAGGTCTGAGTTGAGGGTGGCAGAGGTCACTGAGGTGTTGTAGTATGTCCCTGTCCACTCTGTAACACTCTACAATCTCCAGCTCTTGTAGCTCCTGGTAGGTTACCCTGGGCCTGAACAATCTTCTCCTTCTCAGTCTAGGTCTATGGTCAGCAGCAGCTGCACTGACCTCAGTATCTAGCACATATATATGTAGCAGACCTGCTGCAGCCCCTAACATTATCTCAGTTAAAATTCCCAAGTCTGTACTCCAATGGTGCAGAGTATGGGGGAAAATCAGATTGTAGGGTGTATGCATACTTTATAGTGCTCTGCTGTAGGTGTACTCTATGTGATTGGCTAGGTACAATGCATTCCACCTGCCAAGTATATCATTAAGGGGTTTAATGGGACTAGTTTATGTGAAACAGGGCTCATCAGTAATTAATATGCCATTGGGTTTCTCAGCCAATTTTATTTTTTTTCACAGCTTTTCCTTGCTGAGCACTGTGGCATGCTGTTCAAACCTGTGCCTCAAAGATAAACAAAGCTTAGCAGTCAGTAGACAACCACCCCATTGAAGGTCACACTCAGCACAATTGCATGCCACACAAACATTCTCAAACCCACTGAAATACACGCCCTTAAGGTAAACAAAGCTTAGCAGTCACTAGACACACCTCCCTGCTGAGCAGGGTGGCAAGGTGTGCAAACAGGTGCCACTGAGCTCCAATGAGCTTTAAAGTTGGCAGAAACACCCTCTTTTGATGTCGGCTACCTCTTCTGTGGATACCAACAATATTTCTGTGCCTACATGGATGGAATCTGCGGACATACCCATTTGTGCTATTCAGTAACCTCAGGTCATTTGCATACAGATCAGTGCACAGTAACTGGTAACTGCACAGTTTCAGGCCCTGCCACATTAGCAACCACAGCATTCCTACATTGTACACACTCCACACAGGGTCCTGCAATAGATTACTTTTACATACTAACAAATTCTGGTTTTTACAATATGTTATATATTTTTTTTCCATAAAGGCATGCTTGAGCACTGCGTGCCGCTCAAACATACCCAGGGTATTAAAAAAATGATTTTACATTATTTTCCATATGGTTTTGGACACACACTGGTTACTTTTGCATGTCTTTGTGTCTTCCATACTATTTTTGTCACTGTAACTACACTTTTATAGCCCCTGGTATCATTTTTACATCCTGTGCATAGATTTTTTTTCATGTACATTATGGACACCAACACGGCATCTGCACAACTGCCTATCTGCTTGTTGGATCACTCTACCTGCTACATTTGTATGCATTTCACCTGCTTATGAGGTGATTTGCATGCCACAGACACTTCCATATTCGCACGCTCATGCACGCCCCACAGCTCCATTTACTGGATCGCACATCTGCTGACGTCCATGTAAGCATTGTGCTACTATGCCTACATGGCAAATAAGTCCATGCAGACTTTGTTAAATTCCACCCATGGTTTTGTGTATAAATACAAATATATCTGTATGAGTAAAAAATATATGAAATATATGTATATAAAAGTGTGAAATACATTTATAAGCATGTATATATTTATTTATGTATTTATACACATACAGCTAAGACCATATTTGGAGTTCCAGATAATGCAATATACTGTAACTTTTAGCTTATTAATTATTTGTACTACAGACGGGTAAAAAAAAGTTTAAGTTTATATAGGCCACAAACTATTTAGTAATATGATAATTGTGTAAATAGTTATATCTTCCAAAATAGTAACTGCATGTACAAGATGATTGAACTCAGTTAGCCATCACACTCTAGGCAGAGAAAGGGAGAGTTTAAAATATCAACAATAACCAGCACAGTGGTTAGAGAGAAATTCACTGTTCAATCCATTATTTACAGAATTAAAAAGTGTATTGATTACAGCAGCTTTACATTAATCTAACTTAAAATGCAGTAAGGTATACAAGGAGTAGTGCAAAGCAACAGTTTTAATTGAAATACTTGCAAAGATTGAGGAAAGTGCCTATCTTTCAAAGAGTCAAGCTTCATACAATTATCAAACGTAACAATTTGAAGGAAGTCAGGATTTCCATGTAGTCCTTCTTGCAGTAAGCAAGAAATAGATTGTATTCTAGATAGATTCAGTAGAAATACTTTATGAAAACCTGTGCATCGCTGCTTTGTTGGTTAGTAAATGTAATCATATAAGGAGAAAGATTCAGTAAAAATGCATACAGAAATAAGCACACAGATGCAGTACAACTTCAATAATACAGTAACAACTTCTGTGCTTTGCTGTTTACTACATTTAATCATATAAGAAAGATTTGAACACAAATCTGTGATTGCTAAGGAATCATACTCTTCTATATGCAGCAGAAGAAGATTCATTGGTTCACAGGTAAGTATTAGACTAGCTGTCCTTGTGGGCTATTTTAAGCCTAGCCAATTTCCCTTTCAAATATGAGAATTGAAGGTCTATATTAATTCATTGAAGAGTAAATTCCAGGAATAGCTATTCAGTGACAGCAAAACAGAGAATGTCCATTCCAGTGAACGTGCACATCAGTGAATGTCAAATCATTGAATATCCATAGTTGGGCAACATCACAAATGTGAAAATAGCCCTGTCAAACATAATATAAATGAAAACAACAACCTACATGAACACCATTTGTAGTCTGGAGAGTGCATGTTTGCAGACTGCCGCATGCACATAGAAATGCAGTGCTAACACTTTTTATATTATATACCACTTCTACTTGGTGGACTATCACATGTTGCAATATACTTTAGCACTAAACAAATATACCTTATGAATGTGACAGCATATAATGTTTTATTTATAGGACACTGTCAGTGTTATACCTGTCTATTTTTTACAGTAAAATGTATGAGCAATTCATTTTTGATTATTTCCTCACTTAATGCTGATAGAGTGACATAGTGAGTAGTTTTTACTTGAATTTGGCCAACTACAGTTATTCCATAATTTGACATACACTGATGTACACGTTCGCTGAAATGTATATTCTCTGTTTTGCTGTTGATGAATAGCTGTTCTTGGAATTTACTCTTCAGTGATTTAATATAGACCTGAGAATCAAACCCCGTACCTTATGTCTTTGAAATAAACTCCTTAATCATAATACCAACCCCAACCTCTTATATAATCAGGCTCAGGAGGAAAAACACCTAGTGTGCAAACATCATTCTGAAAAAGGCATTATTCAAATAAATATGTTGAATAATACTTTTAATTTTTAGTTTGGTTTATTAATTTTGTAAGAAAAAAATCTACAAGTAGTTCATTCACAAAAATAATAAAAGAAGTAATATGCTTTATTTCCACAAATGCAGCACAATCCATATCAAGTAGAAATTTCAAATGATTTCCCATTTATGTTACACCAGATAATCTTCTTAGTAACAGTAGACTGCAAATTAAAATATCACCACCACTTGATATCATTATAATGATTGTTCACAGGTTTCCAGTACCATTTCCTAGAATATCTTTTTACTGAATAAAGATTTTATAAAATAAGAAATCACTAATAATAAAGACTAAAGTGGCATAGTACATTATGAGGGATTTTATTGCCTCCATTTCTTGTTTCTCTCTCTCTCTCTCTCTCTCTCTCTCTCTCTCTCTCCTCCCTCACTCTCTTTTTCTTACTTTATTTATGAATTACTTTATCTTTCTATTTTTTCCCTTTGCCTCCATTTATGTTCATTTTTCTACAGGTACAGAATCCCTAGGAGCAGCTAAACCAAGTTCCTCCCAGGTCAAGGGGTGTTCACTATTATTATATTTTATATGTTTATTATTTTCAAAAGCATATTTATTGTAGATAAATATTTTTATTTTTATCAAATACATGGTATATATATATATATATATATATATATATATATATATATATATATATATATATATTTTTTTTTTTTTCTTCTTTTTTTTATCAAACATATGCTATTATTTATTCATTAGATTATTGTAGGAGAATTATTATTAGTCATTTATTATGTAGGCAATGTTTCTTTAAATTTTAATGTCATTCGCGCAGTTTTGGCGCCAAAGAGGTTATTTAAATGGTGGTTTTAAAAATTGAAATTCAGTTCTGATGAAGTCTGTATTTTGCACAGATGAAAGCACTTAACTGACTCTATTATTTATTACACTACGTTTGAGTACTGTTGGATTTACAATAAAATATTTTCTGTTTGAGCCGTGTGTTATCGTGGAGTGCCTATTCTAGCATTTTGTTCTACTTCTTGTTCCAGTGTTGCCTGCTTGTTGTGGTTTTTAGTCATGACTGCTATTATTATGTTATATGTGCAATAGGTTGTAAATCAGGGTGTTGCTATTGCTACTGCTGCTGGCAGACCTCAGGCAAAAAGTAGAAGAGTGATTTTTGACTTATGGACTGCATGACACAGAAATTGCTGAGAGATACAGGGTAGATAGGGAGGCAGTGCAAGAAATATGCTACTACTGCTGCCCTTACCTCAGGCCCCAGGAAATCATGGAGAAGACATACCATTGGAAAGAAAGGTATGTTAAGCATTACATATATTAGCTTAGTGTTACTTTCCCTAGGGGGTGTATTAGGGGTGTTACAGGCATCAGACTGCAGAATATTGCATCAGTTTTTAAAAGCAATGCTAATACACATAGGGGACCACATCTGTTTCCCACACACCTCACAGTAGAGAGTATGAACCACACAGGAATTCTATGCAGTAGCACAGTAGCACACTTCTCTGAAGTGTTGGGGGCCATAGTTTGCACACAGAAATAAAAGTCCCACTTATGTAAAGGGAAGGAGGTACATCAACAGAAAAAGATTTCCACTCTGTAAACTGTTAGGTTGTCTGTAATGCCCAAAGGATCATCTACAATGTCTGTGCAGGTAACCCAGGCAGTTTACACAACTCACACATATGGCACACATGTGAGATAGGGGTTTCATTCCTCGAGGTATTCTAGTAGAGGATGCAGATCATGCACATGATCTTGGACTCATGGTACCATAAGAAACCTACAGAACCCCACTGAGCAAGGATAAAATGAGGCCCATGCTCAGACTAGGAATATCATAGAATTGTGTGTTTGGATTTCTTGTCAATGTTCCAGTATCTAGACACATCAGCAGGTGCATTGCAGTATGACTCGGGCAACTCTGCCAAACTACTTACAGTCTGTGCCATGTTACACAATATAATTCTCAGGAAAAAGCAAAAACAAGGACAGCAAGGGGCAGTACAACATTTTCAAGGTCTACAGGTAGGACCAGAAGTGGTAACAGCAGCAGCACAGACAGAGATATGGAGTCTGAGTTTGAAGCACCAACTACAGATGGTGCTTGCAGATGGAGGCATGAACAGTATGCTCTAGCCCTAGCTAAGAAACAAAGGATAACATACACACACACTCCCTATCTTGGTCAAAGCTTAAGATCTCACACATGTTATAAAATCATCAGACAGGAACAACTCCCAAGGACACACTTTGTACCTGCAGTAATGACAAGGTTGGTGTGTAACTTGTAAATGAACAACAAAAAAAGTTATAGCTGATTATGCTCATATGGAAATATATATATGCCCCTAAGTAGAGCATTTATCTGAGGTGTACATTTATATCAGTAATATCTCCTGTGTCAGATTTTTGCAATATACACTTATTTATTATAACCAATACTATGCATCAAGCATTTCAACTGAATCCCATCTATAAAACATAGAACAGGTCAATCATATGCTCATTTGCACGATACCAAAAAGCAAGACAGAAACAAGACTGAAATACTTTATGCTTCCACTGCTATACTGACAATGCTAACTGAAATACAATGTGGTTTGACAATTATATCAGCAATAATTTATAAATCAGTAGGGACAAGAAATGAAAAACATTTCTTCTGCAACAGATATTGATAAATGCAAGCCTGTAAAAAGCAAGCATTAGCTATCCACTATGTGCCTCAGATATATATGCAACCCTAAGTCAAAAGACATGGCAGGGCACAGTCATCATCATTTTCACAAGGTGGGGGGATTTGTTAGAAGGACAGACACGGCTGACACCAAAGTAGTGAGTGTGTACAATAAGAAACACGTGTATTTATCAGAGTATACAGTGTTCATGACCAATAACAAGAGATGTATGACACTTAACAGTACTGCTTAGCTTGCATGTGTGTGAGGAGGCATGAATAAGTGATTGTTTTTAGAATGCATGTGTGTCTGCATGAACACAATCAAGCACTGTGCTGGCACTACATCCTGGAATTTTGGACAGGTGTGAGCCATGCATGGTAGAGTAGTCAATTCAGTGTCATCACCTTAATCATGAGAACCACCTCTGCCAGGAGTTTATTTATTTTTTATTTAACATTTGTTGACCGGGAAAGTTACACTGCTACTTCATGGCCCTGGCTAGAAGTTGGAGTGCTACCTGAAGAGTGATGTCTGTTGAATGAGCTCTACTTATGACTATGTCCGTGACCTTGACCCTACCACATCTGAGTCTGGACACCTCATTTTCTGATGGAGCAGTAGATATAGTGCCACTATAGGAGAAGGCTCTTGTACAGCCACATCTACTAACACCAAAAGATGTAGTGGCTGTCCAACCACATGGATGCCCACTATACCCAGAAGAATTTTCATCACAGAGAAGGCCCAATCCAATGTGTCATTCATCCTGTTCAAGCAGTCACTCACACAGTTAAAAGTGAGAATACACAAAGTTTAGTAGTAGCAGTATATCTTCTGAGGCCCTGATGGAGCATGTCTGTGCCTCCTCTACAACTTTACACATATGTTTGGTGGCACATAATGACACAACAGCATCAGGAGGAGGGTGGAAACCAGGTATATTCTGAGCACCTCTACCAACTCTCTTGTGCAGCACCTCACCCTCAAGATAGCTATGGGAGAAGCTACCAGCTCGGAAGGAAATACATGAATGCTGATGCATGGTTCAGATCCACTTAAATGGTAATTATGCAGAGAGAGGTCTGAATGCATATTTAATCACATTTTGTGATGCCATTGTGCTTCTGTTTAAACATCAGATATTATCAGTATTGCTAACATGGGAGCTGTTGTGTGTCTGCTTTCACATTATTTGTCATTAACTACAAGTGTGATAATGTGTTCCACAAACTACATTTCTGATGTTGCAATGAGATGTGACTGAGTCTGGACACCTCTCCCAGCTTAGGAATCTTACCAAAAAAGCTATAATCACTGATAAAAGAAAATACTACTGTGAACTTCAAGAAACAAATTTCAATAAGCCTAAGCAATTCTGGTCATCAGTCAACAGACTTCTTTCACCAGGAACAACCAAAACTCCCTCCCCCGATGATGCTGACCCTGACACCCCTCTCCAAACTGCAAATGCCTTTAACTCTTTCTTCTCTGAAACTATTCATTCTCTTGCGAGACGACTGAATACCAACAACTTCTATCCCCCTAATAATCTAGTAGATTCTTCTGACAACTTTTCTCTACAACCTATCCCTACCTCCTTCATCTACAAACTAATTCACAAACTGAAACCTTGTACCCCCTCTGCTGACAAACTCCCTTCTCTTTATCTTCAAAAGACTGCCAAAGAAATTGCTTACCCAATATCTATACTCATTAATAGGACAATCCAAGAGGGAACCATCCCTGATATCTGGAAAGTCTCTCATATTATCCTGCTACACAAAGGTGGTAACTCTATTGACTACTCTAACTTTAGACCAATTGCTCTTCTGTCTCCCCTAGGAAAAATCATGGAGAAATGTATTCATCAGCAACTTGTACAGTATCTCTCCTTACACAACATAGTAGCTAATTGTCAACATGGCTTTAGACCTCATCATAGCACCACCACTGCCCTTCTGTCCTTTGTAGACACCATCAATAAGAATCGTAACAATAACCTTCTCTCTTCTGCTCCATTCATTGACCTCTCCAAAGCCTTCGACATGGTCAACCACTCTTCCTTAATCCACATCCTTGAATCCCTCTCATTTGATAACCTTGCCATTAAATGGTTTAGTTCTTATCTGAGTAACAGACAGCAAGCCGTTCTTTGGGATAACCACATCTCTTCATTACTGCCCATCTCCATCAGAGTCCCTCAAGGCTCTATTCTTGGTCCACTTCTTTTCTCCCTCTATATTAATGATCTTCACATTGTAATCCCTCAAGCTACCTGTATTCAATACGCTGACCACTCTAGCATCATATGTTCAGCTTCTTCCTCCTCAGATTTAATCTCACTAACTCAAAATATTTTTAATACAGTAGAAACATGGTTTACTAGACGGTACCTCCTTCTGAACGCTAAAAAAACCAAACTTCTCCTCTTCTCCCCTACGACTCGAACCTCTTCACCAAACTTCACCATCTTGTCTAACAACGCCACTGTCATCTCTCCTGACTCCACAACTAAACTGTTAGGTATAACCATCGATAATAATCTCACTTTTGATCAACACATCAACAACACCATCAAATCAGTTAACAGAAAAATAGGATCCTTATACCGTATTAAACCTTTTTTAACCCCAACTACCAGAGCTACTATTGCCCACTCCCATCTTTTATCCATTCTCTTTTATGCCTCACCAATCTTAACCAACCTTAAGAAAACTAACCTAAACAAACTAGCTACCTGCTATAATAACATCGCCCGCTTATACAAGTAACCCTTTCAGAACCCATCACTGCCGTAACTTGAAACTTCTAGGCTGGCTTGAACTACAAAACTACCTTACAACCGCACAACTCACTATTGCCCACAAAATACTACACCAACCTGATAACACCCCTATACTCTCACAACTCTTAGTCCCCTATAGCAATCTTACCTCCCTTCGATCCTCCTGTAAACTCTTGGCCAGTTCTATTAAGTCTAACAACTCAGCTGGTGACTCCTTATTCACTAATTCTGTAGGTAGAACTTGGAATCTCTTACCTAGGGATATTACACAGATTACTTCCTTACCCCTCTTCAAACAAAAAATTAAACTGTACTTCCAAAACCACTGGCTTTGTTCTTGTAGTACACCAGACTAACTTCTCCTCTCCTTATCTCCCTCCTTTCTCCTACTACTATGTGTATCTTAGTCAGTCTAGCTAATACCTTTTATCCTTTGACCCTTGAACTTCTTTCCTCTCTCTGACCTTCTCCTTTCTTTCTCTTCCCCCTCTTCTCTTTGCCTTCTCTGTCTCTTTCTTTCCCCTATCTTCTGCCTTACCTCCTCTTCCTCTCTTCTAACTTGTGTGACACCCCTCTTTCTTTTTGTCCTTTGTACCCTAATCGCTCTCTATTTTTTAATATGCTTTTTATTTTCTTTTTCCAAATTTATATCCTCTCTAATTGACTTTGTATTTTGTCATTATACAGTTGTATGGCTTGTCTATTTCTTGTTTTTCTTTTGAGTTTATCAATTAATTCGTTTTTTACTAACTTGTTTTATTGTTGTATTCTTGTGTGGAGCTTTTCTCCCCGGGCCTCTACTGAAAATGGAAATATATCTAGCTAGACTAGCCCGGTCAACAAATGTAAAATAAAAATAAATAAATGTGAGAAGGATGAATATGTGACTTGAATAAACTTTTTGCTCTGGTCATTGCTACATATACCCTATACCCATTGATTACATTTAAATTACTGTCAGCATTTTTTTTATCATATATTTTCTTCTAATGTTTTTTTCTGTTTCTTTCCACTCAGCAGCAACATGCAAGCACAGCTCACTGCCAAAAAAGTGAAAATTTTAATTAAGTCCACCTTATGTAGCGCAAATATGCCCGGCATCAGCACACTGTCCTTCACACCATGGCTGGTAGTGTAAAATGAAAAAAAAATGATAATGTTAAACATGTTTCTTTCATAGAATGCGTCAGTAATTTTTGAATAATTAAATGTATCCGTTTAGCATATGTCATTAATGTTTCACATATAACTTCAAGCTATTCCTTTCCAATTTCCTAAACATGACAATGATGACATTTAATACAGAATTCACCTGGGTGTGAATGATGGGCACAATATATTTGCTATGATCATGATAACTCATCACATAACTTAGCTTAGGACAGTTATGTCTTGTGAAGTATGTATTTAACACATTCCAACCTGTATTACACAGCTCATTCAACTGCATCCTTCTGAAATATATTTACAAACAGAAATACTGACTAGAAAATAAGGATGCATTCCCAGGACTAATTAAAATCACAGACATACAGACCTCTCTGAAGCATTTCACTAGTCATTCTGAAATTAGTATATCTTAGATTTCAATACTTTAATGGTAATTTTACTGTGGCACTGTCAATTAAAAGCTAAGTTTACATTTTTGCATGCTTTGTCCCATAGGTTCGTTTCCCAGCTGGTACAGCAATACTTTAAATTTTGCAAGCCTCAACATCACAATATAGGATAACTCATCCTATTTCTCTTTCCAAACTTCAAGCCTTAAAAGCCATGCCAGTAAGCATTCCATTATTGAACACTGGATATTGTGTCAGTAGGTTGAGCATTACACATGGGAAAGCTCAATGCCAAATGTCAAACCTTTACTGCTGTATTATGTAAGTAGTGTCAATATACCTTACAATGAATCCATCTGCTTTCAATTGTGCAAATGCAGTTGACAGGACTGTATATCATTGCATCCAGCCAGTTACCCACAAGGTCTGACAAGGGCATCTATTTAGACATATTTTGTTAGCTTGACATTTGGAGACATGACTGGTGAAGAAGAATATGGTACTAAATTTAGAGTGCAAAGGTGAGGTGTTGAGGAGACCAGGATAGTTGTGGCTCTCCTTGTGAAGCACTACAGGCATAGGCTGATGCAAGGGGATTATACCGGGTCTCAGTATAAGTTTAAGGCTTGTACTATTGTAGTTGAGGCTGTCTCAGGTGTAACTAGCACTCCACACACTGGAAAATAATGTTATCATCACTATAGTGATCTTACAAAATGCAAGCAGGACCTCCTAAACTGATGGGAGGCAGAATTTAGGACTGCAAGTACCCCTCAGTTGTATAAGTATACTGAACCATAACCTGTTTATGACATGGAGTTAATAACAAATCCAGCCAATGCAGGTGCTCATTATTCTTTCATATATATATATATATATATATTATTTTTTGTACTGTATAGTTGCAGACAAAATGGCTGCTAACTATGAGGAGTACCATGGGAGATGAATTCACCTCAGTGGGACACAGGATATGTATGATTCAGGTTAAAATTCAAGCCAGAAATTTCTTTTCATTCCCTCAGTCACTAGCATCTTGAGCAGGTATACCTCAACCTTAATTTGAGACATGCATGCCTTCCCCAATAACTCTTGCTGCTTGCATTAGGCAATGAGATCACTAGATTAATGTGTGTGGGTTCAATACCCAGAAGCAGCAATTACTTCTTTTATTACGAGATATGAATTTATAATTACATTTGCATGCATATATCCCATCTGTCACGGGGAACTAAGGACTGCTCTTTGTTATATCATATCAGTAAAATGTGTTTATTTTATGACACATTAATACCTTTCTATCATAAACAGGTGTCTCAAAGATGTACAATAATAAGTTATCATAATTGCTTTATGTATTGTCAAAGCTTATTGAAAAATACAGTAAAGTGACATGCCATTTATCTAACTATCTCTTTTTTTGTCCCCACCACCCTATCTCTATCTTTTTTTTGGGGGGGGGGTTATAATTTATTAGCGTTCTGCTGTTTGCATACCTTACTGCTGAAAAAAATAAATGACCAGCAGCACAGGGAAGTAGACCAACCATTGTGGCTCCGCTTTCCATACCTCCACAGATGGCAGCATAGACACCAAGCACTTCAGGTTCACAGTCTTTAATTACTGCCCCCCACAACTCCTGCCTTACCTGTTCCAACTGCATAAGGTAGCTGTTGTTGCAGTGGTACCCACTAATAGTAGTACCAGGGGAGGTGGCAATTTTGTGGCCTATCAGGAAATGATAGTGCTGGTGGAGGATATCATGGAGAAGGATCTTGATGCATTTGCAGCAGGTTTGAAAATGTCTTGCATCAGATTGCAATGATGATGCTATGTCTGGCATCATCCTATTGCAGCGATGATGCCATGTCTGGCACTGACCCGTAGAGCTGCTGCAGGAGACAGTGATGACAGTTCTGAGGGTAAGGACTAAATTCTCACTGTTCTCAAGCTAGATATGGGTGCACCTCTGATGTCACTACCTACCTCCAATCATGATGTATCCCAACTTTTTGTCTCCATCACTATCCCTGTATGTCTGTGCATGCTTCCTAACATACTCTATCTGCCTGAAACTCTCATTCCTGAGCACCTTTACCAACATTCTTCTCTCCCAAAAATAATAACAAATGGGCATCTTCCAAAAATAAAAAATAAAAAAATACACCCCATACATAGCTCTCTACTACACCTATGTGCCAACTTGACACACTTGATTTTGTGCTATTGACCATTCAGCATTATTCTGTTGTTGTCACCTATAATTTCTGTGGTGACACTCAACAATCATGAAATCGTGTGTTCGACTGTACATTTATGTTGTGAAGATGTAGATAGTTATTGTGCTCTCCAATGCCCCTCCTGCAAACTCCTGTATTCTTTTTCCTTTGTTGTGCCCTCTGCTTGCCAACCCCATTTTCAGATGTTTAATGTGGTAAAAAAATATATTTGCATACAACACACATGGCTAGAAATGGCCCATGAAAAAGCCTTCACTTTTTGTCCTCAACATTTGCATGGCGATTGGCATAGTGCAGCAATGCTGAGTGTCAGAGAATGTTGTTTAATGTTTTATTGCAAAAGCTGATGATTTCAGTCTAATCCACAGTGGTCAGGTTACTTTTGCTCAGATTTGCTTAAATCCACTGCAGTCTAAGAATACAATGTGAAAGCATACTAAAGTCAGTTTTGTGAAACAGTTAATGTGACAGTTTTTATTTGGCCGTATCGCAAGCACTTTATTGTACAAAGCATGACAGATTGATGATTATTTAATATGTAAGATGCTCCTACGTTTCCCACAAAACATATTGCTGCTATTCCTCTCTGCATCTGCCTCTGTCACTTTTCGCCACTTCTGCTTCAGTAAGTTGTCCCTGTGCTTCAACTGTTTTATTTAAATGAGAAGTAGTAATCCCTTTGTGATGTTATGAAATAATTCTCACTTGTGTAGATAGATTTTTTGCAACTTTCAAGAGTTCTAATCCAGCCATCATCTAAGTGTTTTTGTATGCTATTTGATGTGTACTTGTTGGCTACATATTGTTATGAGCTATCATTATCCTTCTTCTGTCATAAGCTACTTTGTCCCTGCCTCCATGTCACTCTGTTGATGTATCGTCTGCCTTCTGTATCATTATTCTTCCGCATCTGCATTTGTGCAATGTCTGGCACCAGGCAACAAATGCAAATAAGGCTGGGTACAAGTACACAGCTTATGGCAATAGATTGTGATTCTAATGCCCTCGGCTGATTTACTCTGTTGCACTTCATGGCCCTGTGCTTAGCTATGTATATTAATGAAAATGTACTTTTCAACATGCTGAAGTGATGAATGTACATACTACACTGGTCAATAGTGTTATAATAATGCATACATTCATGTTTGCTGAAATCTGCTGTCAAATTTAAACTGTCAGAAGTATGACTTCCTACATGGTGTGCTTAGATAAAAATTTGGTAATAAATGTTTTTCATTGAATGCTTTAAAGGTTCAAATCCAGATGGATGAAAAAGTGTATCAGAATGTTTTGTCTGACTCCTGTGGCTTTAAATGTTGGATACACCTTTCCTTGACACATTATCCTGCTGGTATATTAATTTACCTGTTCCTTATTGTGAAGCCTATCCTATACTGAACTTTGCACAAAAGTTAGCCCAGAGCAACACAGAGTAGAGCCAGTTCCCATTCTAAGTTCAACACTTCAAGATTTGATTACACCCATGCTAACACTGGCATCAGCAGCACAATTCAGTTTGGCAGTGCTGCAGTCAAAGAATACCATAAAAAAATCAAATAGTTATTGTTTTAGGATGCACAATATTTGTTGATCATTATTAATTTTTTCAACAGATTATCTTGATTTCAGAATGATGGTAACTCATTCAATTCAATCATTTAAGGTATATCTGCTCTACAGCATTTACATTTCAAGTGTGTTACAAGTTTGGTTAACCCGTTCTCATATAATCCATCACTTTTATTCTGCAGTGCACTGTCCTGTGTAGGACTTACATGCTTGCCTTGTGAATGCACATAGTCCATGTATGAGACAGTACATGTATGAAATCATGCAGCCATGAAGTTGCAATAAAGTCTGAGTCATAATCCACAGGTTTACTACAACAGCAATGCATATGGCATCCTGTAATGTAAAACAAGTCAATGTCGCTCACAGTAATGTAAATTACTTGAAGGACATTAAATATCAGTAGAGAAGTATTCAATTACATGGGACAACCATAGTGTTGTTACATTGTCCTGTGCACACATATACATTTGCTGCACAACCTGTGCTATTTCACCTTGTTCGTCAGTCTTCTTCTTGTGATGCTTGCAACTAATACTGTTTTCTAGACTGTGTAACCGAATAAGTAGGAGGTTACATGCTCAGCATGGGAAACTTGTGTGTGTGTGTGTGTGTGTGTGTGTGTGTGTGTGTGTGTGTGTGTGTGTGTGTGTGTGTGTGTGTGTGTGTGTGTGTGTGCGTGCCAATATGTGTACACACATCTGTTTCTGCATGAGTGTGTGCAACATCCACTTCCTCTGAGAAGAATATATTTAAATCTTCACACAGCTCCCTTATCCCACTTTTTCAGAAACATCCTCTCTACAAAACAATGATGACATCGTCCTGACAAAAATGCACTCTCTCCCCTTAAAAGTCAGTCTTTTCCTGTGGTGCTTCTTACTAGTAGAGTGTTTTCTAGATTGTATAACTAAACAGGTTCAGTACCTAGCATAGCTACATATGTAGGATTTTAGAGGCCAGCTCTCAGTGTCTTTCAACCTCATACTATGTATACAAATCTTCAAATACATACATGATGTATAGATGTATGTTGTTATTTTGCACTTTTTTATCATAGTCCTCCAGCTAATAAACCATGGTGATGCCATCCATTTATCTGTGCACTGTTCCAGTTGTACCTCAATATGTCTTGTGACACTTATGATTTAGGAACTAATCTGTAGCTTGTGATCTTAGATAGTTAGCTCAAATCCAGCAATTACTGCTTGACCTATGTTATGTCAGTCTTATTGTGACTGTACACATCATTGACACATCTGCTATGTACATGCATAGATGTTTACTCCTCTTAGAATAAAGCTGTAATAATTTCTCACGTAGCAATGTTTTTATTCAGAGTAATGATGACATGTGATTACATTTTCTTTACCTAAGGAAGTGTTATCTTCTGGCACAACAGAATGAGACAACATTCTGTATGTTGTTGCCTTATTACAATAATTACAGGCACATATATCCTTTGCAGCAATAACACGATGTAATGCCTTGACATACCAACATATCTGCAATTGTAGTGGCACTTCTTACATGACACATTCATCCCATACAATCGCATGCATTTTCTGTGTCAAATTCTCATGTGTTCAACATCCACATTCAGTTCCTGTTAGTATTGTTGGACCTTATACTGTACTGCATGGATATCATCCACAGTGGTAATGTGTTCATTTACAGTGGGAGAGAGTAATAAGGGTAGAACTTTGCTAGACTTGTAAGGGCCCTAGGGCCATTGGCCTAGTAACTTCCTATGATCCTATGAGAGGCCACCACCATCCCTTTTACCTCAAAGAGATTGTTTATGCACATATATCTGATGCAATAAGGTAGCATAGGTGATATGTCACTGTTGTGTCAAGACTTCCATTATGGTGCTTGTAGTTCATCCACATGTCATTACTCTGTACAGTCACATTGGCTCACAATTCAATTCCTGAAAAGACAACATTATAAGAATGCACTGATGTTACACAAATACTACTGTATCTAGTTATTCTTATCCATTTTTATGTTGGACAAGGACAATGATATGACAATGATATGTCATCATAGGTTGTGATTGCATGACAATGAAACGTTATTCAGAGCATGTTGTGCTGTGAGTGCTCATGTGTGCATTTGAATACTAGCTTATATAGCATACCTACATAAATAGGCACTGTGGTTCAATTTTGAGACAGTGTGTGTGATACACAAGGGAAAGAAGCATTGGCATTGTACTGCTCACTGTTGTGTGGACAGTAACATGTGTCACTCTTTTACAGCATTCTGACTAAATCTGATTGTAACACCTTTCTTAATGCACATATTCAATTCAGATATTTGTGGCAGCTTCCATTGCTATCTGATGTGGGATGCGCAGTCAATACAGAGGTCTGGAGAGAGCCTAGTATTATAGACAGTGGTTTGAATCTGGTAACATCTGTCTATCAGACAACAGTGGCTTACACACAGGCAATGGTTATGACACAGTCCTAAGGCCACCATTTTCAAGCCATGTCCTACAAGGTTGGTCAACCATATCCTTATGATAGGGAAGTGCTGTAAGCCTTTCAAGGGTGTTCTTCATAAGATAGCTGATATGCGTAGTTTTGTGGAGTCCATGATTGGTATGCATCTCTCTGATATCTGTCTAACATGTTCAGAAATTACATAATGCAAATGTTTATCTCATTCATTGCTGAGACATTACCTACTCTGAAACATATTATAGTCTCTATTGTATGTCTTAGTAAAGACAATTCTTTTAAACTGCTATTGCTTCCATCACACTCAACAGCTTAATGGCAGATGAGGGTTTCCATAAACATTTCTTACTGTATGGCTTGCAGCCAGACCATCAGAAACTGTGACTAGTCCTCTGTTATGACACTTTCTTATGTGTTGGTGCTGTTGAATTGCTACTATGTTACTGTTTTCTGTAATTCCATGTAAGCATGCCCAGTATAATAATAGCTGAGATGTCTGCAAATTAACGATGTTAATGTTGAAATCATGAAATGTCATCCAATCTGTGTTGTCATTTGTTGTTTATGTATGTTGTGTGTTATGATATTACAATTTGGCATTTACCTGACTAGACAACACTTGCTTGTCTATTATACGTTTATAGGTAATGAATCCCTTTCCTGTTGGTACCACTGACATTTCTTTGAAAAAAACATGTCCCTTTCTGATGTACCCGACATTACATCTCTAAGGTCCATTTGTTTTTGTGTAGCCATGCTGAGATGGAGAATACAGCATTGGTGTCAACTTGCATACATAAATTCCCTATATATGAATTGCATATACAAGAACTATGGCTTCTGCATTCATTCCATAATGTAATTTTTTGTCTTTGATAACTGTTATCTCAACTCATCATTTTTAAACATGTTTATTATATATTAACTCCCCTTTGTTACACTGCTGCTTCATAACCCTATTGCATCCTTTGCTAGCATTTTCACTATGGCAAGATTTATGTAAAGAAAGCTTCTTTGACACTTCAGGATATTTGCTTGCGGTATATGACTATACTTTACCCATTTCCCCTTCCATATTAATTAATGTGCAGTACAAGCCATTATTCTTTGTGTACAACTCCCCTACTTCACTTTCCCTCCTAGAGAATCCTTTCAGTGTACTTTCCCTTAATATTTCAGGGCTACAGTTCACACTCATATCATAGCTTTGTCTATAAGCAAGCTGTTTTCTTTCATTAAAATAAACATTATAGTAGCAATCATTAAACAACCACTGACAAATTAAAAATGAACATTACAGCATTAATTTTGCTAAGATCTCCTGACTACTTGTTATTGACACTTCATATTAAGCACAAGTTTGAATTCCATAAAATAACTTTCTACTGAGATCAAAAAGAATTAAATCCAGATTGCAATTCAGGTGCTCTCGATTCAATTTTAACCAGTTGCCTGTCTCTTTTTTTTTTTTTTTTTTTTTTTTTTTTTAGCAAAGCATGTTTGTCTGTTAAGAAATTATTCAGTGCTTAGCAGAGTATGTTACACTTGCGGTTCTAGATGGCAAAAGCAGGTGAAATAAAAAGATTATGAAAAGCCCAGTAACCCTTCTGATGATTGGTCCATAAATAAAATGAGCATGTTGGGGCTGGAGAGGGTGTTAAAGAAACCATAAACAATGATGTTGGATGGGATGTTCATTGTGCAAAATCATGAATTACTCCATAATGAGAATCTGTAAAATTTGTCTCTGGCTGGTCTTCTCCAGTCTTACACTCTTCAGTTATAGATAATAGCTCAGCTACTTGAGTAGACACATTTCCATTTAATTGTCCAGTTAATTAAATCCGTCTTGTGTGGAAATGGAAAAAGCTGCTATGACTTCATCATTATCTCTTTGATCACAGGAGAGGTTTACAAGTTGATTTAGATCTGGATTCTGCAAAGGAACATTAGTCAAATCTAATCTAGGAAAAAGCACAGGGTTAGTAACAGCTGCACAACTGTGGGTGTTCTCCTTGTCTGCTCTAGGGATTAAAGAAGCCAGGTTAAGTGGTAGACATTGAACAGTCTATAAATATGGGTTATTAAGCAAAGACAATTCATATTTAAACAATTGTGCTACTGATAAATACTGTGCATTAGTCTTCAGTAACAAAGCTACTACAGTATGCAGAACTGACGCGCAACATTTCATGAGCGAGAGTCAGTGCAATCGGCAGTTTATGTGCGCCATTCTGGTCACCACCCTAAGGTGTGTGGGAGGGCTGCAGCTACAGGATCAAGATTTGTACTCAAATAAACATTAGGTTTAAAACCATTTTCTCTATATTATGCTAATAATCCTGATGCTGCTTTATTTCATTCACTATAAAACAGAAAAAAAAATATTTTAGAATAATCTGGCAAGCCCAGTGCAAGAAAATTTAAAAGCAACATTTACAATGACACAAAAGCTTGTTCATGATAATTCTGTAAGGGTAAAGGTTCAGGGATATCGTTCTTTGATAATTCTAACAGAGGTTTTATAATTTCAGCATAGTTACAATCCATTGTTGACAGTCACCTGTTAATCCTGTTAATCTAGGAAGAGCTCACAACTGTTTTAATGTAGTAGGTCATGGTAAAGTTAGATTGCAGTAATACATGAAGGCACAGTCTGCGATTTCCATAACAATTTATCTTTATTAATCTTAAATACTAATTCTGCTGAGCTAAAAGTAAAATTATGTCATGTTTATAGTCATGTAAAGTTTTTGACACTAAAACCAAATCATCTGAGTACTGAAATAAAGTAATCCCACAAGAAAACCGTCTTATCTAACTGTTTATTCATGTCTCCATAGAAAAAGGTGGGAAATTCTGCATACCCTTGCGGTACTTTAGTCCACTTGTACTGCTGTCCTCTATAACTGATTGCAAACAGGTACTGGCTATCTGTATGAATAGGGATAGAAAAGAAAACACATGAAGTATCTATTACTGAGAAGGTGGTGGCATCTGAAGAAATAAAATTCAACACTGTTACAGGGTTAGGAACAACTGGAAATGGTACCACTACAGCACTCATGGCACGTAAATCTTGTACAAACCTATATGTACTTTTTCCCAGCTCCTTAAGTGATAAAATAAGAGTATTACAGGGACAGTAAGTTGGGACAATGAAACCTTGTTGTAACAAGGCAGAAATGACAGGATCAATGCCTTTTCCTTCTTCTACCAACAGTGGACACTGAACATCCATAAGCAGGTGCTCCCAAGGTTTTAATGTTATACGTACAGATTCTGTGCCTTTTATGAGCCCACCCTCATTCAGAACTGCAGAGGGATTACATTTAATTCCTCCATACTAGAATTTTCTATATTCTTCTCTAATGTTATAAAACAATAAGGTAATTTTCGTCTGTACAGAAAGTATTTGAGTCTAATCCTAGATTCATTAGCAACATCTAAAAATGTACCACCAGGTATACAATAAACAGTGCATCTAAGTTTATAAAGAAAATTTCTACCTAAGAGATTTAAAGGACCCAAATTTCCTACAATAAAATAATGCTTATCTTTTAGTGGACCAATATGAATAGGAACAGGTTTACTTTCTGTATAAACTAAAGGAACTCCAGGCATGCCCACATGCCAAATCATATGTTTAGAAAGTGAAAGGTGTTCAGCATTTACCAAAGCAATCACATATTTAGTAGCTCTTATACCAACAAAAATTCAGATAGATGTATTCTGCATTATAACATCAACAAAAGGACCATCTTGATCAATTGGTACCAAGGGAAATAACTGTAGTTCTCATTCATGATTGTCCTAATTAGTTTGCTGCCACACTGGTGGTTGCCAAGCAATATTCCATACAGAAGGGTTTCTATCAGATTGCTGTGGTGTTTGAACATTTGGATAACTTGTTTGCTAGCCAGGTAATGGGCATTCATTTTGCCAATGGCTGGTATGGCCACAGTTAAGCATTTAAACATAGTGCACCTTACAGTGATGTTGGTGAATCAGTGGGGCAATAATCTGGCTGATCCTGTACTGGGATTTGCTGAATGATTTGGACTCTACAACTTTCCCATGATTTCTTATTCCCCTTCCCCATCCTTGGGAGTTGCTATTAAACTGCTGGAGCTGAATGTCTACTAATTTTTTCTTTTGTGCTTTTTCTTTCCTAACTATATTATCTGTTACATATTGTGCCTGATTTACAGTTTTTTGTATGGATGGTAACAGACTCTCAACAAAAGCTGCTGGCAACCCACTGGCTGCATTCTGTAGGCTATGGATGTCCAGAGAAGGCTTCAAACACATCTATCATGCATTGTAAATATGCATCAATACATTGTCTTTCTGCATAATAGCTTTTATTCTTGCCCAATTAGGGGTAGGAGTCATGCTATGGTAATGGATTTTAAGAGGTTATTTCTAGCAGACAGAAATCCATCATCTATATGCTTCAGAATGTTGTCACCTATGTTAGATTTATCCCTTATTTTCCCAAAACTATCCAGAGGTGTGGAGTCTTTTAATACTGCTCTCAGGTCTTTGATGGCAGAGTTTGGCAATTGTACATGTTCTTTAAGATTTTGGGATATTTTGCCAAATGTGTTCAAATAGGAAGGAGAGAATCTACAACAATTCCTTAGTCATAATTCCTACAAAATTACCCAGTACATGTAATGCAACACAGAAACTTGATCTGTCTTTCAGTGTGGGGGTAAACCCCATGCCTTCTTGACACCCTTTGAACATAAACGTACCAAATCCACAGTCATACAACACTGGGAAAGAGTGGAAGCCCCCAAAACAAAACACAACAGTCATGGACATTTGCTGGTTTCAGTCTAACATGTGAAAACAAGTGATTTTTGAGGTCTTGTACCTCAGGGATACATGGTAAAGGCAGACCCAGTTCAGTTTCTCCATGTTAATAAGAGTTTTCAACAAGCAAGCTACTAACACCACAACATTTATTAAATATTCACAGTTAAATTTCTCAATTTGTCTATGTTTTAGCCACTAATAGCAAATGACTATTGCATTCCTTTATACTTTCATATCTTTTATTGCATGTAAGTCTGACATTGCTACTTAGTTTTCAAATTTATGCAAGGAACATAAAAAACACGTGTTAGTACATTAGGGTAAAAGATTCGCACACATACATATGTTAGCTTCGGTACACACAAAGCTATTTGTGTTACATCTACATGAGTGGCACTATGCATATATTTAACTTTATAACTTGATGAATGGTTAAAGTTCATCCATCTTATCCCAACTACTATGTTCCAGTATAGCTGCCTTCTGAACACATCCTTTGACAGTTCACTAAATGTCACAAATTTGTAGCTTGACTCAGTTTGTTCACAGGCTGCCAGATTTACCATAGTGGCTTACCAAGATGTACATTCTAAGTCATCACTTAGTTCTGAGTGTGCTGCAGACTACAAAAGTATGTAATAGATTAAAAGCCTGATTGTCAGTAGAGGGTCATCTGACTTAAATAAACACTCAAAAAGTGTTGGCAATCATAGGAATATGGGAGTTAGGTAACTCTACTGATAATGTGTTTACACTAGTTACAGTAACAGATGTGAACTTTTTCTGGATATCTTTAGAATGGTTGTATTGGGGTCTTCAGGTATGCTTCTTAATGCCCTACTCAAATCAGTCAATTTATTTTTTGCAGTGCTTTCTTACAGATATACTTAAGACACTATCAGACATTTACCTCCATCTATCTTTGCTAGGTCACTTAGTGCCTGATTCACTGGCCTTAGTCATTGAATTTTGCCACTGTTTTCAGGGATATTGCATTTAGTATCAAAAGGGCTATAAAGGTTGTTTGTCCATTTCAGAATCTATGTTGGCATCTGAAGATGGCACTGTAATAAGTAATCACATATTTTGCAAGGCTCGGCATTTTAAGGATTTGCCTCAGTGCTGGGAGATGAGTGATCAGTCTGAAGTGAGTGGTTGATTTTGGGGAGCTCACTTTGGGGAGTGGTCCAATGATGGCGCATTTCTAAAGTTTTAGAAAAAGGACTTGGCTAACATAATGATAAAATGTATAGATGAAGGGTCAGTAATGTAGCTTTTGCAGAATTTGATGCACCAGGGAAAGAATAGCATTGTCACCTTGTTGTTTGTTTTCTGTAAGTCAGTCTACCATGTTTACATTTCTTTTAAAGACTGACAAATGACATACAAAAGTGGTATCACTATCATGGTGGAAATACCACCAATGGAATTCTTCTGTAGTGCATTGCTGTTAAATTTTACATGTGGGCTCACAAGAGCTTTGAAGTGTTTAATATAGTAGTATCCAACATGTTATGTTTAGGGATCTTCTAAGAATGAATTTGTCTAGCACTGTGAAACTGAAGAGCAGAAGTATTGGGACTCACAGAATCCCACTTGTGGGAGCTACATTATAATTTTAGCACGTGCTACACAGACTAATGTGCCAGTGCTTTACACTACTATAAGAACATATTTGTTAAATAATACAACATACCCGAGTGTGCATTAAAACATTGTGATAAAATTTCAGAGAGGAGTTTGTAAGCCTTTAAGCTGTTCACTGTAACCCATTATTACACTGACAGAATGAATTTATGTATGATTTATAACAAAGGAAAGCATTGCAAAATTTTGAATATGCATACACAAAAACAAGGGAATGTAACCTTTTCATCCGCTGAAATTACTGTGCATTTCTTTTAGTTTTATATTGGAATATTATTAGCATGTATCATCAGTTACATTTGCTGGTCTGAAAAGAAAAACATGGCACATCCAGAAGCTAATCAGAACTATATATTTCTCTAATTTTATCATCAGCTTCTTCATCATGTGAAGAATGTGTTTTTTAAAGACATATCAGGTGAGGAGTTATTTTTTGACCAAAATGGAGATTCACCAGCAATGTATGACATATTAAATTGGCAAGTCTCCCCTGATGGAAACACCACTAAATATGTGAAAGTTGGCTATTTTGACTCTCGAGCCCCTCCAGGGCAACAGTTCTTCATTAAAGAAAATCTGATTTTGTGGAATGGTGACAACACACAGGTCAGTACATGAAAAAATACACAATAATTTTTGAAAATGTAAGTTTATCATGCTTATAAATATATGCACAAATATTTACATGTCCATGTGCACACACACACATAAACACACATACTCCTATAATAAATTGTAACACACACACACACACACACACACACACACACACACACACACACACACACACACACACACACACACACACACACACACATATGCATACTCCCATAATAAAGTTGTTACAGTCTGCACTTTCCAGGGATATGTGAAAGTTGAATTTTTCAAAGTGGAAGTGTTTGAAAATCTTTCAACCAGATATTAAAAAAAGTAGTGCAAATATAAAAGGTTGAATTAACTATAGGTACAAATCTGTTGATCTTTTGTCAGCGAAAGTTCTGATGACAAAAGAATGACTATTTAGCTAAATAACACTTTCTATCAGTTTAATTTCTCCAAGTCTTTTGGTATCTAATACCATGATGGGAATGGCCCCATTCCTAAGTCAAAGTATGATTAATATTTATGAAATTAGTATTGTTACAATCTTTGATGCTAGTCAAAAGTGCTCTTCACTACAGCCACAATGAGCTCATAATTGACTCCTTCTGTAACTCATATTTAGTTAAATGTACCAGTAACATATCTAAATATGACTGCAATTTTTTATGAGACACGTTGCTCCTGCTACTGCTATTGGAACTGTCTGGATATCCTTCTTTCATATTACCCTCATTTCTGCCTGCAAATCCAGGTATTTTATGACTTGGTGTCTTTCTGTACATAACACACTGCAATCACTAGGTATAGCAATCTGATTTTCTCACATCTATTGTTTGAAATGTTGGTAATGCGTGATTCTATGTGCAATAGACTTCATCATTTTCTAAAATGCTTTGAGGCTCATGTTTCCAATGCTTCTCAGCTACTTCAATATTATAATGTTTGCACAATCCCCAATGCAACAGTTTTTCCACATTGTTATGCCTTTCAGTATACAGGCCTTCTGCCATTAGTGTATCCCACCCAGAAACAAGATGTGCAACGGTTTCCAGTCCTGGAAAGGAATAGAAACACCAACTTAAAAAGAAGCAATAGATATATTTTAGAGAAATATCTTTGAAGATCCTGTGGAAAATAACAAAGTTGCTAAATGGATAGAAGAATAGAAGAATTAAAAAAAGTGAATAAGAAGTTTAACTGTATAGGATATGAAATGGGAAGAAGTAACAGCAAGAAAAATTGAAACAAAATTAAGAAAAGCTCCTAAATGGAAAACCTGAGGCCCAGATGCAGTACCTAACTCCTGGCTAAAAGGATTTACATCTTTACATGAAGATTTAGCCATGAGAAGTAACTATTTAAATGCGCACCCAGAACAGACACCAAACTGGTTAACAACAGGAAAAACAATATTCCTCCTGAAGAGTGAACCTGCAACATATCCTTAAAACTATAGACCAATAACCTGCCTTCTGATGATGTACAAACTATACACTGGAAATGATGTAAGAAAACTGAATCATGGCAATAGTATAAAAGGGTAATGAAAGTCATATTGAACAAAGGATCATTTGTTGTTAAATAAAGTCATAATGGAGAATTGTAAAAAGGGTAGAGTCTAAGTATGGTATGGATAGACTACAAAAATGCATTTGACAGAATTCCACATTCATGGATAAAAGAGTACTTACAGATGTATAAGATATACCCTACATTGATTGATTACATTGCAGTAATCATGAAAAAGTGGGAAACTACTTTGCAGCTAAGCCATGATAAAGGACACATTATTAACCCAGGGATAAAAATTAAAAGGGGGAAATTCCAGTGTTACTGTTGCCCTTTCATCTTTTCCTTAACCTATTAAGCTGTCTACTTAAAAGATTAGGTCATGGCTACAATTTGGCTCCCAGAACAACAACAAGTGGCAAAGATTTCTAATCTTCTTTTTGTGGATGAATTGAAACTGTATAGTTCATCAGATAAGGAATTGAAAGCACAACTACAAGTGGTCAGCACTTTCTCAGATGGCATAAGATTGTCATTTGGTCCTGATAAAAGTGCAAAAGCAACATTTAAAACATAAAAGCTGCAGGACCAAGAAAATATCTGTCTTGAACAGGAATGTGACATAAAAGAACTTCATCAAGAGGGAGTGCATAAATATATGTGAACTGGTGAAGGGTTAACACTAAAACATGCACAAATGTGAATAAAACTTAGCAAGGAATATTTTGGAAGACTAAAACTAATAATAAAAACAGTGCTGACATCTAGGAACAAAGTCCAAGCTATAAATAAATTTGATTTCCTGCTCTACCTTACAGCTTTGGGGTGATTCATTAGCCCCAAAAAGTATTGGATCATTTGGACAGGAAAACAAGAAGGATGCTTCACACTTATCAAATGATTTATAAAAAATCAATGTATACCAAGACTATATATTCCCCATTCTGAAGAGGGTATTTTCTTCCTTGAAACTGATTACACATGCAGATCTGCAGTTGTAGGACTGCATACATATTGGCTGACCTCACAAAATCCAAACATAGTGAATGCTTTAAAACATGAGTTGAACAAGTCTAATATGACTCCTCTGCTAAGTTTAGCAGAAGAATATTGGTGTCAAGTGAGAATGGAAATCAAACTAGAAGGAGATAAAAATCAAGCAGCCAATGAATGCGCCAAAAAAAAGAAAGAATGTAAGGTGAAGGATCAGATGAGAAGCCAAGAAAGGTGGACAATGCATAAATATTTTGCAAGTATAGAAACCTCCAGGAAGAATGTCATGTCAATCAGGATCTAATGTAGGAATTGTTAAGGAGAGGTGGATTCAAATCAAAAGATGAAAGTTTAATTTTGGCATCCCAGGATAGTGGAGTATGTAGTCCACTGTATATGTCAGAGAAACAGACAAATTCTCTATAAAATTTTTTGGGTCATCAATAAATTGCTTATTTTGTTCTTTTTCTTTATATTTATCAGCTGGTACTGATATCTTTGGTTTATTATTTACAATGGTGTACAATAGATCCTGGTCTGTTCTTATACTGCACATTGCTTTTATCATGTCTATCTTTCTGAATATTTTTTGTTGAATTTGTTCCCTCTTTTGTACTCTTCTAACAGAAGTCATGTTTTAAAGCATTCACTATGTTTGGATTTTGTGAGGTCGGCTAATATGTATGCAGTCCTACAATTGCAGATCTGCACGTGTAATCAGTTTCAAGGAAGAAAATACCCTCTTCAGAATGGGGAATATATAATCTTGGTATACATTGATTTTTTATAAATCATTTGATAAGTGTGAAGCATTCTTCTCTTAATTGCTTTATTGTTTTCCCTATTCAGCACTTCCATGATGGCATTTGATTTCTCCTCTTCCTTTCCCTTAATTCCCTGTGATTTTGTGGTAAGACAGTATCCATTATTAATTTAGCCGCACTGTAATATAACCTGCTTACTTCTGTTATATCACATACATTTCTATTAACAGTCTTGATTACCGTGTTCGTTTTATCAAACTTCTAACATTTTGGGTCTTATTGACTTTCTGTAATATGTTACTTTCATTGATCTTAATATGTCTGTCTGTCTGTATTAAATCAAGCAACCCGTTCCCTTAGATTATTTTCTTCTAACCTAAGGGCACATTATTTGTTCTCCATTTCCTGTGGGCTTTCTGCAGAAAGTTCCAAAATATCTTCCTGTGCCATATTCTCATCAGCTTCATTCTGTGTGCTCTTTCATATGGAAACTCACTGGCCTAACACTCCACACCATTGACTGTATCAGATTTGCCACAGTTTCCTGTTCTTTCCCTTGCTGTACAACAACTGAACTTTCATACTGGTTTCCTGCTGAAGGCTTCAAAGTATATTCATATTGCAACTGATCAGATGCTTCCCGCTCCACTGGTTTCTCATTAATTTGGGGGAGTCATTGTTCCATCATGCTGTGATGTTATCAGAGTTAGGTTTTCTACACTAAATCATTCACTTCACAAGTAATCCATAACTTCAGTTTCTATTTCCTTAATGTCTCCATTAGTAATTCTCTTTTTCACTTTCCCATTTGTTCTGTTATTTTTTGTATTGTAACATTTTCCATATCCAGATGCCTTTGCCTGTATTTCTAATCAAATATATTTGGTGCTGCTTTTTATGTATTGATTAGTTTTGGTTTCTCCTTTACATAAATATTACACCATATTAAATCTCTTTTTCTTTCCCATGTGAATATTTCTTCTTCAGATGTTACCCCCTCCTCCTCTTTCTCCTTACTTGGGTGACTCATTGTTCCACCATGCTGTGACATAACCTGTGTTAGACTTTCTGCACTAAATCCTTCCCTTCACAGGTATTCCATAACTTCAGTTTCTACTTTTTAACTTCTACTTTACTAATCTTTTGTTCTATGTTCCCCCTTTTTCATCTTATTTTTTGTATTTTAAAATGTTCCATATCTGGTTGTCTTTGCCTGTATTTCTCTTCAAATATCTTTGGAGCTGTTTTTTTTTTTTTTGCATTAGTTAATTTGACTTTCTCCATTGCATAAATCATAAATATAAGATCTCTCTTTCTTTCCTATGCCATATTTCTTTATTATACCTTTCAAAAGTCTCAAGAATTTGTTTTTAATATTCTTGCACTTCCTCTGTCACTTCTTTTTCAAAATGGCCCAGTGTTTCTTAGTCTATATAACGTTTTTCACGGATCTGTTCTATTAATGAATACACATTTGCATTTGAAGCTTTTGACAGTTTTTTTCTTGTGCAAGTATATTTCTTTTCCTCCAATTTCTCTCTTAATCTTTTTGTATATCTTGTGTCTGGAAATTCTGGATTTTTTGCATAATAGTAACAATCCATAATTTATTTCTTATCCTCAATATCCCACTGTATCATCTTTATGAATCTTTTTTGGCCTTTCAGTTTTTGTGTTTTTTGTAGGCTACTACTTTCTTTTACAACAAGGGGGGGCATCCTCCCCTTGAGCCTGACCTAACCCCACTGTAGGAATGTTTTCAGACCTTGAAGACTCTACGCTGTCATTTTTCTAGTCCAAGCACCAGTGCACCTACCAGGATCAGGCATTTTTTATTTTTGAATGCGTGCATCCAGCTGTCTTTTTTATTTTTTAACCTACTTCTGTCCATGATATATGCTACATAAAATACATTCTATATATCAGTGTCGCCTTTGTGAGATTTTGTAAAAACAGGGTCTACTTCATAAAGGTATTCATCAAGACTTGAGAATAAATTCATTTCCAGCAATACTACTCTCGTTTGCTTGTTGCTTTTATCATCTCTCCAGTCAGACCCCTTCTATTATCTAGTATTGTATGTATAAAGAATACACAGTTGTGTCTTTCGGCTTTTCCTGGTTAGGGGTCGTATGCTTTGTCAAAACACCTTTAAGATTCATCTGACTACATACCTTAGTCATAATTAAATCATTACATTTCAATAGTGATTACACATTTTAATGACTTTGTTGCCATAAATTCAGTATTGTAACCTGAGATAGACAACAACAAAAATGATTTAGTGAAGGAATGACATTTTGGATTACAGCATATTACTTCAGAAATTACTAATTGGGATGGGTTATTACTTATGTAAGGCCTTCTCACATAATCATTTTTTTTATTTTCTTGAAAACATATGGCAGCTCTCAATCCATTTCTAGTTAATCCATTTCTAGTTAGTCCTGTTCTTAATGAATATCTCTGATGGATTTGTACTATTGAGAAATTCTGTAGGAACTTCTTTTAGTAATTATCAGTCTGAAACATAACTTCATATGTGACCTTTTCTGAGGCTTGGATGCCTGTAGCACACTTGTATTTTTTTTCTTCCCTTACCTGTCCATCAACAGACACTAGTTCCTGCCCTCCTTCAGTAAGTTGACTAGACATGTCTTAACTTCCCCAAAGATCAATTTGACTCACATCCAGTACTACGGAAGAGATCAATGACACTTTTGCAACATCACATTGCTACCAAGGAGCATGCCCTAATTGCCCTCACCATAGCAACTTACGAGCTCCCCAGTTGCTGCCTTCAGAAGGTGGTTTCCATGCTTGTGCAACATCCTAAGTGTCTTTCTGTATTTGCAGCATGGGAGCTCTAGAAAACCGCTTACTGCTTCAATCATAGGCTTCCTCCTGTCTCCCAAAAGTGGTGAGCTGACATTAGCCATTCACTGCCATCCTTCCCCTGTGGCCCCTCCAGAACCGAAGATACTAATTGAACATGATCATTTGAAGAGCAGTAAGGGCACTATCTCTCTACACTACAAGGACATTACTTGTTGAACAGTTCTACTCTACCTAGAGGTCTGCACAGTGCATATTTGTTATTGCCCTGTACAGGATACAGAATGCAATTTCTGAAAAGCAAATACATTATTTCATTGTCTATTATGAATCCCAAGTGCATGGTCCATTGCTTAATGATAAATGGATGGAAGAAACATCTTTCTGAAAATCAGTCAGTTAAAAAATAAAAACCCTTTAATATATTAACTCTTAAGAACATCATATAGGTTCTTAAATTTTTAATTGTCTGTGTGAAAATGCCATAGTAATGTTTAAGAACTTCTTTAAATCCTCATCAGTATTAAAAATATCTTACGCATTTTGGCAGAGGTAGTGTAGCACTGAATTGCTAATAGCTTTGAAATGTACACACATTCAAACATTGCTTGATTTCCCTTTCATCTACACTAGCTCTGTGAACAGTGATCATGCATGATCAGTCTTCATTTTATATAATACAACAGCACTTTTCAACTTATGGAGTTTAATTTATTTTAGTCAAAATTGATAAAAATTGCACTGGCATCATTAAATTCTGAGTTAACATTATATTACTTTATGTTTTCTAATCTTCTATCTTTTGTAAAACTTCTTTAGAATCTACAAATAAGTATGACAAGTTCTTACCTGTAGTAAATGAATTGGTCATCTTCTGCCAATTTAAGCTTCTTAGTGGAGTGCAGTTTATCTCTCAGGTTTGTCTGTCTTGTTTCTATAGTGTTGTTTTTCCTGTATGCCATGTATACAAATTTAATTTCTGAATTTTGCATTCATTGTCACTGTCGCAATAATTTTGCTCACAGTTGTAACTTTTTAATAATACTTTAAATGTATCTAGTGGCATATGTTTGAAATTAAAGTTTCACAGTATTTTAGGGAGATTACCAATATAGAAAATCTTACATCTTTCTCCATTTTAATTTTCATTACCAAATATTTTGGAATGATTTAAAATATTAGGATATAAATTCTCATTTTCTACTTTTGCTTCCATTTTGCTACACCCTTTGTTTTACTCTTAAATAATATGAATTAACTAAAATTCATATTACTGGCCTTTAACAATGATAGCAGATATTTAAAAAAAAACATTGGGCAGGATTCACGATGGCTTGCACAGAGTCTAAGAGTAGTGTAAGACTCCATGCAGCCATCATGTCCGACGAGCAATCCATGAACAGCCTGTAGGGGTGGGTAAGAGAGCTCCTAAAACGGCTCTTACACGGACAGGGCTTGGATATGCAAATTACCTCACTTGCAGTCGAAAGGCATGCAAATGAGGTAATTTTGCGATCCAAGAAGCATAAACCTGTCCGTGTAAGAGCCGTGTTATCTGCAGAAATGTACTCAGTTGACAACTGAGTACCATTCTGCAAATAGCACAATGGAGCCTTGTCAGATGCAAATAAAGGTTGCATATGTTCCAGGAAGCACGCCAATGGCCAAATATGTGGCCACTGACAATGTACCCCCATGGAAAATTAAAATAAAAATGTTTTTTTTTTCGGCGATTGCCAATGTTTAAACGTAGCGTAGCGCCGCGCAAACGGGCTGCGCTGTAAAAAACAGAAAAATAAAAATTTAAAACCCACAATTATGCAAATCATGAATTTACAATGTAAGGGAATAGCAGGCTGAAAACAACATGGCCACCGACTAGGGCTTGGTAAGGGGGAAAGCTCAGTGCAAGACATGTAACTAAGCATTAGTAGGCAATCCTATGTAAATGAGTGTTAGGATAGTGAATCACACTTTTACATAGCAAATGAGCACAATCCCTGGAGTGTAGGAGTAGGATAAGGGGGAGTAACAGAGTAAGAGATAGGTGACATCACAGGGGGGTATGTATGAAAGAAATGCAGCTCAGTGGAGCAGAGTGGCATGTGAAAGCTGTCAGTCACACATCATGGAAAGAGGTGTGTCAAGAAGTAGACATGGGAAAATCAAGAAATGGAAGGTGTACACTGTGGATAACACCAAAGTTTCTTGCTGGCCATGCATGCGCGCATATGCACGCTCGGAGGCCCGAGTAAGATAGGGTGCGCGCGTGTAAGTGTGAGTGCGCGCGTTTCAGCTGGAGTAAGCATGTAGAAGCTTGTTTAAAGACCTGTTAGCTCATTTGCACTGGTGTATGCACGTTTAAACCCGAATAAGCAAGTTTTTGTCCGTCTAAGCATGTGTGCGTGCGTGTTAGCTGCTGTGAGCGTGTTTGCACTTGTTTGCACGTCACCCCCCCCCTGAGGAAACAGAAAGGAAAAAGGAAGCAGAAGAAATTGTAGGAAGCTACCAGGGAATACTAGCAGAGGCAACAGGTGAAAACAATCAGAAGCAGGCAATTACATAGGCAGAACAGTAGCCCAGCCCAGCACTTAAAACTCTGCAAACAACAGTGCAGTATGTTTCTCTCAAGAGACACTGCAACACTGGAGTAAGCTATTACAAGTGAAAACTGAAAAAGCCTCACTCAGACAAAAAATGCTAGGGGCTGCCATAACTGTTATAAGGCGACATATGCAACATGCTGAGGGTGGTGACAATGCAAATGCTCCCAGACAACCCACAATGAGGAGACAGAGGAGAGTGTACAGGCCCAGGGTCACCTACCAGGGGTTACATGAGCTGGAGATAGTGGAGTGCTATAGAGTGGACAGAGACCTCCTACAGCAAATTGTTGAGCTGTGCAGGCCATACCTCACACACAGAACCAACAGAGGATAACCCATCCCAGTGGAAACTAAGGTATGTGTTGGCCTAAGAATACTAGCAACAGGTACCTTCCAGAGACCAACTGGTGATATGATGGGGATATCACAGGCATCAGCATCCAGGGTACTGCACCAGTTCCTGGATGCCATGTCAGCACATGTCAGTGATCATGTATATTTCCCCAATTCCCGTGAGGTATTGGCCAGCAAATAGCGGAATACCCTGAGGTAGTGGGTGCAATAGACTGCACGCACATATGCATCAAAGCACCAGCAGGTGAGCGGGATAGGCTCTACTACAACCACAAGGGCTTCCCCTCCATCAACTGCCAGGTCATGTGTGATGCCCAGGGCATAATACTGAATGTGTGTGCTGGCTGCCCTGGAAGCTACCATGATTCCGATATCTGGCATTTGACACAGCTGTACCAGACATTTGCCAATGGGGACATCCCACATGGTCACCTACTGGGGGATGCTGGCTATGCACTGGAGCTGTGGCTGATGACACCCATCAGAAATGCACACACACCTGAACAGGAATGCCATAATGAGGCACATGCACAAACACGTAATGTAATAGAGCATGTATTTGGGCTGCTCAAGTCATGGTTCCGGTGCCTGGACACATCTGGTGGAGCCTTGCAGTACTCACCAACTACATGTACCCAAATTGTCATGGTATGTGCTATGCTACATAATATGATTCTGTGAAAACAGCTGCAGCAGGACCAGCATAGGCCCGGGCCAAACAGCCCCCCACCATTGCCAAGGCCATCACAGGCAGAGCGTGACTCGGAGGAAGAACAACCTGAGCCTGTCCCAATACGCAGAAGGAGGCGTGCCCAGTATGCCTTGGCAAAGAGGCAATGCATAGCACATACACTGGCTCAGTAGGAACCCTGGAAATGATACCTTTCTCTGACTCACACATATAGTAAAAGGGATGCCTAAGTTGACACAACCTGCTTTCAAACATGTACAGGGAGTGTAGTATCTGCATCCAACATAGGCAGCCCTGCAGCACCACCTGAGGCATGATTGCCATGTGTTAAGCAATGTAACACCATGTAGTATATGCAAACTTGATGACCCTGACTAACATACTACCCTCACCAAGCATGATGCCACAATATGAAGACAAGATGATCAATTACAACATTTGGCTTAAGTATTGCTGTTAGTCAAAGGTGATCCAATGCCTGTCAACCTGGGGTGACATGCTGAGCAAGACATGATGCTCCACCCGCAAGGGATGGCTTGTACCTATCACCCCTGGCCTTTTGGATACTGGCAAAGCCTGTTGTCACTCCCATAGTTCCTTGAATAGGTAAGGCTCAAAACACAAACCCACCTCCATAGGTATCACAAGGGATAAGAAACTAGAAGTAATGCTACCCAATGTCAGAAGTCTAAACTGCAAGATGCATGCAGTCCAAACTCTCCTCAGCATGGAGAATGTTGATATCTGTGCAGTAACAGAAACTTGGTTCAAGGCTCACAAGAGCACCCTAACACTACCAGGTTACACCTCATACCATGCTTTACAGCCCCAAAACATGGAACAAACTACAAAAGGAGGGTGACTATCAATAATTGTCAAGGATAACCACACCCCCAGGTTGGTGCCACAGCAAGAAGCAGCACAGACTATCCACGGGCAAGTAACAGTGGCTAAAACTGCCTCCCAGTTTGTAGCCTGCTACAGACCACCCTCCTAAATCCAGGAACTGCACTTGGCCTACTTGAGAACACATGAAAATATGAAGGTCTCTCCAAACAGCATTATATTGGGTGACTGCAACTACCCAAACATAGACTGGGAGCATTATTCTAGCTACAACACCCTAAGGCAAAGGTTCCTAGAATTCATAAACCAAAATGCTATGGAACAACTTACCACTCCCACAAGAGGGGTAAGCATACTGGACGTGATGATCACCAACATGGGGACTCTATGCCCAAGATGAGAAGTGTATCCCTCACTGGTAAGATCAGACCATAGACTAATCTCACTGGATATTCACATCCCGACCCCAGTCCCTGGCCAGAAAACCACAGTGAAAAACATGTGTAAGGCAAATTTTGCACTCCTCCAGATTGAGGTGGAATCCATTAAAGCCCTTGTGCCTGTGGAAAATATGGCCAAGACCTCAGAACCCTTTATAAATGCATTCTATGAACACCTTCAGGAATGCATGGATTATGCAATCCCAAATAAAACCAAAACCCAATCCTCCAAACGCAGGCATCCGGCCTGGTGAACCCCAGCCATTAACAAACCATGCAAGAGAAGGAGGAAGCTACTACATGATAGAGAAAAACCCAAAAAGGGAAGTAATCTCTGATCAGTATTATGACAAAAAACTATGGCCATGCATAAAATCCTCTAAGGCCAGCCACAAGATAAAAATTGCACAGGACACTAAGGATAATCACAAGGCTTTCTTAACTGATGGTAGGAACCTGGGTGGGAATTCACAGATATGCTCAGAATTAGTCCAAAATGACAAACAATACACCAAACCCACACACATTGCCAACATCCAACCTGACAGGTTCAGTGCAAAATCCCCCCCCCCCCACCAAAAGGCCAAATATCTATCCCAGCAGAGTGCTGTCCCCCTGACATTGCAGATACTCAGGTAACAGCCAGCATCTCCAAAGCAAAACACACAGCATCAGTGGGACCAGATGGTGTCCTGGGCTGTGTCCAACATGAACTCAAAGAAGAATTGAACATCAAATAAAACTACTGCTCAATCTCAGCCTTACCACAGGATATGTACCCAAAGAGCAGTGTACAGCAACAGTGGTCCCTCTCCACAAAGGTGGTGACTGAATGGATATTGCAAACTATCACCCCAGAATCCTGACTAGCTTGGTCTGCAAAGCTATGGAAAGGATCATCATGGACCTCAGAAATAAAGATATTGGGGACCTACAGACACTGGACCCTACTCAGTGTGGCTTTCTTAAGGGCAGATCCTGCCCCTTAAACTTGGTCAAGTCATTTGAAACAGTGACCAAGGCCATTGATGAGGGGAAGGTGGTCCACACAGCCTACCTGGACCTTCCAAAAGCCTCCCATACAATACCCCACTTGTTCATTATAGATAAGCTCACCAGCTTAAATATAAACCCCTATGTCAGTAGATGGGTTGCAAACCAGCTCAAGGACAGAACTGACATGGTCAGAAATGCTGCAGCCATGTCAGACTCCAAACCAGCTACAACTGGCATCCCACTAGGCTCAGTCCTGGGACCTCCCATGTGTGGTATATATTTCTCAGAGTTACAGGCCAACATGGAAGGACTGTGTCTGAACAAGTTTGCAGGTGACTACAAACTGGGCACCATATCTGACCCTCCAGCTGACACAAGCATCCTACAAAAGGGCCTCATAGAAACAGACAACTGGTGCCAGAGCCATGTCATCAAGCTAAATGCAGAAAAGTGTATAGTCATCCCCTTTGGAAAAACAGTAAGTGCCCACCAATTACCACATAGGTGCTAAGCCATTAAGTACTTTAGAAGTAATAAGAGACCTGGGGACACAAATTGATAGAAATCTTGCATTTGACAACCATGTGGCCGTAGTGGTTAGAGAAACATTTCATATACCCAACTAATCATGAAAGTATTCACATCTAGATCAGGGGAGGTCACCGTGCCTCTTCAGTCATCCTTCATCAGGCTCACAATTGAGTACAATGGCCCTTGTGGGATGTACCTTAGCAGACACCTCCAGCAACTGGAAAGACCCAAATGTACCTCACCAGGAGGATCAAAGAGCTGTAACAGATGCCATGTGTTGTCTGATTAAACAAACTGCAGCTCCACACAGTGGCATACTGCCTGCCCAGAGGTGATCTGTGCCTGATGTATAAAGCCATGTCCAAGCTGGAATCAATGCACATGCTGTACCTTGTAAAATCTGAATGCCATTGAGCTATGCACATGAGAGACCTGAACCTCATCGCTGACATGCCCCCCTGACATCTCAGATGCTCAGGAAAGAGCCACCCTCTCCAAAGCAAAAAACACAGCATCAATAGGACCAGATGGTGTCCCGGGCTGCATCCTACATGAACTCCAAGAAGAGCTAAACCCAAACATAAAACTACTGTTCAATCTCAGCCTTACTACAGGATATGTGCCCAAAGAGTGGCGTACAGCAACAGTGGTCCCTCTCCATAAAGGTGGTGCCTCAACGGATCCTGGAAACTATCGCCCCATAAGCCTGACTAGCTTGGTCTGCAAAGCTATGGAAAGGATCATCATGGACCTCATAAATAAAGATACTGGGGAACTACAAGACACTGGATCCTACCCAGTTCGGCTTTGTTAAGGGCAGATCCTGCCTCTTAAACCTGGTTGATTTCTTTGAAACAGTCACCAAGGCCATTGACGAGGGAAGGTGGTCCACACAGCCTACCTGGACCTCACAAAAGCCTTCGATACAATACCCCACTCGGGCATTATAGATAAGCTCACCAGCTTAAATATAAATCCCTATGTCACTAGATGGATTGCAAACTGGCTCAAGGACAGAACCCACATGGTTAGAATTGCTGGAGCCATGTCAGACTCCAAACCAGTTATAAGTGGTGTCCCACAAGGCTCATTCCTGGGACCTCTCTTGTTCGGTATATATTTCTCGGAGGTACAGGCCAACACGGAAGGACTGGGGCTGACCAAGTTCGCAGATGACTGCAAACTGGGCGCCATAATCGACTCTCCAGCCGACACAAGCATCCTCCAAAAGGGCCTCATAGAAACAGACAACTGGTGCCAGAGCCATGGCCTCAAGCTAAATGCCAAAAAGTGTATAGTCATCCCCTTTGGCAAAAACAAAGTGCCCACAAATTACCACATAGGCGGTAATCCATTAAGTACAGAAGAAGTAATTAGGGACCTGGGGACCCAAGTTGATAGCAATCTCTCATTTGACAACCACATAGCTAAATTGGTTAGAAAAACATTTTATATACCCACCTAATCATGAAGGGATTCACATCTAGATCAGGGGAGGTCATCGTGCCTCTTTACTCATCCCTCATCAGGCCCATAATTGAGTACAATGCCCCTTTTGGGATGTACCTTACCAGACACCTGCAGCAACTGGAAAGACCCCAAAAGTACCTCACCAAGAGGATCACAGGGCTCAAACAGATGCCATATGCTGCCCGGTTAAAGAAACTCCAGCTCTACTCAGTGGCATACCGCCTGTTCAGAGGCGATCTGTGCCTGACGTATAAAGCCATGTCCAACCCGGAATGGATGGACATGCTGCACCTCAGAAAATCCAAATCCCATCGAGCTACGCACTCGAGAGACTTGAACCTCAGCACTGAAATAAATAGGACATGCTGGAGGGACAGATTCATAACCCAGAGGCTCCCTTCACTCTGGAATAAAATCCCAGTCCAGGTTAGGCAGAGTCCCACATTGACACTCTTCAAGAGGAATCTTGATAAGTGGATGGGAGATCTTAGGTTTACACCGGTTATCACTTCTGTGTCACTGTTAAACAGAGGCACAGTATACTAACCTGGAAAAAGGGCATAGCAAAATAAATTTAAAATGGGTGGCGAAAGCCAAACACATTCTGGCTAGGCTTATAAATGCCCTAGGGCAGATAGCCTAGTATGAACCTATAAACCTATGAACCTATGACATGCTTTAGTGATTGATCCATAACCCAGAAGCTCCCTCCACTCTTGAGTAAACTCCCAGTCCAGGTTAGCCAGAGAGTCCCTCATTGACTCTCTTCAAGAGGAATCTTGATGAGTGGATGGGAGATTGTAGGTTTACTCTGGGTATCACTTTTATGTCATGGTTAGACAGAGGCACAGTATACTAACCTTGAAAAATGTCATAGCAAACTCCAGTTAAAATGTGTGTTGAAAGACAAACACGCTCTCTGACTAGGATTAGAAATGGCCTAGGGCACATAGCCTAGTGTTTCTCAATGTCCACTCTAGTTGCGGAATACACTACTAATGTTGGACAAGCCTGGTTTAAGTAGGCCATAGCTGAACAAAATGCAACATGGTCATATTTGCACAATTGGCCCTTAACCAGTCTGGTGTGCTCAGTATGAATATTTAAAGCAGTGATAGGACTGAAACCCAGGATACTGTCCACCACAGTGAAAGGACTGAACCAGTACACTATACAATATTACATTGTTTGGTCAGTATGAAAGAATGTTAACAAGTGTATGCAAACTATCTCATGGAAACTCTGCAGGCACAGCATAATCCCTGTTGGGTTCAGACACAAAGCAGTTGGGCAGTAAGAACACAACATGACTTCCAACACACAAGTATAAATGTCAAATATTGTTCAAGTTCACACACAACCACAAATGTGGTGGACCTCAGATCTCAACATATGGAAAGGTCACACTGGGCATGCTCACACACTTGATAAATGAGACATATGTCGGGCAACAAACCATGGAAAGCCTGAACTGGGCATGCTCACACACTTAGGCCATGTCTCAGTATAGCAGTTGGCCACACATATCTGGCATTTGTATGTGTTAAGCCAGGAACCTACCACAATACAGCAATCTGCCCAGTGCACACAGTTAAATGACAACAGAGACATAAGTAATATAGTGGAACCCTCTCATATTCAAACATCTTCCACAGATACACAAGTTGTTCATAGAAACAGGGAAAGCTATGGCAATAAAGACCTGCAAACAGTTTATCACCAACAAATATTGTGCATCCGAAACATAAACATATAGGTGTAGAGGTCAATGCTAAGCTGTTTGCCCTAGGGAATACATAAGCCTAGCCAGAGTGTATTTGGCATCTGCATCCCCAGTACAGTAGCCTACTGTGCCTCTGTAAAGTAGGTCACAGAAGGCACCATTTAAGGCTAGTGTGCTGTGCCTCCATCAAGCAGGGACACAGTGGAGATCCCAGGGGTTGAATTTGCAATGCCACATCCATGTGGCTGGAGTTTGCTGGAAGAGGGTTGGCGAGGGGCTATGTCCAACATTAATTGGGATTCAATTCCAGACTGAGGGGAGCCTTATCTGCAGTGTCTGGACACTTTCACTGTCAAAACTTGCAAGTGATGATTGTGAGGGATTGAAATGTCTTGCCAATACTGTTCAGAGATGTCCTCCCTCTGTGGGATATTGCTCTGTAATGTATTAGCTCCCTCCTTCTGTTGTACAGCTTATATATGACTGGTGTAAACCAGACAGGTCTTCTGTTGTGGAGGAGTCTTGGTTTTATTTGGGATAGCATGATCAATGGAAACCTTCCGGATGCTCATAGATTGCATTTGTAAAGGATTCTGCAGATTGGGCTGTATAATCATCCAGCATGGGGCCTTTGAAGTATTCCACCCCAGTCTTCACAAGTGCAAAATCTGCTTTTGAGAAATACTTTGTTTGCAGTGATTTCCTTGCCTGGGGGTGGTGATGGGATATGGACGTTCAGGGAAAGTTGGTTATGGCCAGATATTAACAATGGTGGTCTACCTCTGGTGTGGAACATAGAGTCCCCATGTTGCTGATGGTCAGGTCCAATATGTATTCCCCCTTGTGGCTGTGGGGACTGGTTCTGCCATAGCACATGGATTCACAAATTGTACTGGCTGTAGGGTGATGTTGAGGCATGAGTAGTTCCCTCACTCAATATTCCTGTACCTGAAGTTAACCACTGTAATGGTGTATGTGAACACCTTCATATCCTACACTGTTCCCAGGGAAGCCTAGTGTGGTTCCTGGATATGGGAGGGGTGGTCTGAACTATGCACCAAACCAAAAGTCAGTTTTGCACAATGCTAGTTGTATATGTATAGCCTGTCATGCTTAGTGCAGTGGTAACAACCGAGAGGTGTGTGTATCTGTGATGTATATGGATACACCCCCTGGTTGTGTTGTGTGTTACAAGTCCTGTGGTCATGAAGCATGGTATAAAACATAACCTGGCAGTGCTGATGTGCATATGTGACCCTGAAGTAGGCGTCTGTTAATGCATATATATTCTATCCCCCATACTGAGGGATAGTAATAGATGTACATACCTCTTTCTAAATAATGATGTCAGCACCCTATAAATACTGCAGGAGAAGCAAAGCTACCCACTAATTCAAATAGCATGCTCTGCTAATGCATCTCGCACAAGTGTCATAGCATAGTTAGGTAGGGGTTTGAATCCTGCAAATGCTCAGTGTGTGTGTGTTTGGGGGGGGTAGGGTGTGTGCAATTCTCTTTGAAAGAAATGGACCTTTTGGCAACTGGAATAACACACTACATGATGTGCATTCCTCTGTGTAAAGAGTGATGATGTCAGCACCCTATAAGTATAGCAGGAGAAGGGAAACCACCCATTAATGCGAATAGCGTGTTCTGCTAATGTGCTTCTCTCAAGTGTCATAACATAGCTAGGTAGAGGTTTGAAACCTGCAAATGCCATGTGTATTTTTGTCACACAGTTTGTCAATGTGTGGTGGGTGTTGCTTTTATTATGGTATGACATATAATTATAATAGTAATTTCAATGCACACATCAGGTATGTGTGTGCCATAGAGATATGTACCTGTGACCTTAAATAGTTCCTATGTGTGAAGCCTGCCTCATGTGGAAACAGTTGTTACCTGTGCCAGCATGTCCTGCAGATTCCCAGACTGTACGCCATACATGTATGTTGTTGACACTGCAGGCTACTGCAGTGATCTGTGTCCTAGGCCAACTGGATGACACACACTCATGAAAGCTGTGATATATTAATGTGGGTGATGGTTCATGTCTGGAGTATATGTCACACATGTTATAACACAGCAAAGTCTGTGAATAATGGGCATCCAGTGTAGATGTATGGCAACTGTTGCTGATATGCATAAAGACACCTTCTTGCTTAGGCGATACTCCAAGGGACTGCACAATACCTTTGGAAATGTGAATATCACAGGATAGACAAGAAACCACTTGTCCATATGTACACACCATTACCCGTTCTACATGATGGGTTCTGCCACCTACATGGTACTACTGGAATACTATGTTAAGTACATGCTGATGACAAAGTTACAGTTGCATTACAATAATAGAGCATGGCTTGGACAACAGATATCCATCTGTATGATACCCATGTGGTGGTCATGTGTGTCATGTGCAGAATGCATTGTAGGCCACTGTATACATTTCCAATCGTGAATTAATATATCGCTAGTGTGTTGGCATGTACGTGAGACTGTTATATGCCAAACAGCATTCTTCACAGGGCTGTGTGTGGCTCAGTAAGAATGGCTACTGGTATAGTGTAGTACTGCAGGGATATCACTGACACTGGGTTTCCTACATCTGTGCTTCAGTTGAGGATACAACATGTAATAGGCTCATAGGTTCATACTAGGCTATCTGCCCTAGGGCAGTTATAAGCCTAGCCAGACTGTGTTTGTCTTTTGACACCCATGTTAAATGAATTTTGATATGGTCTTTTTCCAGGTTAGTATACTCAGCTTCTGTGTAACAGTGACACAGAAGTGATACCTGGGGTAAACCTACAATCTCCCATCCACTCAGCAACATTCCTCTTGCAGAGAGTCATTAAGGGACTCTGCCTAACCTGGACTGGGATTTTATTCCAGAGTGAAGGGAGCCTCTGGGTTATGAATCTGTCCCTCCAGCATGTCCTATTTATGTAAGTGCTGAGGTGCAAGTGTCATGAGCACATACCTCCATGGGATTTGGATTTTCTGAGGTGCAGCATGTCCATTAATTCCAGGTTGGACGTGGTTCTATATGTCAGGCATCTGTTTGAGCCCTTTGATCCCCTTGGTGAGGTACTTTTGTGGACTTTCCAGTTGCTGCAGGTCAGGTGTCTGGTAAGGTACACCACAAAAGGGGCATTGTACTCAATTATGGGCCTGATGAGGGATGACTAAAGAGGCATGATGACCTCCTGTGATCTAGCTGTGAATCCCTTCATGATTAGGTGGCCTATATAAACTGTCTGTGTAACCACTACAACCATGTGGTTGTCAAATGACAGTTTGCTATCAACTCGGGTCCCCAGATCCCTAATCATGTGTACAGTACTTAATGGCTTACCACCTATGTGTTAAGTTGTGGGCACTTAGTTTTTGCCAAAGGGGATGACTATACAGGTTTTGGCGTTTAGCTTGAGGCCATGCTCTGGCACCAGCTGTTTGTTTCTATGAGGCCCTTTTGTAGGATGGTTCTGTTGGCTGGTGAGTTGATTACGGTGCACAGTTTGCAGTCATCTGCGAACCTGCTCAGCCACAGTCCTTCTATGTTGGCCTGTACCTCCGAGAAATATATACCAAACAAGAGAGGTCCCAGGACTGAACTCTGTGGGATGCCACGTGTAACCGGTTTGGAGTGTGACATGGCTCCAGCAGTTCTGACCATGTGTGTTCTGTCCATGAGCCAGTTTGCAATCCATCTAGTGACATAGGGGTTTATAGTTATGCTGGTGAGCGTCTCTATAATACCTGAGTGGAGTATTGTATCGAAGGCTTTTCCGAGGTCCAGGTAGGCTGTGTTGAACACCTTCCCCTCGTCACTGGCCTTGGTGACTGTTTCAAAGACATCAACCAGGTTTAAGAGGCAGGATGTGCCCTCAACAAAGCCGAACTAGGTAGGTTCCAGTGTCTGTAGGTTCCCCAATAACTTTATTTATGAGGTCTATGATGATCCTTTCCATAGCTTTGCAGACCAAACTAGTCAGGAGTACAGGGCAATAGTTTCCAGGATCCATTGAGGCATCACCTTTGTGGAGAGGGATCACTTTTGCTGTATGCCACTCCTTGGCTACATATCCTGTAGTAAGGCTGGGATTGAACAGTAGTTTTATGTTTGTGTTTAGTTCTTCTCGTAGTTCATGTAGGATGCAGCCTGGGACACTGTCTGCTCCCATTGATGCTGTGTTTCTGCTTTGGAGAGGGTGACTGAGCATCTCAGATGTCAGGGGGGCATCATTCTGCTGGGATATATATTTGCTCTTGTGGTGGGGAGGGGGGTGAGATGTTTGTGCTGAACCTGACAGCAATGATGTTGGCAATGTAAGTGGCTTAGGTGTATTCTGTGTCATTTAGAACAACTTCTGAGCATATCTGGGTGGGAATTCCCACCCAGATTCCTAACATAAGTAAAGAAAGCCTTGTGATTATCCTTAGTGTCTTGTGCAATGTTTCTTTTGAAGCTGGCCTTAGACGATTTTATGAGTGCCTGTAATTTTTGTCCAAGTACTGATCAGAGATGCCTTCCCTTTGTGGGATATTGGTCGATCATGTAGTAGCTTCCTCTTTCTATTGTTTTCTGTTATGTGGCTGGGGTCCACCAGAAAGGACGCCTGTCTTTGGAGGATTGGGTCTTGGTTATATTTGGAATTGCATGATCTGTGCATTCCTGGAGGTGTTCATAGAATGCGTTTATAAAGGATTCAGCAGTGTGGGCTGTATTTTCCACAGGCCCAGGGGCTTTGAAGGATTCCACCTCTGTCTCGGTTTTGAGCTGTGTGTAATTTGCTTTACACAACTTTTTCACTGTAGTTTTCTGTGCAGGGGCTGCGGTTGGTATGTGAATATACAGTGAGATTACTCTGTGGTGTCATCTTACCAGTGAGGGATACACTTCTGGTCTGGAGCAGAGAGTCCCCATGTTGGTGATGATCAGGTGCAGTATGCTTTCCTCTCTTGTGGGAGTGGTAACAAGTTGCTCCATAGCATTTGAGTTTATGAATTCTAGGAACCTTTGGCCTAGGGTGTTGGAGCTACAGTAATGTTCCCAGTCTATGTGTGGGTAGATGAAGTTGCCCAATATAATGTTGTTTGGAGACACCTTCATATATTCATGTGCTCTTAAGTAGGCCAAGTGGGTTTCCTGGGTTTAGGAGGGTGGTCTGTAGCAGGCTATGAACTGGAAGGCAGTTTTATCCACTGTTAGTTGCACGTGGATAGTCTGTGATGCTTCATGCTGTGGCACCAACCTGGGGGTATGGGTATCCTTGACATTTATTGATACTCATCCTCCTTTCATAGTTAGTTCCATGTTTTGGGGCTGTAAAGCATTGTATGAGGTGTAATCTGGTAGTGCTAGGGTGCTCTTGGGAGCCTTGAACCAGGTTTCTGTCACTGCACAGATATCAACATTCACCATGCTGAGTAGAGTTTGGACTGCATGCATCTTGTGGATTACATGTCTTGCATTGAGTATCATTACTTCCATTTTCTTATCCCCTGTGCTACCTATGTAGGTGGGTTTGTGTTTTCAGCCTTACCACCAGAATGCCAAGATGTGCAGACATTACACTGTTGGAATTAACACTGGTGTATAAAAAACTACAATGACAATCATACTGTTAATGCATCAGGCATGCTGGGATATACCCACAATGATATCATTACACTGTACTGTTGCAACATGATAATATTACTACAGTTCTATGTAGTCACCCTGTGCATCGACACCATGCTATCCTGTCCCTGCATCAATGTTACAGATGACAGGAGCTGGCACAGTTTCATCATATGCACAGGGTGTGTACTTGATATGCCAGAGTCTGCCATTGACACATCCAATCGACATGTATGTGTGTGTGTGTTAGTGAGGGACAACAGTACAACATGGGGCAATGTTGATGCAGTGTGTGTGTGTACGTGTTAGCCCTATGTGTTAGCATTATGCATGTGTGTATGCATGCACACAGTTCCACCTCATGGCTGCCATATACGGGTGTTTGTGGACAGCCACAGACTGTACCTGCCAGGTCATACAGATCACTGTCTCTGGCCACAGACATGGTACCTGTGCCTGGCAGGGGTGCTATGGACAGTATCAGGGATTAAGCCAGACTGGGTACTGTCATCAGAAGCAGTTGGCTGATGACTGGACACATGTCCCTGCTGGGACTGTCCAGAGCCACGTGCACGTGGTCTTCTAGGGCGGTCTGATGACAGCACAGACCCAGCATTGCTGGGGCTGGTACTGGCACTATGGGAGTGGCTGCGGGTTTGTTGTCATCCGTGACAACTGTCAGCTGCTGATGTTGATGGCATACGTCCACATCGATGCCTCAACTGTCCTGCATTGCCCTGGCTCATGGACATGTAGTTGTGGAACAGATCTAATGTGTCCCCCCAACATCTGTCAATGACCTTGCAGACAGCATGGATGGCAGCCGCTACGTCATGCATAGTGTCATTCATAGCAGAGTGATGTGCTCTAAGCTCCCTCAGACCCTGTCTGGTGTACCGTTCCATACATGCCTGTGCCTGCATTACAGCCCAGAACATAGCTGAGGTTGAAAGACCTCTGTGGGCACATCTGACAGGGGCAGTACGACCACGGATGCTCCCACAAGAACCCCTGGACATCTGCCTGTGTGGTACCATGTCAGGACTCTGGCCATGGCTGCTGTGAGGGGATGCATGTGCCACTGATACCACATTACCCTGGTCAATGCCCACTGTATGCTGTCCATCAGCTAAGGACATTGGTGACAATGGATGTATCGACAGGATGACTGTGCGCATTGATGGGGTTGACTGCTGTGTACTGTCGATTGGCTGACCAACAACAGACCCTGTCACACCTCCCTGTGCCATTACACATGTATCATCATTATCACTATCCCCAGCAGTGGTTTCAGGTTCCCTGCTGCACACCAACAGAGCAACATCAGAACCTGTGAGAGGAAGACAGGAAACACATTTTACGATGTGTACACAATGTTACCACAGATGCACACGGGCACATGTACACATGCACATGAGCACATGCAGACATGCACACATGCACATGGGCACATGAGCACATGCACACATGCACATGAGCACATGCACACATGCACACGGGCACATGCACACATGCACACATGCACATGGGCACATGCACACATGCACACGGGCACATGCACACATGCACACATACACAGGGACACATGCACATGGGGGCACATGCACACATGTACACATGCACATGGACACATGCACACATGCACACAGGCACATGCACACATGCACACATGCACATGGGCACATGCACACATGCACACATGCACACGGGCACATGCACACGGACACATGCACATGTGCACACATGTACACTCCTCATTACATGAGATACAAACACACACATACCTGCAATCCAACACATACACAATACTGTTTGAGGGTATTATTACTATTATTTTCATTAGCATTAATAGTATTGTTATTACACACTCACCAGCATGGATTGGCTGCCTTGCTGTTACTCCAGAGGGACCTGCACAAATAAGACAGTTATTGTCAGTGGGCACAACTGTGCCATTGATACTGTGAGTATGATACAGTACAGTAGTACAACGGTTGGCTTTCCCAGGTGTACTGATGATATTCAGAATATCAATCTTGCACAAGAATTTCTAGGATAACAGCTACACACACAGTACACATCTCACACATGCATAAACTACCAGTGCAGAAAGCACTCAACTACAGATATGGCATGTTACCTGCACACTCCATGTCCACATGCTGGGTGGCTCCAGCCTCCATCATTACACATGTCTGTGGATGTTGTTGTTGTTGGCCTGGAGCTCCTCCAGTCTGGTGAGGGGGGTGGATAGGTACCCCACCACCTGTGGCAAGCTGTTGTCTGTGGATATCAGATGCACGCTGATGGACATTTCTAATTAAATCACTGCAGTGATGACGTACCTGCTCATATGTCCGGTTATGCATGCCTATGTCATTTACCTGATGGACAAGGTCTTGCCACAGTGCAGCCCTCTCCTGCTGGTTCTGGCTTGTCCGGGAAAAAAGTGTGGAAAAATCCACCACCAGGCTCTGGTGTATCTCCTCATCCTCTGCAGCTGAATAACAGGGGTTGCGCTGATGCACCATCACCCTGGAAGGAAAAGAAAAATATGTGAGCAAGTAATATGGCACACATAATACTCTACTGTACTGATATCACTGAACTGCCATATATAGCATCTGTCTGTCTATCAGGGGATACACATGTAAATTAACACATATCAGTGCTCAGCCAACAACTGTGTGACAGTGCCTGCCACACTCCATACAACAAACTAGTATACACCAGCACTTGGCACACTGTTTGAGGTCCAATGCGCAACCTCACACTGGGGGTATGTATCAAGCTAATGGATGGGGAATATTATCATCCCATGCAACGCATGCAATGCACAGTTACAATTTCAATGGTAATCCACCCTAGTCTTTGCTGCCATACCCCTACCTACACCACAGTCATATACAGGGAACCACAGCACAACAAATGGCAATGTAGTATGTTTGTATCCCAATAACTGACACATCTTTCTCTGGCCTCACACCGAGGACACATACTACCATGACAGACACAAAGTCATGCTGAGCAATCACACCATTACAGACCTTGCACACAGTCAGTGGCACACTCATTCCACCTCACATAGTTGGTATTGCAATGACTACATGTGTGTGTGCATTGTGTTATAGGTAGGTACTATGCTATTGGCCCTGGGCCTACGGCAGCATAGTGTTATGCTACCCTGCCCCTTGGGACACATGTAATGTGACTGTACTTGCTCCTGTCACACAGTTACACAGAGGTGACTCATACGGCATATTACCTATCTGCATAACATTCATCACGGGTATGTCTGACATCTACTAATAAGCAGCCTTGCTTGTTAATGCTGGGTGGTTTAGTCCAGGGTATGACTTATTTGTGGATAGCAACCTGTACCTCCAGCATGTGCTCTTTACTGCGGTGACAAGGATGAGGGCCATAGGTCATTTAGGCTGGACAGATTGTAAGGTGTTACCATGGTGGTTGGACATCTGGTATGGGTGTGACATAACTCTGTATATCCAGCAGTGGTGACCTCTGTGTAGGTAGTATGAAAGGCACTCTGTGGTTTTGTCAGTCACTCTGCACAGGGAATGTGTTTGAGGGCATTATCACTCTTTGTTAGGTATGCCTGTGTCCATTTCCTTTGCTGTAGTTGTCATGGGAGGTACACACCATGTAGAACATTGTGAGGTGTAGAGGGGTACAGTGACCTAAATTTCCCTAGCTGACACACCATTTGTGATGACACGTACCATGTACAGCGATTACAAGACTAGTGTGCCACTGTGAATATCAAAGGGGAGGCTATTGTACACTTGTTTCCCATGTTCCCTTCTGACACCTCCAGTAGTAGGCAGGCAACCACCTATGTGGTAGTTAGTGGTTAAAGTGTTTTGGAATGGGGTATGGTACTCCAGTATCCACACTGGTGTTTAGTCCATGCCTTTGTCACCAGGCACCTGTTGCAATACATCCGCCCACATGTGCCTCTCTCAGTTTATATATATATATATATATATATATATATATATATATATATATATATATATATATATATGTATATATATATATAGAGAGAGAGATATTCATATATATACATATCTATAGACATTCATATCTGTCTGTATATGTGTATGTATCTATAGATATCTATATATGTATGTGTCTATTACATATATATGTATATACATATTCTATCTATCTTTATATGTCTATTTATACATACCTATCTATGTATATATATATATATATATATATATATATATATATATATATATATACATACATATACATATACATATATTTATATATACACATACACATACACACACTAACATACTTCTAAACATCCATTGCTGTAAAACCTACATTGTACATTGTACGTTGTACTACAACCTGCATTGATATGTGCACATAGCAACCTTCAACTACATATGTATGTCCAGCCTTCACTAACAGTTGCAATATGTCCCTTGCCCTATGCACATCTGCATATACATATAGATACAGACTGCTAACACATATGGAGAGTTCACAGTATGTAGATTATCAGATTATGCAATTTACATTACCTTTGTTTCTGACAGCTTTTTTGGATGGCTTGCTGCTGGATGGCTTGCTGCTGTCTGGCTGGCTTGCTGCTGGCTGGCTTGCTGCTGGATGGCTTGTTGCTGGATGGCTGCTGGCTGGCTGGCTTGCTGCTGGCTGGCTTGCTGCTGGCTGGCTTGCTGCTGGATGGCTTGTTGCTGGATGGCTGCTGGCTGGCTGGCTTGCTGCTGGCTGGCTTGCTGCTGGATGGCTTGCTGCTGGATGGCTTGCTGCTGGATGGCTGCTGGCTGGCTAACTGGCTTGCTGCTGGCTGGCTGGCTGGCTGGCTGGCTGGCTGGCTGGCTGACTTGCTGCTGCTGGCTGGCTGGCTTGCTGCTGGCTGGCTGGCTTGCTGCCGGATGGCTTGCTGCTGGATGGCTGCTGGCTGGCTTACTGCTGGCTGGCTGGCTTGCTGCTGTCTTGATGGGTTTTTTGGTCTCTCTCTCTCTCTCTCTCTCTGTCTCTCTTATTGCATGTGTGGACTGGGAGTACAGGCTGCTTTTGTAGGTATCTGCACATGTGCATGTGATGGACTCTGCACCAATTGTTGGCCTGCATTTGCTAATTGCATGCAGCCTGCTGTGTGGTAATTGCAGTTCTCACTGTGATTTTTAGGACAGTGCTATAAAATGTTAGGTTAGGTAGGCATAGGCCTTTCAGTTTTTCGAGGTGGGGACCATCCTGGTTTGCTTTGGACACTGTTGTGTGAGTCAAAAGGTTGGTATGTCTCTCATATCTAAGGCTGTGTTGTAGCCACTGAAATGCATGTCGTACTGAAACCTGACTGTTGCTTCTTCCAGTTCATTCTTCTCAGTGTGTATGTTAACTCACACCTAATAATGCTAATACTGTTTACATGGGAATATGTACTTTCTTGTGGGACTTGTGGATTAACTGGTATACAACAGTAGCTCTTGCAATTTTTTGCTATGGCTTCACTATTTACCCTTTACATTCACTCCTTGAAGGCCTGCTATTTGTCTTTACTGGAATGTGTTGCTATGGCTTTCCTATTTTCCATTTACATTCACTCCTTGTAATGCATGATATATTTCTTTCAGCAGCAATTTCTTATATGTTTGGTGTGGTTTGGTGACACTGCATGCAGTCTGGTGTGGTTTGGTGGCACTGCATGCAGTCTGGTGAGGCCAAGGTGTGGGGTTTGACACTTACAAGGGTATCTTATTTTGCTGCTGAGCAGTAGTGGGGCCTTGTACTTTGTACTAACAGTTATGAATATCAGGCACATACAGTGCTTGTAAACTGCTATACTGTCCTTAGTTTATTAGATGGCTACATCCTTTGATATTTCTGGTTTGTACTCCTACATGAGGTGTGCTTGTGGATGCGATTCTACAGCTATTCGCAGAGTGTGTAACAGCAGACAGGCTGATATGCCTGTGTGTTTCTGACACTTGCAGGCCTCAGATACTCTCAGGTATATATTTGAGCAACCTCAGGGAATGATACATATCAGTGGGATACACCCGTGATATATTTCAGATATTCTGCAGTTGTGACTGTGGGGTATTTTGAGCATATGTATTACTACACCATTTCTGACATGCAAGTAGTGTCTACTTTAACTTATTGACAGTTACCATTACGTGGGATTCCCCACCTTTCTGCCTACTGTTAGTACATTTCACAGGGAGTCAATGGGGCACAGTTAACTTTTGTTTGCAAATCAGGGACATCCCTGTAAATCAGTCACAGTTGGTAGGTCTGGCCTCTTACCTATTCAAATATGGCAGTGTTTATCCTGCTCTGATTCTCTGTGGGGTTTGCAAGGTGCGACTGTAACATTATTACCTACTAGCATGGCTGTTTCTCTTATCACACTAATGTAATGCAGTTCCACAAGAATTGCCAGTAAAGATACAAGAAACAAGCTTTGTGTAATAGCCTTCCTATATTCCCTTTACATTCAGTCCTTCTATTTCATGATATATTGCTTTCAGCACAAAGTTCTTGTATATCAGCCATGGCTTAGGGGTAAGTCATGCAGACTAGTGTTTCCAAGGTCCTGGGTTCGAAACTGACAGGGTAATTTTATTTTTCTGCTGAGCAGACTACAGGCCTTGTCATTCAGAGTGACTAAGTCACTTTTAAGCAGTTGTAAGTGGGTTTGCACTGGTTTGCGTGGTGCTCACGCATGCACAGTGCCGCTTAGCTTCGCGCACACACGCTTAGCTAAGCGCACACAAGCGCACACCCGCTGACTACTGCTTAAAAGTGTTTACTCTTGCTAACACCTGCGCTAATTTCTTTTAAAGAAAAGAAAATGGGGAGATAGGAAAGTGGTGAAAAAGGGGCACAAAGAGGGTAGGACAGTAGGAAAACAAGCTCGCGATTTGCAGGAAGGATGTAGGGAAGGCCCATAGCTGCCCATGTCTTTATCAGCAACAGCTGTGCATATGTGTGTAATTTGGTGTGAAATTTGAAACCTTCCACCCCTGAGAGAGGGGTGATGACAACAAAATATGTTGTACAGCCAATTTTAATTATCAGTTGACATGTCCAGCAGACATGTCTGCAAAATGGGCAGCTATGTATGGGGCATAATATTTTTGTGGGAACAGAGTGCCCTTTTCTATTTTTTTTTCAGGTGAGAGTGGAATGTGAGGTACAGGAAGTAGGTATATTTGGGGAGGTAGGTTGGGGAGGTTAACAGACAAGACAAACAAGATGCATACAGGGGCAGAGTATGACACATGTGGGGGGAAACACAATTGACGGGGATGGATGTTTGGATATCGCGAGCCCATGAGCCCACAGATGGCAACAGTGGAACTGAGATCCCCACCCATGGGCAGTTACCACTGCGCCTTCACTGCCCAGGATGGGGCTGTGCTGAGGGCTGTATAGGATGGGCAGGCACACCCGTGAGTTGCGCCACCCGTGCCTCAAGCTGACGTAGGGGTTCACACACAGAATGCCTGATCTCACTACACACCACAGACTGGACACTTTGGAGGGTGAGTGGACGTTCTCCTCCGGCCACGCTTGCAGAGGGGGGATGAGCCCCATCCCCTGCAGCGCTTCCACCCAAAGGTGGCACAGGACAACCGGAGGAGGTTCCAGCCTGGGCACTAGTGCCAGGTGCACTCGCCAGCTGAGGTGGGAGAGGTGGGTCCGCTGGAACCCGCCTTCCCTGTTGTCCTATGTTTAGCAGTATTTTATGACATTTTGGGTTAGTAACAAACAACACCATTCAAAATTAGTTGGTCTTGGTCGATTCATACCTCTTTCTCACACTCTCACTTGTTTTATTTTTACAATTCATGATGGTACTGAATTCTAGGCATTATTAACATTTCTTACTTGTTACAACAATCCTTTCCAACAGACTCACTTATTTCATATGGCAGATTTTAAAAGGGGATGTATTTGACACATGTCTATCCTCTGTAGATTGTTCACCAGTCATTTCCAGGCTGAAGCAGTTATCTGATATTACAATACAGGTGGAAAATTCTATTTCACACTTGTTTAATGTTTATTTCTGGATTACAGGCTGCATCACTTAGCTAATCATACAGTACTAGCAGAATCTTTCTTCTAAGCTTATTTGAACTTTATTAATATGAGACAACACTGAACTCTTTTACAAGCTGTCTCACTTATATTCTATAACAATTCCAGCAAAATAATTACTAACCTGCCTGGTGGCGCAACTGCACCAGCCTATCAGCATAGGCTCGCCGATTCATAGAACGGACACCTGCAGCTATGATATAAATGAAGTAATATTGGAACATACATCTCCATAATATAGGCTAAGATAATTTCTTACATACTTAATTACATGGATACTTACTCAGTAGTGGGGCATTGGGCATTTGCCGGGCCTCCTGGATCCAATGGTTCAGTTGGTCCTGCTTACGTCTCTTCAGGTCCGCATGGTGGTGACGGACCTGTTCACCAGTCCTTGGTATGCCTGTGGCACTGGTGAGATCATGTGCCAACCGGTTCCATGCCTCTGCCTTGTATGCGCCCCAGAGAACCTGGCCCTGCATGAGTTGAGCCTCATGATCATGGACTAGGAGCCAAACCATATATTTGGACTCCTCAGCACCCAACCTCTGTGCTCGGAAGCGACTGCCCTCTCCTACACCTGCCATCCTGACTGCAAATGGGTTGCACAATCAGTTATGCTGTGTATTCCCGCCTATGGGGCTTATATATGCCGGTTTTCCCACACTTATCTGTGATTGGCCATTTTGGACATGTATCAGCTTATAAAAACCTGCTTTGTCATGCTTCTATTTCCATTCATTCCTATATATATATTGTCTCGGATTTCTTCACAAATACATGGCCCATTTTATTACATTTGACTTAAATTATAGTTATTAATATATATATATATATATATATATATATATATATATATATATATATATATATATATATATATATATATATATATATATATATATATATACATATATATCAGGGGATTGTTTAATGCTTATTTAACTAAAAATAGAAAATGATGTTGTCGGGGCTCGAACCGTGACTACCTCCTCTTTGGCCAACGTCTCTACTGCTACGCTATTGCTACTTGGCTTAATTTTCATATTTAGATCTTATATGCTTTTCAATGACTGCAAACTGTGGCTGAGCGGAGGGCATAACCATGCAACTGAGCGCAACTACAGGCAAACATTTTTGAAATTATAAAAAAAAAAAATTAAACTGTTATTTTTACATTTTACATTGCAGTTCGGTTTATAGTCTGTGGGGGCATGTGTGTTGTGTTTCTTGACATTTCCGCGGACTCGCTCGTGGGAGTTTACTTTCAGGACTTTGACTCTTCTGGGGGCGTGTCCCTTTGCAGAACTCGCCATTTGGACACCCCCCCTACTTTCCTACACAGACCGTGTTGGCCTAGGATGTGATTCAGCATGCCCTCATGCATATGCATGGCATGCTGACGTCATATCGTTTAACTGCAGCCTCCGTGTAAGACATGTTAATTCTTACACGGAGGTTTCGTGAATCCTGCCCATTATCCTTGTTCTTTGTCACTAATAAAATGTTCTATATTATAACAAATTACAGAAAATGTAATGCATTTTCTAAATCTCACCACTGTGAGTGGTGGTATTTGTTTTACACACACGTTAAAGTAGCTTGTAATTAGATTTTCTTAACTGGAATAGATAATTACTATTGTTAAGAAATGCAATCGGTTACTAATTCACCTTTCCCACATTAGATTCTGCTACATCCAATCATTTGAGTAAAAGCTAGTACTCTTCTTTCTTCACTTTAGGTTTTTCTGCATTTATCACATATCCACTAAGATTCGCCTGGATACTCAGGACCCATTGCCATAATTTTCTTATTTGTAAGTCATCCTTCAAAAGCTATTTACACTACTACTAAATCCTAGCTGTTGTTGTAAATAGCCTAACAGAGGACTTCAATCACATTGACAAAACTAGCCATTGCTAGACATATTGGCCTAATACTAACATTTTGTTGAATATACTGCTTAATCACCTGCAGGTTATTTATGATATCATCTTGTTACTGGCCTTTATTTAATCTTCTCCTACTAAATACAGTTTGTCAAATTATCTAAAACCATTAACCAAACAAACTGAAGACAAAATCAAAAGCACAAAGAGCAGAGCAGTCCCAAGGAACAATGAGGGCAGATGAAACAAATAAATTTAATGCAGACCAGGATTAAGCACTTTCGTAAACAAGTTACTTCATCAGAATCAAATCACTAAAAACCAACACCATCCTTTTATACCCCTCCACACAATCACATGATACATGATTACCTCAAGAAGATATTCTCAGTGTCAGTATACTCTAAATGTTGAAACAAGCTACAGCCATAACTAAAAACATAATCACACATATAAAAATTCATAAAACATGGTAATCTAAACCTCAACAAACCTACATTTTATATTGCATTTAAAATACAAAAATAGTGTGAAATATGTGAAGGAACAATAAATTTAACCAGATTGACAACAGGACCAATTTTAAACAACATAAGACTTGAGCCTTAGTACACTGGCTATGGACAGTCCCTCATTTAAACTGGGGTGGTTGGTAGCATCCAGTCTGAGCTGCCAATGCAGTTCTCTCTCCTCTAAAATATCATTCCAAGCCCCCCCCCCCCGGTTTCTTGCAACACTTGTTCAAGTACAAAAAAGTGAAAATGATGGCCAGGGAACTCCATGTGATGTTTGGCTAAGGCATTACTGCCATCCCCCTTTTTAATATAATTTTTGTGTTCGTATATATGTTCCTTGATTTTTCTCTTAGTTTTGCCAATGTAAAAACATTGGCACAATTGACAGATGGCAACATATACAAATCCAAAGCTATCACAGTTGCAAAAACCTCTGGACTTAATAAACATCCCTTTTATAGTAATGTGGTCACCCTCCAACATGTCAGGGCAGTACCTGCAATGGCCACATATATGTGTACCCACTCTTTTGTTGCTACATCTGTATTCACAGTGCATGGGGGCTTGTTCTAAAAAAAATTCTTTATAGTTTTGCCCCTACTAAACACCACTTTGAGAACCTCATCCAGTTTTTCCTTAATTTCCCTAAAAAGGGAATAGATTGGCCAATTTTTAAACAAAATGTCCCTAATAGGCTTGGTTATATACTATGGTATGTATGCATATATGGTATGGTATGTATACTCGGTGACAAACACATGGTTTTTCATAACTGAATCAAATAACCCCCTTTTTTTGCTACTGGAACTGTAGTGTAATTAGAGGAAATTAGTGGCACTATGTCCCCATTCATTATTTTCTGTATAATATCTTCACAAATAGGGGTAGCCAAAGTTTCCGGGTAACCCCTCTTGAACAACATATCTTTGAGTTTTTTACATTCATTTACCAGTTGAGAATGGGAGGACACCATTCTGGCCACCCTCACAAATTGGCCTTTTATAATTCCCAATTTTTGATGTAAGGGGTGGTTACTCCCAAAGTGGAGTAGGCTATTGCTATATGTAGGTTTTCTATAGATGGTACTAGCCCACTTCCCATGTTCATGGTCCTTGGAAATGGTAACATCTAAATAGTGAATGTACTCTTCATGGACAATATGGGAAAACCTCAGAAATGGAGTAGAAGCATTAATGAATTCAATAAACCCCTCAATAGCTGCCAAAGGCTTGCCCCAAATGATAAAAATGTTGTCCAGGAAATGCAGGTACAACATATCTTTGAGTGGGGGAGATGGAGAAACTTACCCACAGTGTGGGGTTGCTTACCCAACTAGTACAAGAACTTTCTAGTAAAGTCAACATCTTATACCAAAGACAAGACAATGTGGCCAATGAAGCTATTGATTTTGCCCGAACACCATTCTGTCTTCTTACAGAGGGTCAAAGAATTATCCTAGCTGATGAGTCCAATTCTAACCCACCAAACCTGAATGTGGTTCCATCGGAGGATTTAAATACTCGGCTTGACATCCCCTTTCCTTTAGCAACCATGCAACCCATGAAGAATACCCTTCTTTTTCCACTACATTGTTAGTCTTTGAAAGCTATTACCAAGTGTAGGAAGCTGCAATTAGAAAATGTCTATCTTAAAGAAAGTGTTTTGGCCAAACGGATTCCCAAAGGACTCAGACTCTGGAAGTTTCCTAATGGAGTCAAAGCTGGGAGTCCTTTCCATGCTGAACTGCTCAGCATGTTTGATAGACATGGCATCAAGCTACTACAATGCATCATTAAATACAATGTGAAAGAGATAGCTGCATCTATTTGTGAAGCTAACAGACTGAATAATATATTACATCAAGACCTATTATTCTCTCAACGTAACGGGGAATATAAGGACATTTTCAAAAGAGTTGATCATGAGATCTTCTCCTTAAGGGTTAGAAAAGAAAAAAAAGTTTGAAAGGGATTGGGTTGTGTATGATGAGGGAAGAGCATACCCAAAATCTCCATCTACCAACAAAATCAGTGAAGATGATGCTACCATCAGGAAAGGAGGTTCTTCCACAACTACCAAAGTTGACTATGATGATAATGGCTTCCCTTTAGATCAGCATCAGGGGGAGCAGGTACAGAGCTCGGAGCGGATAGGTAACCAAAGGGTAAAACAGAACATTGGTCCACACAATTCCTGGAGGGAGAATTTGGGTCTAAAAGGGCAGCAACAGAGGAGCTTCAATCATGCTCAGTGGTGGAGATGACGGCTTACGAGAATGTAGATCACATTGAGAATTTTATGGATAGTTTTACACATGTTCACAATTATACAGGTGACTTTAAATTATTGAATTATAGTGATTATGAGTGTACTCTGGAACATGCTGAGCTGCTTAGTAAAGGAGAATTGTTTGTACTGTTGGCCCACTTTAAGATCGATTCTCTTCTTATTGACTTGAAATTGTTTGAAAGAAAGCTGCATTTGGGGATGATTTTAGATGGTCAAACTGCTTCGCTTGAACAAGTTTTAAGGTGCAGCCTTTACCTTTCCCTTTAATTATTTTTGAGAATTTGGTTGAGTTGGATTTTAGATCTCTTATCAAAAACAAAACTAAATATTTTAGTCAAGGCAATTTAAGTTCACAAGAATACAAATTGTTACTGGAATTGACCAAGAATAAAAGGGTAAGGGTTATGAAGCCCGATAAAGGGGGTGGAGTGGTTGTCATGAACAAAGATGTCTACCTACACAAAATGATGGAACATTTAAACAACTGTGACTTGTATGAGGAAACTTCTTTAAATTACATCAATTTAGTGTATCAGAGAATTGATTTTTTCCTGCAGGATATGATTGATACAGGTGAAATCACCTTAGAGGTTCACAGGTTCCTACAAGTCTCACATCCAGTGGTGCCTTGTATCTTTGGCATTCCGAAGATTCACAAATCCACCACTGATCCACCTATGCATCCTATAGTTAGTGTTAGTAAGTCCAAGACTCACCCCCCCCCTTGGTGTATATGTAGATACATTGCTGAAAGATGTTTTAAAACCTTTTGTTTACATTTGTCAAGACTCTTGGAACATTTTATTAAAATGGAAGGAGGTTGAATTTTCTAAAATGTTTTTATTTTTAACTGTGGATGTCAAGGAACTATTTAATGTGATACCTCACGAACTAGGGCTCGAGTGGTTCCATGAATTTTTATGTGAGCATACAGAACTTAATAATGATACTGTGAATGTTTTAGTTTTTTGTATGGAAACGGTTCTAAAATACAATTTTGTGTTTCTAGAAGGGCAGTACTACCATCAAATTAAAGGAGTAGCCATGGGGGCCTCTTGTGCCCCCATTTTTGCTAACATTGTTTTATTACAATGGGGAAAAAATCTTGTTTAACAACTTTGATGTTAAACCATAGAGGTTGTACCTGCGTTTCCTGGGAGACATTTTTATCATTTGGGACAGGCCTTTGGCAGCTATTGAAGGGTTTATTGAATTCTTTAATGCTTCTACTCACTTTCTGAGGTTTTCCCATATGGTCCATGAAGAGTACATTCACTGCTTAGATGTTACCATTTTCAAGGACCATAAACATGTAAAGTGGGCTAGTACCATCTATAGAAAACATACGTATAGCAACAGTCTACTCCACTTTGGGAGTAACCACCCCTTACAATAAAAATTGGGAATTATAAAAGGCCAATTTATGAGGGTGGCCAGAATGGTGTCCTCCCATTCTCAACTGGCAACTGATTGGGAAAAAACTCAAAGATATATTGTTCAAGAGGGGTTACCCGGAAACTTTGGTTACCCCTATTTGTGAAGATATTATACAGAAAAGAATGAATGGGGACATAATGCCACCAATTTCCTCTAATTACACTACAGTTCCATTGGCATAAAAAGGGGGGTTATGTGATTCAATTATGAAAAACCATGTGTTTGTCACCTAGTATTGCAACCAATCCTCTTTTATTAGGGACATTTTGTTTAAAAATTGGCCAATTTTTTTCCCTTTTTAGGGAAATTAAGGAAAAACTGGATGAGGGTCCCAAAGTGGTGTTTAGAAGGGGCAAGACTACAAAGAATTTTTTAGAACAAGTCCCCATACACTGTAAATGTGGCCATAGCAGCAAAAGAGCTGGTACACATAAATGTGGCCATTGCAGGTACTGCCCTGACATGTTGGAGGGTGACCACATTACTATAAAAGGGATGTTTATTAAGTCTAGAAGTTTTTGCAACTGTGATAGCTTTGGGGTTGTATATGCTGCCATCTGCCAATTGTGCCAATGTTTTTACATTGGCAAAACTAAGAGAAAAATCAAGGAACATATATACGAACACAAAAATTATATTAAAAAGGGGGATGGCAGTAATGCCCTGGCCAAACATCACATGGAGTTCCCTGGCCGTTATTTTTGCTTTTTTGTACTTGAACAAGTGTTGCAAGATACCAGGGGGAGCCCTTGGAATGATATTTTAGAGGAGAGAGAACTGTGTTGGCAGCTCAGTTTGGATGCTGCCAACCACCCCAGTTTAAATGAAGGACTGTCCATAGCCAGTGTACTAAGGCTCAAGTCTTATGTTGTTTAAAACTGGTCCAGTTGTCAATTTGATTAAATGTATTGTTTCTTGACATATTTCACACTATTTTTGGATTTTAAATGCAATATAAATTTTAGGTACTGTTGGGGTTTAGATTACCATGTTTTATGTATTTTGGTGTGTGTGATTATGTTTTTAGTTATAGCTGTAGCTTGTTTCAACATTTAGAGTATATTGACACTTTAAGAATATCTTCTTGAGGTAATCATGCATCATTTGATTCTGTGGAGGGGTATAAAAGGATGGTTTTGGTTTTTAGTGATTTGATTCTGATTAAGTAACTTGTTTATGAAAGTGCTTAATCCTGGTCTGCATTAAATTTGTTTCTACATCTGCCTTAATTTTTTCCTGAGACTGCTCTGCTGTTTGTGCTTTGGATTTTATCTAAAACCATATTAAAATTCTGAATAGGTAGAAATACTCACATTGTCCAATTTGTGCTTTTACTAGTGTCCTTTTTGCTTTTGGAACGTTTCTGTCTGCATGTGGTTTATTTAGTATTATAATAATGTAATCTTTTTTCTGTATGTGCATTATCTAATATTACAATTATTTAAACACATTCCTGTATTTACAATTGTTAAACACATGATTGTGGATCATTTTTTACCAGGTTTCTGTTGAAAAAGGGCCTCAACTATCTGTATATCTATGTTATCAAAACATAACTAAATAAATAAATAAATGAAGAACATTTTATTTTTCAGAGCATAAAGTTAAGTACTATTTTAACTGCTTATCACTGTTGTTTAATTCTTAGGCCTATAGGTAGTCGTCATGCATGAAGCCCAGGAGACAGCTGAGAAGCCTAGGCTGATTTCATAAATGCTGCAGAGCATTGCTTAATTAAATGACTTGCTCAGAGTCAAACAATAATAAAATGGAGGTTGAGGGAATCAAATCCTGGGCAATTAGAAGCAGCTTGTTAACAGCTCATACCCTGAATCCTATGTGTTAACTGCTATCAGTGGGCCCATACAATATCCCAAGATGCCTTTTAAATAGTATGAAACTTTACTTATCAAGTCTTCTGGAATTTTTATTTAACTGTAGCCTCCAAACAGGTTTCATTCCTCATGAATGGAGAATTCTACACAAAGGTGGGCCATCTACAGACCCAGGAAACTAAAGACCCATATGTCTCACTAGTCTTATATGTAAAGCCATGGAAAGAATTATCATGGAAATGATCGATAATGATGTATTAAATCTCCAGACACTGGACCCAACCTAGTATGGTTTCATCAAGGGCAGATCATGACTACTCAATCAGGTGGACTTTTTTGAGAAGGTCACCAAAGCAATTAATGAGGGCAAAATGGTTCACACTGACCTGAAAAAGGCATTTACCACAATACCCCACTCAGGCATTGTTGACAAACTCAAGAGATTAGGTACAAGCCTGTATGTCAACAGGGAGATAGCCAATTAGCTCACAGATAGGACACAGGAAGTTATAAGTGGGAACCCACTTCTATAAAGAGGCCAGTCACAAGTGGAGTCCCTCAGGGATTGGTCCTTGACCGCTCCTTTTTGGTGTTTACTTCTCTGAAGTAAAGGCCAATGTCAATGATCTCTGGCTGACTACATTTTCAGATGATTGCAAATTAGAATCTCTCATTGAATCCCACACCTACACAAATGTTCTCCTTGAAGAGCTGACACAGACAGACAACTGGCGTCAGAGCCATGGACTAAAACTAAATTCCAAGAAATACATAATAGTATCCTTCAAGACGTCATCCATCCCTGGTAACTATCATATTAATAATACACCCCTTAGAGCTGACCCAGTAGTCAGGGACTTAGGGATACTCATAGACAGTAATCTAGCCTTTGACCATCACATGTCTACAGTAATGAGGAAATAATTCTATGTTGTAAAACTTATAAACAAAGGTATAGCATCTAGGTCCACGGAAGTCAGTGTTTGTATTTGGCATTCATCAGGCCTATCATTGAGTACAATGCCCCCTTTGGTATGTACCTAACCAGGCATAACCAACAAATGGAATGTCCACAGAGATTCCTCACTAAAAGAATACAGGGCATAAGTAAAATGTCCTATGCAGACTGCCTCAAGGCCCTATCTCTGTATTCTGTTTTTTATAGGCTGAGGGTAGATCTATGCCTGGCATACAGGGCATTATTAGATCCCACTCTGATGGGCCTCCTGCATATCCATAAAACAAGCAGCACCAGAATTATCTGTTCTAAAGACTTAAACTTTTTCTGTGATATGAATAGGATCTGCTGGAGAGACAGGTATGTATCTCAGAGCCTAACCTGTCTCTGGAACAGGCTCCCCATCTATGTGAGGCAAAGTTCCTCCCTAACCCAACTTAAGTGTAACTTAGAAAATTGGATGGGGAACAGGAAATTCATCCCTGGCTTGGCACCTATGTCTCCAGTGAACACAGACAACCTGTAAATGGTTCCTCTCCCAGGCCCTTGCTTGTAAATGTAACATCTCCCAAGCCCCTGCTTACACATATAAAGGATGCCCAAACTTGTCAGAGAGTTAGGATGCATGGCTAGACTTAATAAGGCCCTTGTGGTTGTTAGCCTAGTAAACACCTATGAACCTATATTATTTTTCTTACAAAGGTCTAATGTTATGAAATAAGTCTGTAACTGAAGGAGAAGCAAGGTAAAACCTGAGGCAAAAAAGTCATAGTGCTATGCCAAAATTATAGCAACTGAATGATATGTGATCCTTTATTCCCTGCAGCTTCCAACACACTGTTTCATGATTGCAGTTCAACACACTATACTTCCACTTGTTTTCTTCTGGTTATTCATCCATTTGTGTATTCTGTCAGAATTGCCTTTTTATGGTTTCTCCTACAGTCTTTTGTTTAAACCAACATGTGTAATGTTTATGTGACAGTATGATATACATAAAATATTTCTCTGAACTAATAGTGTAATTTGCTGTAATTTTAGGGTATCCTTTGCTATATTTACAGTGAGATGTCTGTGTCTAAGATTACTCTAATTGATAAAGCTTCCTTAGAAGGCAGGCTGTTTTGTATGACTTCATACCACATGCTGCAAATGTCGCTTCCTCTCTCTTTAAGCATATATATATATATATATATATATATATGCAATTGTCTGTCCTATTCATTCTATTCATGCCTACCATGTATTCCTGAATGCTTTCCTGCCACATTTGATTCATGTAATGGAATCTAGGACACTCTGCAGTTATCAAGGGTTTGGAATTCAAAAGTTTCTGCAATGCTCCTGGTGTGGCATCGATTTTTTTTTTTTTTTTTAAGATTTTTTTTATTTGATAATAAGTATACAACAATCTGAACTTCTGGCATCCAGAATCCTAAATTAATTGAAAACAGGTACATTTTCGCAGGCTTTACTGACCCATCTTTTGAGATAGCATCAACAGCATTAACATTTCCAGCATGTTCATCCACCATAATACATTTGTAAATGTTATCCATGTCCAGCCACTCTTAAGTTTTGCTGTCACGCATTTGCTAATATTCAAGTACTTGTTCATATAGTAGGACATAATCATTGTAGCTTTACATCAACACAGGCTCTTCCAAAAAGTCTATTCTTGATCTAAAATATGTAGTGTACTTTTATAAGTTTAAACATCAATAAATTATCTGAGCTATAGTCATATAAATTTGTTCTAATTTAATATACAGAATAAATCTCTACTTTTGGGTTTGTACAATTGATAAAACTTATTTATGTTTCAACATGTTGTGCATCTATCATTTACATAAAATACTTCCACATAAATTTGTTGCTGGGATACAAAAAAAATCCCTGTACTCAAGTAAAATGAAGATGCCAAAAGCTGCATTTTAAGTGAATGTGGAAAATGTTAATAAGAGATATGTTTTGTTGCAATGAGTCAGTCCTCTTTATCAGCTAATTTGAATGTCTCTGAATTGGGTGTAATTGCCAATAGTGTTAAAGAGCATTTTTGTGGGTAATTTCCAGTGGCAGCCTATGTATTGAGTTGGGACAGGTTCCAACCTCTATCATAATCCTACACACATATGGAGACATAAACACACATACACTCATGCACAAACTAGCACACACACACACACACACACACACACACACACACACACACACACACACACAAACACAGACACACACATACACACAAGAATACACTCATACACACCCTCAAAGACACTCCCCACAGGAAATTACTTAGCACACCACTTCCCACTTGATCACACTTACAGGCACACTGACACATTTCTGTCATGAGCTTACACCCACATTTAGACACAAAAACACACACACACACACACACACACACACACACACACACACACACACACACACACACACACACACACACTCACTGTCAGCTGCAAACATGTTTCTACAGACAAACACACAAAAGCAACACACAGAAGAAGAGTCACACACTTGCTCCCACACATGTACGCATACACAGACAGACACACACGCACACACACACACACACACACACACACACACACACACACACACACACACACACACACACACACAGATGCACACACACACAATCACATACTACTATACCTCTCAACTGTTTCTGATTTAACTTAATGCCCCTGATGTTGCCTCTTGTTTTTGCTCTATCCCTTGTAAAATTTTTGATTTACTGGTAAATCACTTTGAATTATGGTCAGACAATATTTCCCTTAGAATGTTATGCATTTTATTGTTTAGAAAAAGCATGTTGATACAAATCCACTTACTCTGTTAAATTTTCATTTGAATTAAATATTTTTTTTTAAAAATTGTCCCTGTTATCAACTAATCCTCCCAATGTTTACTGACTTATTCCAGAAGCCTTGAATGAGAGAATTGAGAGGTATGCTAGCTACCCCCTACACACATAGATCCAGGGGTAGACACACACACACACACACACACACACACACACACACACACACACACACACACACACACACACACTCTCATATAACTGCACATGTATATATGCACACACACCCTTGCAGTAATTATCTGCCATGATAAGATATCTACTGCTACCAAGAATGGTAATGAATGTTCAGTATAAAACTACCATTTACAGGACACAATACTCTGCTTTGAAAATGAATCATATTGCCTGTCTTTGAATCACTCTGCTGCGCTATTTCATTCCCTGTGTCCAGCTTCTGGCAGAATACATGCCTAATTTACATCAGCCATACACTGTAGGCCACTGTAGTAATCTAGGAATCAGTTGTATCATTGGAGTGTCATTGGAATCACTCCAGAACCACAAAGCAAAAATAAAAATCCACAAACAGTAAAACTCCAGGCCAGATGAACCAAAAAACGTTTTTTAAACTTCACGCTCTCTCAGGGCCTTGGTTTTACAGCCTTTTCAGAGTATAAGAACACCAGAAAAAACAATCCCTACTATACTAACATCAATTAAAAATCATTAAACAATTACACAATTAAATAATCAAATAAATAATTTCAATTAAACATCAGTAAAATAAAAAAATTCCAGTTACATTCCAAATTTGACCTTTAGGAACCAGCATATCATATTTTAATATAAAAATTGATTCTTTATATAACAATTTAGCTTTAATATCCATTTTATAATATTGCCCAGAACAAACTTGATCTAAAATAGTAGCCTGAATCCCTGCCTCATTCATACAATGCTGAGTTAAAATAATGTGTTGCAATAGGGCTCTTTGTTCTAGCTTTCCTTATGTCCCTTAAATGTTCCTGTAGTCTCACTTTGAATGCCCTCTTACTTTCCCCAATATAAACTGTATTGCAGGGGCATTTCAACCCGTAAACTACTCTGTCTGATTCACAGCTAGGGTTACCACCTGTCCCACTTTGCAAGGGACAGTCCCTCTTTGGGCAGTTGTGTCCTGACAAAAAATATCAAAAATGGCAAATGTCCTGAGATTGTAGGACATAATTATGCCCCATATTTTATGTAATAGTTGCATAAAATAGTTATTTCTGTATCTAAAATACCTAAATGTTACAAGAAACAGAATAAGCAACTAAAGTGCTACAAGAATAAGCTTTTATTTAGGCAAAAAAGTAAAGTTCTATCCTTTGTACTTACCGTGGGTATGTGTCGGCCTGTAAAATCGGACGTGTGTCCCGAAAATGTCCCACTTTGTCCATTTGAAAAGGTGGCAACCCTATTCACAGCTAAAATTACCCTTTACACTCTACTTCTTTCCATTTATCCTACTAAAACTTTGCACCACATACTTGCAGCCACAAAATCTCCCACAAGGCATAGTTCCTATTTTACATGCATATGGTTCATCTGGCCTGGTGTTATTGGGATCACTATTGTATAGCACACTGAGCAATCCTGCTAGAAAATGTATTGGGCAGTGAGTTATATGTGTCTGAAAACCCCTACATTGTTTGAGCATATAATTATTTATGAAAGTCTTTCTTGTCACAGTCATCTTTTTTTTGTTGTTGTTGTTGCACACAGTCATGGTTGATCTCTTGAAATTTATATTTGCCTCATGCTATCACCTAGTCTGGCATCATTGTTAGCACAAAGCTTTTTTATCATAAGGTATCTCACAGTGGTGTCCTTTCCAATTGTTGATTTATATTTGCTACTTTTTCATATATGAATGGCTGTTGCACAGCTGAGCAACCCAAGTCAATATTTTGTGTATATTTGCAGTATGCATAATATGGTAAACAATTAATAAAGAAGTAAAGACATGGATACAGTACAATATGTATTTTCCTTGCACTAGCTGCAGAGAGGGTAAATTCCTTTGACCTGGGGTCCAAGGCAATAACTGCACCTGATCAAGCTTATACTGTCCCTGATTAGAATTAGAATTTGGTTAAACAATAATCATAAATGATATGAAGCGAAAAATTCAAATGCCTAAGACTAATTTTGTATTTCTCACATTAGCAACTTACTGTTGGGAACTAGCAGGCTCTGGTTTGTAGCCTCCAATGTATTCAGATGTTTTTCTTTGTATCATCTAAATAGAATCAGGGAACATTACACTCCATAATTGTAGGATGTTCAAAAAAATCACCAATGGATCTCAAGTAGGTTAAAAAGTTCTTCATTCTTCTTCAGTTAGGCAGATGAGCACTGTGCAAATATTGATCAGCAGTGGTTTGTTGGCTTACTTTCATGTATAAGATAGTGGGCATGTTGGTGGGTGGGTATCCATAATGGGACATGCCCGTGGTGATGTGGCTGACCTAGTGGTCAGATACCATACTATTAGTTCCCACCTGTACATTTCAGATAATTATATGTAAATTATTTCCTTATCTTTTTACAATTTTGTTTTAGTGTTGCTCAGATTTAGGTCCATAGAATTATTGTAACTCTTGCATTTAATTCATTAACAACATTAAAAACATAAATGTTTGTCTCCATAAATTATCCTCAGTCTTATTGACCTATGCATGTGAAACATCTAATAATCTAACAAGTATTTTGTTGAGATGGCACTGGTTGTATATTAAACTTGGTCATACCAGTGCTTTTGCTAATAAAATATGCTTCATCAGATCTGCCTAATAAGTATCAGATAGTAGCTTATGAAGTTTCTTTAAAAATGTCAGGACAATAGAATAAATATAAGCAATTGTACTTAATTTCCATGCCTTTGTGTTTTATGGAGAAAGCTTTAAGTCGTAATGTTTATCTAGTCTGGCTGATATGCTTGAGGGCGATCGTCACATGGCTAACAGTCGATCTGTTTGGTCAATAATAAAGCTTGGTAGGGTTTAGCCAATACAGTTTCATGTGGAATCAAACAAATTAAACAAACCTTATATTAGTGTTCTCTGAAAATCAACTGATGTTTTCAGTCAAATAAATACATTTAAATAGAGGATGCTAGCATAGGTGAGTGTGTACTGCGGTGGTGGTGCTGCGGTAGCATTGTCTCCTCACAGTAAGATGTTGTCCTTTTTGATTCACAGCTAAAGCGTCTTCTGTGTAGAAACATGCGTGAATGGGCGTACCTAGGTTGAAGGTTGTGCATCAGGGCTGGCAACTCAGCATGTAAAACTCTACTGCCAATCATTAGCGGACCGGAGTTCCACTGTGGTGACCCCTAACCAGGAAAAGCCAAAAGATACAACAACTACAACAGCATAGGTGTGTGTGAGACTCGGATTATGCATATTTATGGTTCGGATGGCTAAGGGATAGTGTGGGTGGAAAGGCACTGTGGATCAACTTGTAATTTTTGACCCAGATGGATGTACCTGCATCCTTCATGAGTATTCCTAATTTTAGTTTATGCTTTCAAATCCTTTCATTTAAAAAAAAATAATGATACAATCTCTGCAGGTGTGTTTAAAAAAAGTTAAGGTTTGGAGCTGTGCATATGATGTTGACCATACCTCTCAACGTTTTAGTGCAAGAAATCTAGACAAAACCAAAAATAATGGGGGGACAAAGGCCCAAAAAATAGAGACAAATTTCAAATATTGGCCATAAAAACTTACAAAGTTGTTGCCAGAAAACCACAAATTTGATGAGAAACAGACTGAAAATATTAGGCAAAAATCTGGACATTCTGTGAAAATCTGGACAATTGAGAGGTATGATAGTATCTTAAAAATGGAACTAAAAGAGTGGCCATGGTGTGGGGAATCAAGCAGAGGGGTGGGTGGCTTGGGATCATAGGGGCAATGATTCACCAACTGGAAGAGCAGTGGTTTACTCAAAGCACTACCTGGTATGGAGAGTAGTGACAGAGAGTGGTGGTGGTGAGGGAAGCTGTAAACAAGAAAAAAGCTTCTTGCCGACTGCATGGGAATGCTTTCAACTGGATCCTCCCTAGTTTATTGCAACTTCTCCTTGAATCACATGGTATTTTATTTTATAATTCTTAATTTAGTATCTAAATTTATGGAATGTGTGAAAGGCGTTCCTTGTCAATAGGGGATCAAATGATACTTTGAGACAGAATGTACATACACATCTGCATGTGTTACTATCATACAAAGAAAAGCAGACGCATTTATGTTTGACTAAATATTTCAGGAATACACACACACACACACACACACACACGCACACGCACACGCACACGCACACGCACACGCACACACACACACACACACACACACACACACACACACACACACACACACACGCACACACATACACACACAAACAATTCCACACACAAAAAATAGTGCATGATGAAACACTTCTGTTATAATTAACATCTTTATTTTTTTCTGATATTGTCTAAATTTATTGTCTTAAAAAATAATATTTCAGTGAAATATATTTTTTCCTTTTTTGGATGTAACTTTCAGAATTCTCTTTTTCCCAGATTCCACGGTCAGTGTGTAGTGAACCCTGCCCTCTAGGTTCCAGGAAAGCTGCCCGCAGAGGGCAGCCAGTCTGCTGCTTTGACTGCATCCCATGCTCTAAGGGTGAGATTTCTAACCAAACTGGTAAGCAGTTGCTTGAATAAATGCGCCATGCACACTGTGCATCTTTCCTCTTAGCTGATAAAAGTGAATTCTTCAGAATTCAGATAATTTGTAGAATGTATAAGTTTGTGAAAATGTAGAAAAAATTATAATGAATAAGGCTATGTAATTTATTGTCACAATAATTTGCCCTTCAATGAGTATGGGTGTAACCTCATAAAGCTACAATATTTTCAAAATAATTTCAGAACACTAATCAAGACATTTTCCTGTTGTGTTTTCTTAATTCCTATATTGCTTTCTATATGCCATGCACCAAAGACAAAACATTGCTTTTCTGTCCATGTCTCTGCATTTTCTGTTTTACCAAATTTGAATGTACAACTGGATGACTAAAGTATAATGCAGTGCTAGGTGACTCCATGATGTTGAAGGATAAAGCTTTAGTTGAAACGTTGATGGCCTGGATTAACTAATGACCTGGGCATTGGAAGAACCAACTGAGAAGGATAGAAGTATGCTAGCTCAACATCCCTAGAGGGAGGGAATTAATCTAACCTGCTGCATTCTGACTCCAAGGAGAACTATGGGCTGAGGTGTGAGCATGCACTGAGCTGGGTGCTTTGCACAATATCTGCAATTTGACCCATTTGTGGTAACAGACAAGAGTCATGCATTTAAGGTTGTTATGCATATAACAAGGCTATACAGCAAGCAGGGAAACCCATCTGAATGCTGGGATGACAAACTCCTCTGACCGGCTAAAACCCATGGGGAACAAAAGGCCCAGTTGTTTACCTAGAAGGCTGATAGCTGAAAGGTAGCAGGGAAAATACCCACAAAAATCAGCATTGCAGTACAGGCTGTATATTTTTTTTATGGAAATCAAACTTCAGTGTACTTCACTTTATCTAAACTTAACATTTATTGACATTGATGACATGTGCTATTTGTGTGATCTGTCCAATGACACTGATGTCACTTTTGAACAGACAGGGCATAATTTCTGGAGTCTATAAATGTTTAACAACTTCTAAAACAATGAAACAATTAAAATGTTAATGCAGCAGCTAGAATTCTGTCTGTAACTATAGTGTCCCTGCTCAAAACTTTATAGTCTTTGAGCATTTTTTATTATTTAGAATCTAAATGATAATAAAAGTTCCAAGACTGTGAGGCCTCATTAATCAGACTCAGCGCTACCATGAGTGTCCTAGTCAGTTCAGTCAAGGCATGACACAGTTTCTGAAGCTTCACATTGTTCAGGATACCACTTAGGATTATAGAAAATGTAAGGATACTGAGTCAGCAGCACATTTACATCTCCCTAGTGACCCGCCATCAAGAAGTAACCCCCCCCCCTTCGTCTCAAGAATGGAAAAGCACATCAGTCTTTCAGGAAACTATTTGTTCTACAAAGGTACAGGAGATCAAGGATGGTGGAGTTCCTGATGGCATAGAAAACAAGGTGTAGGTAGCATAGTAAAGCTTATAAAAATCTGGGTAAAGTGAAAAAACACTTTAAGCCTTTCCTGGTAGCTCAGGCACTTTAGGCCAACAAGCTTCTTGGTTACAAAGTCCTGCTGCCTTTCCAGTTGTTAATTATGTCTATAAGGGTACATTGTACTCAAAAGATTGGTCTAATTAGGGTGGCATGTAGACATAAAACAAATTCTTGTGACCTGAATGAAATACTTTTATATATTAGTTCTGCTAAGCATAAGACTTTTCTGACTACTGCTGCTATGTGGCATTCAAAGGGGAAAGAAATATTGACCCAGATTCCAAGACCCATACTACATTATCATTTTATATTTGAAAATGATTATACCATACATTGAGGGACAGATATACTACCTAGTTAAAGGGTTAGTTACTACTGTAATTATTTGGTATCAAAGGCATATCTGACAATAACACCCAGTTTTCAGCTATGTGCAAGCTCGTATAACCCTAGATCTCGTTTCCCAGTCTGAAGTTCAGAGAAGTAGATGACAAGAAGGAGGGGACCCAGTACTGCACCCTGATGCACACCACTAATTACCTTTGTAGTTTTCAACAAGTGCCCACCACCTTAACTCTGTGGGTTCTCTCCTTTAGCCAGTTGGCAATCTAACTCAGCATGTATGGTTCTACTTTTAAAGCACTTGGTTTATTAACAATGACAGCACAGGGTATAGTGTCAAATGCTATGGCCAGATCTAAATAATCTATGTGAGTGGGATGACAGCTCTCTACAGCTTGTGTTACCTTGTTGTAGAAGTTAATTATAGTTAGTCGGGAGGATTTCCCTGTGATAAAGCCAAACTTATGTGTGTCTAGTCTGATAAGGTTTTCAATATCATAGTTAATGAGTTCAGATGTGATGCATTCCATAGCTTGGCAAATCAGGCTGGTCAGGTTATGGAGTCTAGAGTTTCACAGGTCCATAGTATTGCTGGCCTTGTGTAAAGACATCACCAGTGCCATTCATCATACTTTGGGGATAAGTCCTATAGCAAAGCACAAGTTGAAAAATAAATAAATAGGGGTGACTTGGTGACTTAAGGGCAAGTTGATGTTATTTATTAGACATTAAATTATCATAGCATATGGAAGTAGTATTTTGGTCTTAGATGGCACCCTCAGTCCAAGATTTTTGTGATACTAGGAAGTGTGAGGAATTTTGTTTTTATTTTGTAGAATTAATATACTTGTTATAGGGGTGAAGTTTGCATTAAATTTGTCTATTGCATATTTGCTATTCATACTGTGTATGAGTGGATAGTGCCAATTTAGATAAGGTCAGAGAAGAGTCATAACTTATAATGTAAGCTGTGTGTTATTTCATAGTTTCCTAATGTAATTAAACAAATGTTTATACTTACTGTGGCTTCAGAAACTAATTTCAGTTCATGATTTGTGTTGTTAGCCCTGGTAGAAGCTTTTAGTTCTTCAAATACATTTAGGAAACTTATATGGTGATCAGGGATCAGGGATGGTGTTGTGTAATAGCTATAAATTGATAATTTGCCTTGTTTAGGGTATGTTAGAGATCAATGAGTTTAGTTTATGACTCTCTAGAAAATTTTCTATAGGTGACTTGGTCCTTGACAAATATGGACCTCCCCCCCTTTTGCAGGACTGAATGCATGGTAAGCACAAACGCCGGTTATGGAGAGAGAGAGTACTGTACTTACAATAAAATCAGTCTCAGTAACTACACGGACTTGAATGTGTTCAATTTTCAGGGCATCTTAAAGATCAGTGAATTTGTTGTTAAGGCTTCTAGTGATGAGAAGAAACACCTTGATATGGTCTGATTTAGGGTTGGAAATGGTTACATCGATATCTGCTTTGTCAAGAGGTCAGTTATGTAGATGTTGACTAAAATGACACTATGGAGGTAGCAAGGCCTGTAACCATTGTATGGAAGGCATTGAATGAGAGTTGCAGTCCACACATAGTGACTGCCAATGATCTTGCCCCATGCTGGCATATTATAGACATTCCCTTCTTTTGTTTGTATATAGGTATCATTCTGGTTGAAAGAAGGCTTCCGCTCAAGACTCGTGTCTTGCCTAGAGTGGACACATGCATGGTAAGATCCATCATGTCTCTTGGCATGTCCTTTATGGTTGTGCACCCCAAGTTATTCATACCCACATGGACTATCATTAGGTTGCAATTATATTTATCTGATTACAGAGAGTTTAGAACCCTTATGATGTCATGATTCTTGTACCACAAAGACAACTAACTTGTCTTAGTCCACTTTTGTGAGTGTGGAGTCAGATTGCCTTACAATAGACTCGCAGATTACTAAGATATTAGTGTTTTAACTCATGCAATTTGGCGTATCAAACAGTTTGCAGTAAACCCAATGGTGGCCCTTTGTGTGAGCATGGTACTAATGTGATGGAGGACAGCTGCTGAAACCTAGTCTTCTATATCCTAGGAGGCTTCATCAGTGATGTGTTTACAGCCTTCATTGGGGACTTGTTTACGCCGCACCATGAGTGAATTTAGCACAATTGCATTGAGATGCGGGTGATAGTGTTGTGATGGCCACAGGTTATCATATTAGGTGAGAGAAATGCATCCCGATTGCATAGATATTGACATATCTCTTCAGTTGTATTACTTGTCAAGAAAGATTATCGCTTTTGTGTATATGGTAGTTCATACTTTTCCTGAGAATAATACAGTGCAATAAGGTTGGAACAGGAGGGATGCAATGAGGTTTACTTTCCATTTGGACTAGGTGGGTCTTGAATGTAGTTTAGTTGTCAGCTGTGAGCTGGGGTTGGGAGGGTGGACTAATGGTTAAGGTGTTTCCCTTACAAACACAAGGTTCAGAGTTTGAGTCTCACAAGGGGTAATTGGCTAGGCTTAAAATGGCTCACAAGGGCAGTTAGGTTAGTACTAATCTATGAACTGCAGGTGTTGTGTCATGCATGCAAACCACTCCTAAACACCCTTTTTCTCTATGACATTTACATCACTGGAGTACATTTCCTTTTGTACTGGCTGCCATTTGTAGGATAACCTTATGTCATATGTCTCCAGTACCGCTGCACAATCTAAGCAACATGAAAAATTAGATGCTGTTCTTGACAAAAGAGTCTGTTCCAGTTTCTGATGGTCTAGGATCCAACACTTTAAATAAAAAACACACTTATTTGATGTCAATCTTTATTACTCAGTTTAAATATTTTGCTATGGTAATGTTTTAGCGATGCCAGTTTTGACCTTATCTTATGACAATGCTTCCATTACTAAAACATTTTATTGCAATATACTTTAAAATAAGTACAAATACGTGAGTGTATACATACATATATATATATATATATATATATATATATATATATATATATATATATGTGTGTGTGTGTGTGTGTGTGTGTGTGTGTGTATGTGTGTGTGTGTGTGTGTGTGTGTGTGTGTGTGTGTGTGTGTGTGTGTGTGTGTGTGTGTGTGTGTGTGTACACACACACACACACATATATATATATATATATATATATACATACGTAAATATATTATTACTCATTTTAAGAGGGGAAATGTGGGGATGCCTAACTTACATATGAGGTTTATGAAAATGAATGAATCTTGTAGTTAGTCTATTAGATGTAAGTAGAAATAATATTTACTTTACTTGTAAACTTTTATAAATCTTGTATTTGTAAACTTGCAACCTTAAAATCCAAACTTCGAGAAATGGCATAAAGAACTGCAACTAAATAAAAACCAACCTGCTGCACACTCCATGTACCCAGAAGACAAACTTTTATTCAACAATGGTTACGCACTAAGGTTGTTTTTTATTTATTAACTTGCAACCTTGACTTGCTGGTCTAATCAAGGAGCTCAGTTTTATACTATGACAGCCATCAGTTCTGAATTAGAGTTTATCAGAATTTTGTAGAGAAGGCTTAGGATATCAAGAGAGTTGCACATGAAGAGTTAATTTTTTGCAAAAATCTTTTTTCTCTTACAGTCATAAGAATTGAAGGAAGCATTTCACAAAAAGACAAGATATGAGACATAGGACCTATAATTTTATGTGAAACAGGAATGTTCATTTTACCCTAGGGTCTCGTAGCTTTTTTGGTACTCATTTCAGGAAGTTTTTTTTTTTTTTGCCCTCTGACTAAAGAAAGAAGTTTGCTGATAAAAAGGTTGTCCAGCTCAGACAGTATATGGAGGAATATTTCTTGCTAACTATCACTTTTTGCAAATGAAACTTGTAATAGTAGTAGAGTAAGTTTTGAATTTATATTGTTTTCCTGAGTCATAACTTGCCCATGATAAACATAAGTTTCTATTGCCAACTTAGTGGAAGCTGATTGCAGAATTATTGAAAGTTTGGCTTAGTAATCTGGCCTTCTGGTTCAAGTCTATGGCAGGCTAATCTAAAAATATGTTTGTGTGACAGGATATGGTATCACACTGTTAGCAATAGTTACAGTGACCTTTAGGTAAGAAGTGCTAATTCAGTAAGTTACACTTTTTGTACAACAAGGACAATATGGCAGGGGGCTGCATTTATTGCACAACAAGGACAATAAGAGGGCTGCACTTCTTTAACAACAAGGACAATGTGTTTGGGTAGGGAGCTGGACTTCTGCAACAGTAAGGAAAATGCAAAAAATCCAAACAAAGAGTGTTACCAATGCAAGGTACAGGCTTACAAAATATGAATATGAACTTGTAGCTAAAACAAATTCTTTAATATAAAAAACTGGTTAGCGCTTTCACAATGTAACACATTGCTTCATCTGACCATTACACATTAACATTGCAATAATCTGTTTAAATCCCCCCTCCAACCAATCAGTGTCTTGAATGCCTAAAATAGTGAGAAAGCATCACCTACAAGATAAATGCTGTAGTGAACCATTTCAACACAATCACCAACAATGACCATTATAGTAAACAGACAGCAATTACAGGATTAAAACGTGACCAGTATCATAATGCAATGAATATAAAGTTCCACTAAACGTATGCCTTTAGATTTTTAAAATCTTCAGAATGTCCTTTATTTAGGCATGAGACCATGTTGTGCTTGCAATCATTGTTCATACATCAGTGCTGAATCTGAATTTCTACATCCAGATAATGTATGACTTTCCAAATTTGGCATTTCTGCTGACTGCGGCACAAGTCACATGGTGTACTTAGCATGCTGTCAGCTCTGTAAAGCATTTTATCTGGGTAAGACAAATAGGTCATTAAAAGAGCATATTAAGGAACATGTCTATAATATTAGGATTATATCTTCTAGCAATGCTCCAGCTAAAAATATAAGGGGTACAAGTAAGGATCATGTTTTTAAGTTTATGGTGGTTGACTGGATCAAGGAGAGTGAACGTAAGGGTGTTATTAAGAACTATGCTGAAACTGTTGAAGCCATTTGCTCCGTTTGCTGCAGCATTCATTTGACTTTATTGGCATTTATTTGTCTGCACCCTCAGGAGAGCATGGCAGGAGGTCTGGCTGACAGTACAGAACTTGCATATAATCTTTCTGGCAATTTTTCCAATATAACGGGTGATTGTGTTTTGCAACGACTGAGGACTGATAAACTGTTGAAATGCCTTATTGTCAATGCTAATCCCTTGTTGAAAGAGAATTGTAGTAATGGAGATTCACTTACTGACTATGTAGACATTTATTTGGATATGGTATGCACTTCTTTTGATACCTTAGAAAATGATTTGTTTAAACTGAAAAGGCTTCAAACACAAAGACAACACCTTGAAGCACATTTATAATTACGCATAATGCCCCATGGTTTTGGAGTGCTTAGAATGCTGAGTTATGCCAAACAGGATCCGTCCTTATTAGCAAAATGGCAGCAACCTTAATCTTGATACAAGTTTTGGCTGCATGAGACTAAATTTTTTACATTGAAGGATATTCTGCTAGATAGCATCAAAGAACAACAAAACAGACTATATGAGCAGTTTCCTATATCAATTGTTGATAGAAGGTTATTAGAGCTAATAGATCTGATTATGATGTATGAGAGGAGGCTGTTACAACAAAAAAGGAAGAAACTTGATAGAGACACTTAAGATTTTAAAAGTGGTCGTGTGTTTGCTTGGCTCAAGAATGCTGTAACTGCTGACTTTGAGAACAGTGGTGATAAGCCTTCCACTATAAATGGACTTGAAGTCTCTGTCTACTCTCAACAGCCTATAACTTCTGATATTTTGGAAATGTCGAGAAGAGATAGGTTGACAGCTGGATCTTTCTCTGATAGTATACAAGGCCAAAAAGTAGCACCCGATGCAATGAATAAAGAATGTGTTTTACTATCACTTGGTTGAGATATATGAAGGAAGGCAACCCACCCAACACACAACTCTTTAAAAAAGTTGACACTGATCAGCAGATTTATCCACCATTTCCCCTACCGATTATTTGAGGGCAGATGAGAGATTACAGTCGTTCATGGAGCAGAGGTCAAACCAAATGGAAACTTCAAATAGAGACAACAATCGTTCAGTGAAGAAAAAGTGGTTATAAAAGGACAATCACTGATTTGGAATATTTTCTCCAGGGTACTTTCTCCATATGAAACAGTAGTACTTGAGAAGGGCATCTCTCTTATTCAAGCACAGAAAGCTATGCTATCAGATATGATTATTGATTTAAAAATGTTCCTTAGAAATGTGATCTTGAAACTGATGTTTGGTAATACTCTAAATGATAACAATGAAAAAGTCTTTAAGAAACCTAGTTAATTTATGCCCATTGCACACCCGTTAATAGATGCTTTTGGTAAGCTCTGTAAGAGGGATTTATATAATTATTTTGAGCAAGGCTTACTAGTAAGATGTTTAATAATATATCCACAGGTGAGAGACAAGCCCTACGAACATTGGCTGATCACCATAATATAGTTATCAGACTGGTCAATAAGGGTGGCCCTACCATGATCATGGAAAGAAACTTTTATTTTAAATCTATGAAACAGATGCTTGATGATAGACTCGATATATTGTGGTTAATTTACTTATGATTTTATTTTGAGAATGGAGATACATATTTTAGGTATATTAGACAATTGTTTGATGTGTAGATCGATAAATATTGATTTGTACAATTACCTGTGAGTTGATGAACCTCTTATACCAATCATACAGGGTCTACCGAAAATACATAAGAACCAGTATAAACTACCTTTAAGGCCAATTGTGGCTGAAAGGAATTGGTGTACTGATCCATTTGTGACCATTCCAGTCAATAGGCTAATGTTTTTATTTTATGAAAGGATATGTGGTTCACATTCAGCAAGTATAATTCTTTCTTATAATTTACTTGCAGTTCTTGTAGTTCCGTCTCTAGTTTGTTGATTCTTTGTTTTAGTGAGGATTCTTTAGCATTGTGTATTTTCTTATAATATGTAGCTTTATTAATAAGAATCCCTCTCATTTGAGCTTTTGTAGAGAGGCAGAGAATGTCAAAAGGAAACTGAGAGATAACGGATGTGGAGAGAGGATCATCCAGCAGGGCATCGATTTCTTTTACTATATCTTCCTCGAATAATAAATTAGGATTCAAGGTCCAATTACAACCTCTATTCTTATTTTAGGCATTAGTGAGGCAGTTATTATTAAGTGCAATTTTTGAATGGTCAGAGAAGAATCTAGACTCTGTATGAAAATGATGACCACGTTTAGAAAAGCATCTGGAATTAAGAAAAAAAATCAAGTCTGGACCAGGCTTTGTGACAATGACTGGGTTTTCATTTTGAAAATTATATGGGTCAAATAGATCAAAATCATTTTTTCAGTTCTGTAATGACTGCAATAGCATGTGTATTGTATGAGTTTTTGATATTTGTCCTATCCGATATGGGATCCTGGATGGTATTCCAATCCCCCAAATGATGTAATAGTAGTTAGGATAGAGGGTTAATATTTTATATAGAGACATAAAGAATTGTCTAGGACAGGGGACGTATATATTTAATAACAGTATCGGTTTATCAAGATGAGGCCTTCTAGCTGTTACATAATGCCATCTTCCTAATGGGTCTACAATAGTGCAAAATATTATCCTGAAAGGTATTTTTATAATGATTCTGACTCCCACACTATTTTATTTATTAACAGCTGCAATAATTGTTTTAATCTACTTTTCCCCATGTCATGTGACCACTGTTCAGGGAGCATGTGTGTCTCTTGTACTAGGATTATATTTGTGTTGGATTTAAAGGCAAAATGAAATAAATAGCTCTTTTTGTCCATTTGGATCCCCTTTACATTCCATGAATCAATAATCCACATGTTATGCATTTATTTATGTACGTTACTAGGGATGGATACGTTTACTTATATGTATCTTGACTGAGTAGAGGTAGGGCACTCAACCATAAATGAAGGCAAATGTCACAAAACTCTCCCTGCCTCAACTCCATGCCTAATTATGAACCAGCTCAGCCCGGAAGAGAAATATAGAGTATCAGAAAGAGATATAAAAGGGAAGACCTGACATAAATCTAAATAAAGGATGTCTCTAATACACTTTTATTTTATAACAACTGCTTCTAATGTAAAACTTTATTTAAGCAGATTAAGTTTAGCATAATTTTCCTAAACACACTTACATCCCCTAGTTTAGCTCCCATTAGGTAGATGAATAGAGGAAAGAGCACTACAGATGCAATGTTTGCTCTGAGAGTGTTGATGGAGAAGTACAGAGAAGGTCAGAAGGAGTTGCATTGTGTCTTTGTGGACTTAGAGAAAGCATATGACAGGGTACCTAGAGAGGAGTTGTGGTATTGTATGAGGAAGTCAGGAGTGTCAGAGAAGTATGTAAGAGTGGTACAGGATATGTATGAAGGTAGTGTGACAGCGGTGAGGTCTGCTGGGGAGTGATGGATGTGTTTAAGGTGGAGGTGGGATTACATCAAGGATTAGCTCTGAGCCCTTTCTTATTTGCAATGGTGATGGACAGGTTGACATGACAGAGAAGATCAGACAGGAGTCCCCGTGAACTATGATGTTTGCAGATGGCAGTGTGATCTGTAGTGAGAGTAAGGAACAGGTGGAGGAGACCCTGGAGATGTGGAGATATGCTCTAGAGAGAAGAGGAATGAAGGTCAGCAGGACTAAGACAGAATATGTGTGTGTGAATGAGAGGAAGGATAGACGAATTCTGAGGATGCAAGGAGTAGAGGTGGTGAAGGTGGAAGAGTTTAAATACTTGGGATCAATATTTCAGAGTAATGGAGAGTGTGGAAGAGAGGTGAAGAAGAAAGTACAGGCAGGATGGACTGGGTGGAGAAGAGTGTCAGGAGTGATTTGTGACAGACAAATACCAGTAAGAGTGAAAGGGAAGGCCTACAAGAGAGTAGTGAGACCAGCTATGTTATATGGGTTGGAGACAGTGACATTGACAAAAAGGCAGGAGTTAGAGCTGGATGTGGCAGAGTTAAAGATGTTAAGATTTGCACTGGGTGTGATGAGGGTGGACAGGATTAGGAATAAGTATATTAGAGGGTCAGCCCAGGTTGGAAGGTTTGGAGACAAAGCCAGAGAGGCAAGATTGCGTTGGTTTGGACATGTGCTGAGGAGGGATGATGGGTATATTGGGAAAAAGATGCTAAGGATGAAGCTGCCAGATAACAGGAAAAGAGGAAGGTCTAAGATAAGGTTTATGGATGTGTTGAGAGAGGACATGCAGGTGGTTGGTGTGACAGAGGAAGATGCAGAGGACAATAAGAAATGGAAACATATTATCAGCTGTGGCGACCCCTAATGGAAGAAGCCGAAAGAAGAAGAAGGAAGATGAATAGAACATATGGGGTAAAGAGCTAAGGTATCAAGAGAGGAGATGAAAATTATAAGAATATTCTATGAGGGTTATTTAAAAAGTGTAGACATCTACTGATTAGAAGTCCTAGTACCCCCACAAAAGACTCATGGAAAAAATAGTAAATTAAAATTAGCCTCAATATATACTAGTAAACCTTTTATCTAGACACATTCAAACCAGTGAAATGGTGAAATTTAATGTTCAGTGTAACTGCATCTTAATGCTATTTTTTTCACTCTTCTAACTGTACTATTTGTGATATATTACATAGATATTATCTGGAGCTAGCATGAAACATTCTCCTAAATAAATGTGATTCAGGACCTCAGCTCTCCACGCCTACTCAAAATACATTGCACCAGCCAGAATATATTCAAGTCTTGCTGGGAGTCTTAACCATACTTTACAGCATTTGTGTTTTACACCAATAATCTCCATGATGCAAGTAGTTAGAAGACATGATTCATAAATAAATACTGTTTATCACTATTTGGGAAATACAGTAAACGGACTTTTAAAAATATGTACCCCACATTTCACTTTGCATGTTATTTATATCTAATCTACTTTGAGTTTCTTTATACTCTCCAACACCATAAATTAGATTGTAGTAAAGGCATTGCAAAATTTTGCCAAGGACTTTGCCCCTATCCACAAGGCACACATCTTACAAAAATATAAAAGTTTTTATGTGCATTATAACATTTTCAAATAACTGTTTATCTGTTGTTCCACTTTCAAAGCTACCCATTGCAAAAATGATGACAGATCTACAGATGGACAGTGCACATAATTGTCTACAACAAGCTTAGGAAAACTAATTATGTCTGGAGGTCAATAACACTTGGGTTTGAACTTGATAGGATATCAACCAATAATCATCTCACCTCAAAATAGATCACTAGTAGCTCAATGAGGTAGAGGATAGCTCAGTGGTAAAGTTACTGCCTCACAGCATTGTAATCTGGGATTCAGTTCCTGAGTTGTGGTCACTGTGTGCATACAGTTTGAATATTGTTCCCATAGCTGTGTGGCGATTCTTGGGTACTCTTCTATCTGGTTGATTACATCCCATTTACCTTTAACTCAGGTATATGCAAGAAGAATAGTGAATTTTCTGACTGGAAGGTATGGCTAGAAAGGAGCTAAGGGCTCACAGTGATCACTGCAAAGGATTAACCTAACATAGGCATGCCAGGGGTCTAAATCATCAGTGATCACTGCAAAGGATTAACCTAACACAGGCATGCCAAGGGTCTAAATCATAAGGCCTACATATGATTTTATGTAATAGCAAATGCTTCTTATGGCATGAATGTGATTTTGTGCACTAGGAATCATTTCCTTACTTTAAGCTGTGGATAAATAGATCAGATTATGACAGAAGATTATTGATTGTCTATAAACAGGACTTAACAGAACTTAATATCAATGAGTGGACCGAGAGGATGAAATGAATGGGAAAGTTACAAAAATGGACAGACTAATGGCTCATGCTAAGTTCCCAACCCACTGACATGGAGCAGGACAATCCATCTGCAAAGTCAGTGACCTCAGTCTGGTTATCTGACTGGGTGTCTGACAGCCTGCCTTGGCTGGTAAACCTTTAAGCTGCATTTGAGTGGGACATCATCTGCTCAGCAGGCATAAAGAGGGGAAGCAGAGCTGCTACATAGATGTAATGGTTATTCTAAGCTCTGACACAATGAAATCTGCGGAGAACACTGCTAAGGACTCAAGCATCACCACTTGGTAGGGTTGGTGGTGGGTGACATCCCACCATTAGACCTGATGTAGGAATATCTTCATTTTTGCTTAATTTTGAGAGTAAATATAAATAGTGGAATTATGAAAACATAATAATTTCCTGTTTCTCTTATGATTAACAGAAATGCAACTTCATATCTGGGCCAGGCATTCAGAGATTCAGTTGGTTCATAAATAAAGATTTTCCCATCCACACCTATTCTTGGTAAATAAGCATTAAAAATTAAAGGGATACAAGTGGCAGGTATTTAATATATAACATTAAACTTGACATACAAAACTACCAAAGATCACACAATACTTCAAGTTTGTAGGAATCCTTTCAGTTTGTTTCTCATTGTAAGCTTCAGCAATTTGGGAATAGGTTAATATTTCTGATTGCAGAGATCATTAAAATGATTTCTGAGTGGTAATTAACTTCAGATTTGCTAAATTAGTCAAGAAAGTACTCCAGAACTGTTAAATAATGGCGGTGTAAATCAATTGCATGGCAGATGGAGAACTTAGATTAATGTGCTTTTGGAGAGCAAATATGTATGTCATCCAAGTTATACATGAAAAGTAACTTTCACAACCATTTTACTATAGATACAGACTAAAGTGGAGCTTTTAAAACATAAGATGGCCAGGCAGGGCAGTGCCATCAAGGAGACATTCAAGGAGTACACAAAACTCATCTTGTTCATACAGCAAGACTGAGGTGAATAATACATTTCATCAGTGGAAATGCAAACTGCTGTGCTTGGTTAGAATCCAGTTAATTAAGAGGATATGGCCAGGAAAAGGAATGTGTCTGACTGAAGATCCAGAAAGAAGTGCAAAAAGGGACACAGTAATCATCATTTGTGTGAGTGAAAAAGGGAGCACAGGCGTGCATGTCTTTCATAGGGACGTGTGTAATGTGAGTGCTGATGTGTATAAGCATACTGGGGCTGTGGTGGTGTGAGTGTGTGTCTGCAAGGACACAGCCTCAGCAGTTGGGTCTGCACTGTAACGTAGCCTATTGTACAGGTCCAGTGCATGCATGACAGAGGGTTCAGCATCTTGTGTATTCCCTGTCCATAAACATTGGCTAGGCTGGGAGTTGCACTGCCCCTACAACATACCTGGCTAAATGAAGGTGTGTTACATGACCTTGACCAGCATTTACTAGGAGTTGTGCCAGAATAACGGCAGTCACAACCATCGAGACAACCACTCTTGAGAATAGACACTTCCACATTAGATGTTGTTGTTGGAGTGCTAGAACTATGGGAGCAGTACTTTGCACATTTATTGGCTGACATCTGTGGATGTAGCAGATGATATAATGTAACGACAGCCCCTTGCCCCAGCAGGTGAAGCAGAAAAGACCATATAGAAGAGACAACTGTTTTCTATGTAACTCAGTCTATTCAGGGAACACATATATAAGAAATGCAATCCAGTGCGTCAGCATGCGTTACATGGTTGTGGTGCCATTTTGTGCATCAGCATGCGTTACATGGCTGTGGTGCCATTTTGTGCATCAGCATGCGTTACATGGCTGTGGTGCCACTTTCTTTGTACCTCCATTATTGCCATTCATATACGTTGAGTTACAGCCTCTGACACATCAATGGTAACCATGCCTCCACTGTGCAATATTGCTTACCCCTGTGTGGACCTCCCTGCCCATGAGTGCTAGCGCAGATTCAAACATCTTTCTGCTAGGGGCCAGCACATTTCCCTTGATCAATAGTGTCCTCACTGACCAGACCTGTATCATATGATAGTGCAGCCTGGATATCCACAGGCATACAGACTGTGTCCATGGTCTGTGTAGGGAATGTGGTGGTCACAATCCCTGTGTCAAGCACACAGTCTGCACCCCATGACATTGCCAGGTCATCCCCTCCACCATCATTGGGGGAAATATTTCCTCCATCTCCAGACCAGATGTGACCAGTTCTCTAGTAATGGAGCCAGATAAGGAATCATCTAAAAATACATCAAAGCAAAAATTATTCAGTGTAAGTATGACCCAGCACCACTACATGTAACTGATGTGTTTATAAATGCAACCATGATAAAACTTAATACGCCTGCCCATAACATGCACAAATGGTCATACCTGTTGAATCCCTAATGTATCTGTGCACCATGAATCATACAGATTTAATGACGTTTATAGTGACAAAGAGCTAGAGGAGTTGTAGCTGTTGATGCACTGTAATAAAACTAAATACTTGGAATATACATAGTGGAAATTGTGGACCTATCCAGCTCTGCCTCAATAACCACCACTTCACTGAGGGACACTGTGGAGGTGGTACAGCCTTTAAAATAGGCCAGGAACTCCTCCATCTCTGTAAGAGGTGATCCAGTCACCATGCATTCAGCTGTTGCCCTATGTTCCCACTCCAGGGCTTCTTTTATGTAAGTGGCACCACAGATAATGTCTGTGGCATTGCAGTAATCAATGTCATAGCCATGGTTCTGACCACCTACCAGATTCATTCTGATGAGAATATCAACCCAGATACTGTCACATTAAGGATGGCTAATTACATGGATATCAAAGAGTTGCTGAAGATGAAGGTGGAAGGCCTGTTGAACCACCTCATTATCATCATATGGGAATATTGGCTTATGGATGGTTGTGGATGGTACAACAGATGTGTCAGTTTTTTTCCTTTCTTTTTTTAATAATGCCACTTTTTTATTGGCATTGATCTGTTGGTATGGAAACAGTGTTAATTAACATCCTTGTTTCTGCATGAATCTTACAAATCCTAACTTTACTGCTATTCTCTTAAACCATATAGTATGCTGTACTTTTGTCTGACAGTTACATGTCTGTATTCAAAGTCTTTAAGTAAATGTTAGGAATATAGGCATAATGAGCTCATATTCCACACAGACAATCACATACATGCAACTGAACAAGATCACATGACTGTAACAATAGCACTATAACAAATACCGTGGCTCATGACATACGTGCAAGGCACACAATGGATCCATGTTGTTTCAGTGATGTTCTGAAACACTGAACTGCATATGATCGACACCATATGGTAAAAGTTACAGAATACTGAAAGCAACAATAATAACCAAAGCTGTATCTCTGCAGAGGGGCAAGATCCCCACCCTCACATTTCCAACATCCCCTTGTAATTATATATAGAACAACTCTCAAGTTTCACTACAGTGGGAAAGGGCAAAATTCTCAATCCCCACTGTAATGCAATCTCAGCCCAAACAGTTTGATGTTCTGTAACTTCTGTCATATGGTGTCAACAATATGTGGTTCAGTGTTTTGGAATGTCAACATAACAACACTAAAACAATACAGAGCAGAACTCTGAATAGGAGCTCACAGGGTGGGTCTCTCATTCAGCTGAGCAATCTTGCAGGCTACTAAATGAAATACCCTAGCAATCTACCCCTTGAGACACTTTTAAAAGTACTGAGAACCTGACATCTCTTACAAGCATAAAAACAGTGAAAAGTAATGATTGTACAAGAGTATGGATTCTTAGCTTACACAAGGAGAGACCATAGACCAAATTAGCTGGACTCAAAAGTTTGCAACAGTATTTTATTCTGAGGCATTGTGCTTTTCATTATACTTGTATTGTGTAAATTCACCACTTTGGATGAGATGATTATGCTGATTATGGCTCAACTCTTTATTGCTTCAAAGAGCACATCTATTAAACATTGTGCATGTTTCTACTCATAGTTGTGAACATGCCTTGGTCCCTGTGGACAGCACATGTTTTCAACCTATGATTTTTACCATTTAATTTCTCAGAATGTTTTGGGTTTCTAACATCGTCATGGGAATGGACCCCGTTCTAAAGTCAAAGTATACAGTTTCTGATATTAGTATTGTTTTAATCTTTAATGTTAGCCAAAAGTGCTCTTTGAAGCACCCACAATGTGCCCAGAATTGACTCCTTTGTCATAGGTTCATAGGAGATTACTAGGCTAATGGCTCAAGCCTAGCCAGTTTTACTCAGATTTTCCTCAATTTTCTATCCTTATGGAAAGATAACAAGGGTTAGTAAGTGGGGTTTTTACAATTTTTACAGACTGTCTCTGTCCACATGTAACATGGGCACCACCCCAGGAGTGAGTTTGTGATTTATCATCCATCAGTCCAGATTGCACTTGAAGATAGTCAAGGAAGAGTTCTACTTCACGTGAATAGAAAGCCTATTTCAGAGGAGGAGCAATCGTTGGGACACATATCTGTCTCTCCAGCATGATCTATTCATGTCAAGATCTGGTTTAGATCCTTGGAATAAGTAACCCTCATGCAGGAAGTTTTGTAAACATGCAACATTTCCATCAGGGCTGAGTCATAGGCTGGCTTGTAGGTCAGGCACAGATCAACCTTCAGTAATCGGTAGGAAACTGAATACAGTGATAAGGTTTTTAATTGGTCCACATATGACATATTTGTTATACCCTGTATTTGTTTAGTGAGAAATCTATCAAGACACTCCAACTGTGCAGGTGTCTGGTGAGGTACATGCCAAAGGGTGCTTTGTACTCGATTACTGGTCTGATGACACTAATTACAGTAGTACTAAGACATCACTAGATCTGAATGCCATGCCCTTACTTATAAGCTGAGCCACACAGAAGGATTTCCTCACCACCATGGACACATGATGGTCAAAGTTCAGATTATTATCTATCTGAGTACACAGATTTCCCACTACTGGGTCTGCTCTTGGGTGGTGCTATCAATGTTATACTTTGCAGGGGTATTTGATCTCCCAAAGGTATAATTATTATGCATTTATTTGCATTTAGTTTTAGGCCATGGCTTTGACACCAATCATTAGTCTGTGTCAGCCCTTTCTCTAGGATATCAACATCATTTTGGGAGGCAATGAGTGCCCCCAACTTGCAGTCATCAGCAAACTTGACCATCTACATTTGCCTTTACATCTGAAAAATATATCCCAAACAGGAAGAGGGTCACCTCTTAGCCCTGTGGTACTCCACTGGTGTCTGGCTTCTTTCTGGATGTGGAATCCCCTATTCTAATAACGTGTCCTATCCATGAGGCATTTGGCTGTCAATCTGGTGACATACACTCAGTTTTGTGAGTTTATTTATAATACCTGAGTGGGGTATTGTGTCAAATGTCTTGGCCAGATCAAGGTAGGTGGTATGCACTGTCTTACCCTCATCAATTGCCTTGTGACCTTTTGAAAATAAGTCCACCAGATTCAGCAAGCAAGACCAGACCTTTACAAAACCCAACTGGGTTGGGTCTAGAGTCAGAAAATTTCACATGTTGTTAATCTGGTCCATGATTATCCTTTCTATAGTCTTGCATATGAGGCTACTCAGACTTATTGGTTGTTTTTTTACTTGAATGCATTGAAGTCTGCATTCATATGGGGTTACATGTCTCAGTATCATATTTAAATGCATTTTTTCTGAGACCCTTTGCTCCTACTACTATTGGAATTGTCTAGGTGTCCTTCTTCCACATTGTCCTTATTTCTGCCTGCAAATCCTGATATTGTATGACTTTGGATCTCTCTGTAAGATACTGTAATGACTGGGTGTAGCAGTTTCAATGATCAATGCTACTTTTATCTTCTTTTCATAGTAGTATTTCCGGTTTTCTTGCATCTATTTTTTCAACTGTCTGTAATGGATGACTCCATGTGATATAAACTTTGTCATTCTGTATAATGCTTTGTGGCTAATGTTTTTAATACTCAGCTACTTCAACATTGTAATGTTTGTATAATCCCCAGTGCAACAGTCTTGCCACGTTATTATGCCTTTCAGTATACAGGCCTTCTGCCATTAGTGTATCACACCCAGCAACAAGATGTATGACTGTATCCAGTTCTATTTACAGAACTTACATTTGTCTGCTTCACCCACATTCACACTGGACTTTGTAAACCAGTGTATACATACTCCACTGTCTTGGGCTGCTAATATGTTAGTTCCCACAGCTAACACTACCTACCTACCCCCCCCTCAACATGAATAAAATCACTATTAGTATGTTCTCCCTCACAACAATACTACTTTACTTATCTTTATCTTATCTGGTAACTATATATGATACCCTTGAGTAGCACCTACTTCCCTATGGTCAGACTGACCTCCTCCACTCCCATGACTCCTCCAAATTCAACATCTCTCTCATCACCCCTATAAAATTGTGTGTATAAACAACACCCTACACCCTGACTCTCTAAACATCCATCTTAAACTTCTAATGAAACTCAAAAATGAAACTCAAAAGAAGATTTCTTATTATTAAAAATTCAAACAAAAATACCCAGGGTCACACACATTAACCCCCCACCACTAACCACTAACATTGACCTAAACCCTCACTCCTCACAGTGCTATAAGTCCAGCAGGCTCCCTTAACCTTAAGTACCCTAAGAAGTATAAACACAATAACACACCTCAGCATGCATCTCTCTCACCTACTCCCCTGAAGCTCTGTGTAAACTCAAAGCGAACTTGTCCCTAGCACTGGATATGGGAATCCCTCCACCCTGGGATAAAGCTAAAAACCTGGTGGAATAGCAGCTAAAAAAAAGGTGGAATAGCAGTCATGTTGTTCAAGAACTCCTTTATATCAATAGAATAACCTCCAACCTCCAAAGGTGTCCACCTACTTTATAAGTTCCCCTCAGCTAACCCCAAACAACCAAAAAAGTATTAATCCTAGTCATATATCTCCCTCTCCTCCAAACTTCCACCTTCCCTTGAACAAAACTTGATTATTTTGAATCCTTTCTCGATTAGGAAACGACCATTTGCTTAAATGAATTCAACATCGATCTCCTCCCACTTCACATTTACCCCAATTCCCCCCATGGATTCATATTCCCCACTTCAAAATAAGTACAACCCCCAAATTGGATATAAAATGGATCCAGACTAACAAGAATCCTTCACTTATACTCAACCTCCAAAATAATTACCTTGATCCCTCCACAACCTTACTTCCCAAACCTTAGTGACCACCCTTAACTTTTTAAAAACAAAACAAAACCAGTAAAATCCCTCCCAGATTTTCTTCAGAACTGACCTCCGTTTTCAATGTGGGTTGTCTTAAAATTCTACCCTTAGATCAGAGCGTGTCATACTTTTAAAACACCTGACCTTAAAATACTTACTCAGCAGCTCCCAATTCGAAAACTAAATTATAAGGAATTGCAATAGAAATATGATTATAAAAATAAAAAAACTAACCATTGACCCAGACTATGGAAATGGAACAAACCCTAAAACCAAACTAGATCTCTTCATGTGGAGAACAGCTTAGAACTCTAACTCAACTAAGTCAAAACGTTCTAAAACAAAAAAAAAGTCAACCAATATCAAATACAAAACAATATTTCTGTCAAATCCCAGACAAGTATCAAAAAATAGGCAAATCCAAGAAATTCCAGGCAAATCCACCCACACCCCTCCATCCCAGCAAATAACTCCCCCCAAAATCCCTCTTACCCTTACCAAAATCACAGTGAAATAGCACACCACTTTTTTTCCTGTGGACTGAGACCATCCAGTCCTCCCCACTCAAACCACCCCTCCCCCTGTGGCTCCCACCTCCCTACCTCACCCCACCACCTTGCTAAAAACAAAAACCCACTTCTCCACCTACTAACTGCAAATACTCCTAAAAAACTTAAAACAATGACCCAGTGCTGAAGCCTACCCTGTATCAATCCTCTTGTCAAATCTTTTGAAGCATCTATATCCTCAAAATCTTAATCTCAATGGTATATCAGCCCTCTCCTCATTCCTCCTCAATCCACTGCCACAAATATATACAAACCCCATTCTTCTCTTATCCATCACTAAAATTTACAAAAATATCAACAAACTCTCTTCATCCCTATCTAAAATTTACTCATCTCCCAAACAACAAACCACCCACCTCCAACCCGGTTATAACGTCAACCACAACTCAAACTCTCACGGTTTTCTCTCCAAAATACAACCAAAAACTAAACTCCTCTACACTGTTGATTCAATTAACCTCTTCCAAATAGTCAACCTAACTCCTCAACTGCTCTTTCTAGACCTAATCAAACACTTCCAGAAACTAACTACCATAGGTTTGTTTAATATTTCCAACTTTTAATCTAAAGAAATTACAAATGAAAAACAGGCACCATACCTACCCCCACAAAATTGTGTCCAAAGGAGTGGCAAAACAAGATTTCAGACCTACTCCCCTCTATTCTCCGTCTCTTCTTCAGGTCTATCACTCCCTCCCCCCACTCCACTGACTTACAAATGGTCTACACTCTCTCCTCCCTCACCAAACTCTCTTCACAACCCAAAACTGCTTCTCTATTGTCTTCTGAAAAATGGTTCTCAGATCTAAAACTCCTACTTAATCAAACCCCACAATCAACTCCTACTCTACCTCACATCTCCTTAAGGGCCTTAATCTTCCTCCCCCAAACCCCCAACCAAACCCCTCCCCTCTACCCCCACCCTGAACTACACCTCCTGTCACATCAATACCAAAACCTCTATTGTGACCTTTGACCAACTGGAGTTATTTATCCAACCCAAAGACTATTTATAAATCATACTTAATAACGAAACCACAATCCATGATTATCCCACAAAGAATAAAACCATGAGTTCGCAAACTAAACTTTGGTTTACCATTAAAATAAAACACTAACCAGCCTATACCCCCAATTAACAAGAAATTGCCACCATCTACTAACATAAATCTATTCCTCCACTAGATTCCAACATTCCTTTCCTCCCTAAGAAAATCACCAAACCACTATATATTACATATATAAACATAGTCACCTTAACTAACCAAAAAAATCATCTTAATAACAATCTACTCAAAAAAAAAACCATCCAGCAACAAAAGAATTATCACTGAAATATACTTACTTACTACTTAATCCTAAATCATAAAAACTGGTGAAAAACTTGAAAACAAACATAATATGAACTATATACTATTCCCCCCATTCACTAACATCCTATTCCCTCTGCAACAATTGCAATAACACTAAACAACTCCCCTACCCACTCTCTGGTGATACAAATCACATAAAAAAACTTCTCAACAACTCTCAACCTGGCTACATCCACTCCAATCCAATCCATGCTCTAATCAGACTAATCACTCAATTTCTATCTTCTAGGGCTTAATCCAAGAATTATTTCTAACTAATAACTCACCTATACTATCTATTTTTCACTATCAATATTAATAATTGATAATTTTTGCAGCCTTTTACTTATATTTTTGTTTTTAAGATTGTATTAACATCTTTTACTAACTCCCCCACTATATTTTTATATTTTTATATTTTTTATTATAATATTTTTTTGTTTTTTCCTTTCTCCTGTCTCACTTATAAAATTATTATGTTAATAAAATATTAGCCTTTCATCTTTTGGTTTAAATTCACCCCTCCTTAACCATGTCTGCATTAGATCCTCAGTGACATGATGTTGTTCCAGGAGTTGTACTTGCAACTATATGTATGCCTTTTCCATGTTTCTTGCTTTCTCATCTGATCCTTCTTATATTCTTTCTTTTGTATTTTGGCACATTTGATTGCTGCCTGATTTGGAGTGAGAATATTGCCATGCCATATATGTAAATGTTCAAAATTGAGGAATAATCAGCCTTCAAAACAATAACCAATAAACAAAAATAAAATCGAAGGATGTCGGAAGCACACCACTGAAACAAAAGGCAATAAAAATGCTCTTTATTTTCCACAGTTTCACACAGGAAGACATTAATGTTCACAATGGCACATGCATTTTTGTTTATATAAAGACTTCATCAGATATGTTTTCTGTGTTCCCTCCCTCAATTTATACAAGCAGCAATTAAAAAGCCACCAATAAAATGCTTAGAGTGAAAAACAAAGATTGCTAATTGTTGCTTATTACTGCTGTTTAAAACCTTGTTCTCACACTGAACCAGTGACCCAAACCACTTTTTAAAAAACTTACTTATACATTAAAATGTTAACAAACAAAACTATCAGTAAAAACATTAACAAATGCATCATAACCCTTGAATGTATGTATATATAAACATGTTTAAATATATGTGCAAAAATATATAAAAATATACTTATTTAATTTTCTTAAAACCATAATACAATGTCTTCCTCAAGTGGTTAAAATAGAAAGTGCAACCATAATTCCAAAAATTAAGGAAAAAGTTATGTAGGCTCATATTAACTGTGATAATCTTTCCAGAACGATTCTAAACTATTATAAAATCACACCGTAAAATTATTAAAAACTCTAAAGATAGGAAGATAGGAACAAAGGGGGTCTATAGTTTAGCAGCCCTTAGTTTTAACAATGGGCAATAGAAATATTCTCATTTAAACCAGGGGCTTTAGCAGCGTCCAAGGTCACCTGCAAAAATAGCTCATGATATTCAAGTCTGGTTTCCCATGGACCCCTTCTGGCATCAGGAAGAACAGTCTCAAGGACAAAGAAAGAAAAACTTGCATGTTCACACCTCAAATTATGTTTGTACAAAGCATTCTTGTCATTCCTTGTCCTAATGTCGTACAAATGCTCGTAAATACATTTTTTAAATTTTCGTTCAGTCTTGCTCACATAAAAGGCTCCGCAGAGCCCACAAGTCACTAAGTATACCAAACCACAAGTGTTACAATTACAGTATCTAGTTCCGTATATCACCTTGTTCCTACTAGGAATTGGTATATTATCAGTGTTTGTAATGTAGGCTCTTGTGAGCATGCTCCACACCTATATGTTCCTTTCATATTAAGATTAATTCCTCTCATATCCAACTTACAACCTTAAAAAAGGTCTTTTAGCTTCTTCACCTTTTTAAAAATATTTTTCATGGGTTCCTTATCCAAACCATTCCAGTCAGTAAGGGGGGGGGGGGGTGAATCTGTTCCATTCTCTCCTCAGAATCTCTTCTACTTTTCGAGAATTTGAATTATATTCAATAATAAGTGCCTTATTGCATTGGTTTCTACCCAGACTGACACACTGGTTCTCAGTAACCAAAGTACCCTTACCTAACAGAGGGAAATATTTTTCTGCATGTGAATTCTTGATTTCAGATTTAAAGTCTTTCAATAAATCAGCAGGGTAACCCCTTTCACTAAATAAATCTTCCAGCAATTCACATTCCTCATCAAAATCCTCATCCACAGAGGTCATCCTACTAGCTCTAATTAGTTGCCCTTTAAATCCACTTTTTTCTGATGATGAGGGTGGGCACTCCCAAAATGCAAATAGGAGTTGGAAAATGTTTCTTTCCAAAAGATTATAGACTTAATACCCTGTGGATACTAAATTAAATAGTTTGTGGGGTACTGAGACTGAAATTTTAAAATATTCCTGAAAGGTTTTGAAGGGAATTGATGTTAGTCCATCTTTTGATAACATCATTTTTGTAACAGTGGACATTATGATCTGTTTTCTGTTATCCCACACTCTATTGGTATAGACTGTCTAAAAGCAGCCCTTGTGGAAAAATCTAATATTTCTACTGACAACTTGCACGTGGTACTACAACTAATGGAATTAGTGTTAAAAATACTTTCATGTATTTCAGTGGTGAGTTTTTCCATCAGATTAAGGGGGTGGCCATGGGGGCCAATTGCGCCTCCACTTATGCAAATAATGTACTGTCCTGGTGGGAAAAGAACCATATTCTAAATTCCAGATTCAGTTCAAGTTGGTCACACTACAAGCGATTTTTGGATGACACTTGAATTCTTTGGCGGGACACAGAGAACAAACTACATGAGTTTTTAGATTATCTAGAAACTACTACCATATTTCTTCATTTTACCAGTATTGTTACTTATAACAAGATGGATTTTTTGGGTGTAAGCATAATAAAGACATCCCAGGGTATTAAGTCTAAAGTCTTTCAGAAAGAAACCTTTTCCAACTCCTATTTGCATTTTGGGAGTGCTCACCCTCATCATCAGAAAAAAAGTGTATTTAAAGGCTAACTAATTAGTAGTAGTAGTAGGATGACCTCTGTGGATGAGGATTGTGATGAGGAATGGGAATTGTTGGAAGGTTTGTTTAGTGAAAGTGGCTACCCTGCTGATTTATTGAAAGACCTTAAATATGAAATCAAGAATTCATGTACAGAAAAATATTTCCCTCTGTTAGGTAAGGGTACTTTGGTTGCTGAGAACCAGTGCATCAGTCTGTGTGGAGACCAATACAATAAGGCACTTATTATTGAATATAATTCAGATTCTAGGAAGGTTGAAGAGATTCTGAGGAAAGAATGGAACAGATTCACCACCCTTACTAACTTGAAATGTTTGGATAAGGAACCCATGAAAATTATTTTTAAAGAGGGGAAGAACCTAAAATACCTTTTTGAAGGTTGTAAGTTGGATAAGAGAGGAATTCATCTTAATAAGAAAGGAACATATAGGTGTGGAGCATGCCCACAAGTGCCTACATTACAAACACTGATAATATACCAATTCCTAGTTGGAACAAGGTGATGTATGGAACTAGATACTGTAGTTGTAACACTTGTGGTTTGGTATACTTAGTGACTTGTGGGCTCTGATGAGCCTTTTATGTGGGCAAGACTGAACGAAAATTAAAAAAACATATTTATGAACATTTGTACGACATTAGGACAAGGAATGACAAGAATGCTTTGTACAAACATGGTTGAGGTGTGAACATGCAAGTTTTTCTTTCTCTGTCCTTGACACAGTTCTTCCTGATGCCAGAGGGGATCCATGGGAAACCAGACTTGAATATCGTGAGCTATTTAATATCATGAGCTATTTTAGCAGGTGATCTTGGACGCTGCTAAAGCCCCTGTTTTAAATGAGAATATTTCTATTGCCCCACTATTAAAACTAAGGGCTGCTAAACTATAAACCCCTTTGTTCCTGTCTTTCTATCTTTAGAGTTTTTAATAATTTCACAGTGTGCTTTTATAATAGGTTAGAATTGTTCTGGAAGGATTATCACACAATGTGAGCCTACATAACTTTTTCCTTAATTTTTGGAATTAATGGTGCATTTTCTATTTTATCCACTTGAGGGAGACATTGTATTATGGTTTTAAAAAAATTAAATAAGTAGATTTTTATATATTTTTGCACATATATTTAACAATTTATATATATATACATACATTCAAAGGTTATGGTGCATTTTTAATGTTTTTACTGATAGTTTTCTTTGTTAATATTTTAATGTATAAGTAAGTTTTCAAAAAGTGGTTTTGATCATGGGTTCAGTGTGAGAACAAGGTTTTAAACAGCAGTACAAAGCAACAATTAGCAAACTTTGTTTTTACTCTAAATATTTTATTGGAGGCTTTTTAATTGGTGCTTGTATACATTGAGGGACGGAACACAGGAAGCTTATGATGGTCTTTTTACAGATGAAAATGTATGTGCCATTGCGAATGTTAATGTCTTCTGTGTGAAACTGTGGAAAATAAAGAGCGTTTTTATTGCCTTTCATTTCAGTGGTGTGCTTCCTACAGCCATGCCATATTAGACCATTTGCAGAGAGTCACTCTAGAGTATGTATTCACAATAACATTCACAGGGATGGAAAACTGCCATGTTGCATACCTTAAAATTGCCATTGGACCCATAATAATGCAGTGCCATTTTTTTTTGTTTACCATCCATCACAGAAATGATGTACCCTTTGATGTCTGTAATTGTATAGAAAATGGGACATGTGAGAACTGTTTTGAGCACCTGCAATTTTCCCTGTGATTCTTCAAGGTGAAACATCATGCCCGGAGAAGGAGAAAGAGAGGGTAGTGATCCATTTAGATCAGAAAGATGGTATGTTTCTGGACATCCTCCATAAGAAGTTCATCTGGAGGACTTGCAGGAGGGATGTACTGGGCATCTATATAAGACTGAAGCCTGCAATAGTGTATGCAAATCAGACACTCATGCCACTGACATCCCTCACACAGGAAAAGTGTCATCACCATTACAGTGACATGAGGCATGGCAATCATGAAATCCTATTTCAGTGGGTGGATGACATTAAACAGCAGTGACTACCTCCATACTGTAAGTATGATTTATTTTAGAAACAGAAATCACCTGCCACTGCATGCCACCCCCAAATTTTTTTTTTCTCAAAAAATTTTTTATTAAATATATAAATAACAAGACAGAAGTTTTATACATGAACAGTAGATATAAATAAACATATTTCGACTCATAGATGAGAAAACAATCCTTCAGGAGATTTAACATATTATTAAGTAATAAAGCAATACGCAATATGTACACTATATACAAGTTAGGCAACCTGAAAAAAAAAAAAAAAAAAAAAAAATTTTAACATTAACTATTTATTATATTTAAGACTTTTTCTAACACTAACTTTTTTAATGCTTTTTTTGGACTTCTAACTAAGTGCCTTTGAGCATCAATATATGAAAAAGCCATTTTCTGGAAAGTAACCCAATTTAGTTTGGTTCGATCCAGCCAATTTTGTATTATGTAAAGTTTTAGTAATGAGCAAATAAAAATGATAACATAAATATCTAATTTTGAAAGATGAATTAATGGAATATGAAGAATAGCAAGTTCCCAGGACAATGTAGACTTTTGGTACCCCATTTTCTGCAATCTGACTTTCAAAGAGGTCCATAATCTGTGAGAAAAATGACAATACCATAAGATATGTAGAAGGTCTGCTTGGGGGTGAGAACAACATGAACATGATGGGGATTTACTTGGGTTAAATTTATTTAATTTGTATGGGGTATAGTAGGCATCATTATTAATCATTAATTGTGTATATGATCATTTTTTAAAAGGGATAAATTCCTTTGTATATCTAATGGCCAAAAGTTTCTGAGACTCTGACAATTGGGAGTTATAACTTAACCAAACATTTGATAAAAGACAATTATGGTCCATTATTAAGCTATTGATTAACTTATAAGAGTTTGAGAGCATTTTATCTGATGAGGAAAGTATTTTGATAATCGTGTCGAGGTTTTTCATTTGTAGTTCTATGTGGTCTAAACATAAAACTTGTTTTAATTATTACTCTTAGTTGACTAAGGATTGGTGAATAGTTCCAATTTACTTTCAAAATTTTATGCCAATCGGGTAAAGATAAGTCAAGATATTTCAAAACATCTCTAACTTTTAAATTTTTTATTAAAGGATATTTTGTTAAGTTAAAGGGTTTGTTGTCTATCATTATATTTGGGTTTAGATGAATTGGTCGAATAAGGTGAGAAATCTTTTCTAGATTACATAGTTTGAGTAAGGTTTGGAAGGCTCTAATCTTTTGTTTAATTACAGTAGACATATTTTTAATAAATAAACTATCCAAAGAGATAAAAGGAATAGCTTCTGGATTTATATTTTTGAAATGATGTAATTGTACCATAATTTTATCCATAAAGAATGATTTGTATAAGAAATATTCTTGAAATTAGATATGGTGAGAAGTTTATTAGATGAGACAATCAAATAATAGATATATAGATTAGGAAGGCCTAAACCACCCTTGTCCTTCAAAATTGACAATCTGGAATAGGAAATTCTAACAGATTTAGGGAACCATAAAAATTTTGCCAAAGCTTTATTTACAGACTCAAAAAGATTTTGGAATTATCTGATCAGATGATGTGAACTGGTAAAGGAATTTAGGCAGAATGTTCATTTTAATTATGGCCGCCTTTGATAAAAGTGAAAGATTTAGATGTTTCCATCTGTCCATATCAGATAATATTGAGTTCCATACTTTATTGATGTTATTTTGAAAAGAAGATTTATTATTGTGTTCTAAATTGATACCTAAATATTTTATACTATAAGTAAACTGAAAATGATGATCTGAAAACAAAAATGATTTATGTGCTAAGTGATTTAAGGGAAAGATATGAGTTTTAGAAGAATTTAAAAGATAATTCGAAACCGAAGAGAAGTAATCAATGGAGTTTGTTATTTTTCTATAATCAGATAATGGAGTTTGGAAGTAAATAACTAGATCATCAGCGAAAGCTGAAAAATGAATTTTGGTATTAAGAATTCTGGGGACATTATGAAAAGTATTTTGAATAATATACAACAACAAAGGTTCTAAATAAATGTTAAAAAGAAAGGGAGACAATGGACAATCCTGTCTTGTTCCTCTGGTAATCTTTATAGGAGAAGAAAATTGACCATTAATGTAAAGTCTAGTAAACATATCTTTGTATAAAACTTTTAAAAAATTTATAAAGAATAAAGGAATATTGAAACATGACATAGTTTGAAAGAGAAAGTTCCAACAGACTCTGTCAAAGGCATTTGATGCATCAATGATCAGAGCATATATAGGGTTTGATTTTTTTTTTAATGAGATGAATGATAGACTCTAAGGACAGAGTATTATCCCAAGCATGTCTGTGGGACATAAAACCTGATTGATCTAGGGAAATAATTGAGGGTAAAATCCGTTTCAATCTGTTAGCCAAAATAGATGATACAATCTTAATATCTACGTTTATTAAAGAAATGGGTCTATAATTTATTGGGTCAGATTTTTCTTTATTATTTTTTAGAATTTGGATGGTTTTAGATGTATTCCAATGAATATCTGAGATATCGTTAACTCTTATATGATTATATACTTTGAGAAGAAAGGGAAGAATTACCAATTTGAAAGTTTTGAAAAATTCTGGAGTAAAACCATCTGGACCAGGAGATTTTCCCAATTTAAGATTATCAATTGAATCCGAGATTTCTTGTAACGATATAGGAGCAGAAAGTAATTTTTGTTGACTATCATTTAATTTAGGGAAATGTAGAGAATTTAAAAGATTTTTAAGTGATTATCATTAACTGAATTAGAAGAACCTGAATATAAATCAGTATAGAGAGAAGTGAATAGCTGAATTATCTCTTCATCCGTGTTATATAATTTATTTTTATAAGATAAAGATGAGATTTTCGGTCTTTCAAAATTAAGTTTAATAATTCTCGCTAATAATTTAGAAGGAACCTGGGCCCATTCTGAATATGAGGCAAGTAATTTTTGTTCAGCTAAAGAGAGATTATTTTGGTGAAGCAAAATTAAATCTTTCTGACAGTCGAGAATTTGTTTTTCTATAGTAGGGTCATGATTCAGTCTAAGATGATTTTCCAAGGAAAAAATTCTAGATTTTAAGAACTCCTCTTTCTTAAAGTATTGCTTTTTGAAAAAAGCTGCTTTACTAATAAATAATCCTCTTAATCTCACTTTACATGCAGCCCATTGTATGTCATAAGGAATGTCTGATGACCCCAGGTTATTTTCCATTTCCTGTAATATTTCTGAACATTGTTTGCAAATATCTTCATTTAGCAGTAAATTATTATTTAAAGACCACTTATTAAAGTCAATTTTATTTTTAATATTAGAGTTTATGTTTAATTTTAGTGAGATTATTGAATGGTCCAAAAAGAATCTAGGTTCAATGTTAAAATCCAAAATATATTTTGAGATATAATCAGAAATTAGAAAGAAATCCAATCTGGACCACGAACGGTAACACTTGGAGTAATAAGTATAGATAGCATTCTTATTTAAGACTTTAACATTGTGAAGTGGATCAATTAAATTATATTCCGTCATCAAATCGTTAAGGGCCATAGTAGATTGATAATTATAAGTAACAGTGGAACGGGATCGATCAATTACTGGATTTATTACTGCGTTCCAGTCACCACCCACTATAATATGGTGGTCTTTATAGGATGTGAGAATATTATAAATTTTTAAAATGAACAAATGTTGTGAATTACATGGGCCATATAAGTTTAAGACTAAAAGAGGTTTGTCCAGACCAACAATAGAAGTGGTAAATAAGCACCATCCTCATTATCAAATTTCTCATCAATAATGTTCCCCATGAATTTTTGTTTAATGATTATAGCTACTCCTCTGGAATTAGATGAGTCACCTGAAGCTACTATCTTTTTGATCCATTTTTTATTTCTCTCTTTATTCCAATCAAGACGCGGAATATGGGTCTCTTGAATAAAACAAATATTTGCCTGTGACGTGAAAATCAAATGAAATAATAATGACTTTTTGGCTTTGCCTTGAATACCTCTAACATTCCAAGAATCCAATATTATATCAACTGGCATATTCAAGGCATACAATCATTATTGATGCTATAAAGGTGAACTCAAAGTAAAAATCCAATAATACTTTAAAAAAGAAAAAAAAGAAAAAGCAGCATTTGAATATGCAATCGGGTCAACAAATATCATTTGCTGAAAAATAAAGAAAAAAAAATTTTCAAGAGCAATAAAATGTATATTAATATCCTTTATCCTAACCCTAGTGCCTACCCACCAATCACCCTGTGATAAAGGAAGATCAGAAGTGAATAAGATAGAAGTTGTAATTATAAATAATAATAACATCGGATTAATATAAAAATTGCTCAAAGGAAGCCTAACACAAATTAAAACCAGAGTAATACTACTAAAACTATATACAAGACTAACAAAATTCAAGATGTCCAACATACTCAATCCCTACTTGAAATACTAAGCTAAAAGCTCCTATTATTAAGTAAAAATTATAGTGATTAAATGCATTTCCTCAAGTATTTCAAAGAAGAAAAAAAATAGAATAAATTTTGATTAACTAAAACAATACGGCATAGCAAGTATTACAATTAAAACAGAACATATGTTAGGTAATGTAAATAAATATAAAGAAACCCATCTAATAACACTATCATATATGTAAACAAAACAGTGAGAAATCTAGGGATAGTTGTATCATATATAAGGTGATGTTTTAGATATACATATATATATAAAAGCCATAAACATTGCTAAACAGATAAAATCATGCACTATCCAATAAACACTCTTTAATGCTTAGTAACTTTTTCCCAGTAGTCAAATAGACAATAAGTGTGATAAAAAACTCAAATAACTATAGAATGAACATTTAACTATAGTTCAAATAAAGCATAAACTGTCCTCCAAGCGACCATACTCTAAGAAACAATTCAATATAGATGTAAGCTAACTGTCTAAATAGCAGTAATATAGCATCTGCTCACAATGATATATTATAAATTGAATAGGTTTTGGCGCCATCTAATGTTCAAAGATAAATACAAATAAGAACTATTGGATAGTACCTTAAGCTACAGTATGTACACTAGATTAAATGAATATTAATGTACTTTCATATGAATTTAAATAAATTTTAGAATACTTATACTAATGGCTCTGTTAAATTATATAGTTAAACTGTCCTTCTAAAATATAAAAGCAATACAGCAAACAGGATGTAAAAACACAGTGTTCATAAATATACTCATTATAACATCTAAATAGAACAAAAACAAGTAGGCTAAACTCAAAACATCAAGGAGTTTAAATATAGACAGGTAAGTTTAGCTAATAACATTTAAAGATATCCATTCCAAGCATTACATTTGTGTAAAGGCTTTCTATAACAAAACCACCAACCGCAGTCCCCTAATCAAGCTTCTGAAAAAAAATGCATGAATTTCTCAAATGAACAGGTGTACAGTGTAATACTTGTCTATTTAAACATTTTGGCATCTTTCAAGATAACATAAAAAACAACATTTTGTAGGAAAATATATGTTCTCTTCTTTACCCATTTTCTGGAATTGTAATAAATTAAACTAACCTGTTCATTTGTTTCAAGAACAATTTCCATCCTAATGCATGAAGGTAACTGCTCGCTTTGGAGCGAGAGAGACATGTATAGGATCGCTGAATGTAACGTGTGAGAAAGACATATTTAAACTTAAAAACATCCTTCGCTTGTGAAGAGGAACACTGTAAATGATAGAAAGTCCTAATAAAACATTCCTGATGCTGAATACATGCTGAAAACAAGCAATTGTGTATGCGAAGCTGTCGTGCTTTCGCAACAAATGATGACATCACCATCCATCTCAGAGAGTCTGTAGTGGGTGCGTGATCATGTAGAACAGCAGCTGAAGCTATGAGCAGAAGATTTTTCCTTCAAGAGTCTCGAGAGGCGCGGTTTCTCCCTCCATAAATCTTATAACTGACACAGGGGACTGTAATTTAAAAGCTTTTTAAAAAAAAACTAGTATACTGCCTTCACGCAAAGCAAGGAAATGAAAGAAACATAACTATTTGACTGTTTTTAGCACTTATAGTAAATCTATAAATCTGGAAAGCCTGTCATAGCACAATATTATTTAAAACTTATCAGAATTAAAACAAAATAAATTCAAAACAAGTTATTGAAGTGAAATAGGATTAGGTCATAACAGACATGTACATCCTATATTATAAATATTGTCTGAAAAATAACACTTTTGTATTCCATTGACAGTAACATATTATGATACAGTGTCAGGAAGCTTTTTAAATGTTTTAAGAAAAATGTGTTTAGCATCTTTGGGGTCTGAGCACACAAACCTTTTGTCATTAACTGTAAAAGACAAAGTATTTGGATAGGACATACAAAATCTTATCCCTCTTTTTATCAAGTCAGCACAATAGGGGGCAAGTTTTTGTCTATTTAGTTTAATTTGAGAAGGAAGATCTTTGGAAAAAGATAGTTTGTGAGACTTCCATATGAACTGTTTTTTAGTTTTAGCTGTTTCCAGGATCTGGAAAGTATCCTGAAAGTTTAATAACTTAGTATAAATAATCCTTGGTGTGGAAGAATCTTGCTTTGCACATAATGCTCTATGTGCTCTCTCTACAATTATAGACTTTGAAGATGTTTCTTCGACTCCTGGCCTCCAAATCCAACAGTTTAGCTTGTATATCAGAAATAATCTTATTTTTAGACTTAAGGTCACTTTCCAATTAATCTGTTTTTAACTCTAAAGCTGAATTTATGTTTTCAATCATATCCATTCTATCATTTATTTGCTTTAAAGTTTTACTAAAGTCAGAAAATTGTTCTGAAAAGTTTTGGATAGCACTTTGGATAGGCCTTAATGCTACTTTTAGTTTGTCTAAAAGGAAATTTGAATCATTTAAGTCTTTATTACTTACTTTGGAAGTTTCAGTAGGTTGTTTAGATGTCCTTAGTCTTTTTGAACTGGAATCTTTTTCAGGAGAGAGCATTGAAGAAAATTTGGCCTTTGTAGGCTGAGTCTCCATGGAGTCGGATTTTGTAGCCATGCCCAGAGATGAACTGCAATTGACAGGATTTCAGGAACCAGGAATAGACTGGAGCAGCAGGTGTCCCAGCAGCAGAGAGAACAAAATTGTTCTGAGGTAAAATAAATCCCAGGATAAGAAGTCCAGAGTAAAAAATAATCCAAATTCGTAGTAAAAGATTTATAAAATCTTTTAGTAAAAAAAACTGAGGAAAAAGATTGGTATAAAGTTGTAAAAAAAACAAAAGTTAAATAGCTGTGAGGAGCTCAAGGTGTAGGGACTAAACTAGTCGGCAGCCATCTTGATGCCACCCCCAAATTTTCCTTATGCCCTCTTTATGTCTATCACTTCTGAAGTGAAATAAATGAATAAGCAGCTGCAGAGGAGCAGATTGGAATGCCCAAGAGGATGCCAGGTGAATATGCATGCTTCATAATATCTTGCTTTTAATATTAGTAATTGCAGGGATTAAAAAAGCATGTATAACATTCATACACCAATACTATATGTGGCAGCACTGGCAAAGATCAAAGGTAATAGTGTGACTGTGCAATGTTTTGATACATTCCCCTTTCTGTATTGGTGGACAAGTGGTCATGATGTTATGGTTTTGTTCTCACATTGGGAAGGTGCCTGCAGGTTCAATCCCTGTTGCCCCACAGTTTTATTATCACAAAAAATAGTGTATGTATATTCTTCTGACTCAGTAATAACACTGCAGCATTACATGTAAGATGATCATTACTCACTCGATTGACATTTCCCAGTAGAAAGTAGAAGTTTGTTCTTCTGGCTACCACCTGTGTTTAAAATATGTATGCATGTCTGAGCAGCATGTGTACTTTGAAAAAGTGCAGTAGTCTGAGATATCATATTGCATCCCTGACCACAGACATTTGTTTGTCTAAATAGCTCTTCTCATTAATTCTCTGCCTGTCATACTGCATGTGATGATGGACATTGGCCCAGATCCTCCATGCCTGTGTATGCACAAACAGGATTCTGGAAGTCACGAATATTTACTGGTTCAACAACTGTATTATATCTTACTGTATCTGTATCAACACAGGTAGAAACTAAGTTTTCTTCTATTTGTATTTCCCTTGCATACCTTCTTTGTCTTGATCCTTTCTGTTACATGCATTTATTTTATTTATATATTTATTTATTTACTTAGCTAGCTAGTTAGTTACTTAATTAGTTAGTTAGCTATTTTTGTTTCCGTCTGTTGTTTTACAGTTATATGCAAAAGCACAGCAAACTGTACCCATCCCACTGGCATGGTTGCCACCCCTCCCACAGGTGGCAGTAATAGCCCAGCCATCACCACTAGCACATCTTGGTCCCAGTCTGCCACTGTTGCCTGCACACTTCCTGCTCTACCTTCATCACCTGCAGTTATGTAGCCTTGTATTGGAAGCTGGAACAATTGCTCCCACTTACAGCAGTGGAGGTAACACCTTTGTCACCCATCAGCAGCTGGCAGAGATTATGGGGGATATCATTGATAGGAGATTGGATGCCCACATTGGCCAAATGGAGAACATGTGCTGGAAAATTGTTGAACTGTGTTACACCCAAATACTGGGATCACTATCTGATCCAGGGGCAATTTGTGACAGTACCCCGAGTGCAAAGTAATCTCCCAAAGAGTCTTTGCTAGTAAAGACTGTAGCTATGAACACTGACTCATATCGCACAGCCTGGTGCTCCCCTTTATTTTGTATGCATGCCCACCCCTTTTGGTCATGCATTCTTACCCTTAGCATTGCCCTATTTCTCTTTGTCTGATATATCATTCACAGCTGAGTTCACCTGCCTCTTTCTTCTCTTATTTCCTTTCCCATCTTCTCTTCATAAACCTAAAAAGGGAGCCTGTCCCGCATAAATGTATTACCCTCTTACCCTGCCCCAGTCCTGCTCATTCCTTATTTGCTCACCTTTTGCTCTACTGTCTACTTGCTTCACTTTTTCATTTCTTCCATATACTCTCTTTTCTGATTTTTAATCTGGTCAAAAAGTAGATAAACACGCCACACACAAGCCCAAAGCATGTTTTGAAATCATTTATCTTTTTTGTGTGCATCCTGTACATAACAGGTCATGAAAAGCAATTTTAATGCCCTGGTAAAACCGATGAAAAATGGCACTGCGTATTGCATAGCAACACTGAAGTTCAAGTAATGTCACTTATAACATATATTGGCCTTGGCTGCCATCAGTCAAGCGAAGGAGCTCAATGCCATTGCGCAGCTATATGCACATGCAAAACATGGTAAAGCTTATGCTTTTAGACTAACTGCTTGCTTGGCTCACTTTGCTAATGTGATTTTGGGGTGTCAGGGTAAAGTGTGGAGGATTCAAAACCCTCAGGGCCATATGATTTTTTTTTTTGCTTTTCTGCTTCTACTCTGAAAATATATAACACTCACCTGCAGTGTGCTTTCCTGATAACTTCTGCCTGTGGGCCTGCTTCTACAGCACACCTTGTTAAGGAAGTGCTAGCAGGATTGTAACAGAAAAGACTTGGAAGTTCAAATCTCCTTAAGGTTAAATAGGAGTTTTTTTCATGATATTTACATTACAGAACAGGAATACTGATCAAATGCTGATGATATCAGAACAGGTGTGGGTCAATAGTTCCTGCTATTTTTCTGTATCCCACCTATCCTGTTTTTAGTTTCAGATTTTCTAAGCACAAATACTTCAACTTGATATCTATGTATGTCTCCTCCACTACATTTTGCATCCCTGATTTGGTCAACACTTTTTGCAATTTTCTGTCCCTTTCTTTGGCCTTCCTTTCGTCACTACCTTCAATCCTTAGATAAGCTTCCTGTATTTCCTTCCAAAAAACATTTGTCTGAATGTCATAGCGTTGAGTTTCAGCAATAGATCAGCACCATGGGTATACCATATGTACATGCAGTTTTGTGCAGACTACCCAAGAGGCTCATGCTTAATCAATGTTTGCAACAGCTGCTATCACTTTACTGTGGCCAAAAGTTGATCTAGCATGATTGTAATGTGGATCCCTACTGCAGCCATGAGCATGTACTAAAACATGCATTGTTAATAGTCTTGTGTCTCTTCATTCACACACTATAAACAGAGTTGTCTTACCTGTGATCATGGGCAAAATGTTTCTGAATCCCCTCAGAGGATTTCAATTGAATTGGGAGCATGAGATTGACCTGGAAAATTCCAATAAGGACATCATGCATGAAGCTGAGTAATTTTATGCAGCAGGATATTAGGGAATTTTATTACAGATGATGGGAAATGTTAATAATGATAAGAACCTCCCCCACAATAAATAATGGCATCAAAATGTCATTGAAGATCTGTGAAAAGTGTATTATTTCTTAAAAATGGATCCCTATAGAGAGAAGTGTGGAATCATTTTCCGATAGTACCAAGCAAAGACTAAAAACTGAACTTGTTTCAGTAATTTGCTGTTACAAGACTACATCAGTTATAATCTATCAGTTTATATCGGTGTGTATTACTATACCTTAGTAATGATGCTCTGCTTGCTTAGCAATTTTGTTATTAAACAGGCAAATCATCTCCTTCAGTTAATTCAAAAGTTCCAAGATATTTTTCTTTATTTTTCTTGACTAAATTCAATGTTCTATAAACTTCATGACCTGAAAATCTACAGTCATTCAAACATTTGTTTTTCATGATGCCTTGTTTTCTGTTGACTGCAATTTATAGTACAAAAAACATGAACTTAATTAACTAATTCATTTATTAATTGAGGTTTGTGATGCCTATGTGTGATGGAAGGGAAGTGAGTGTAAAGTAAATCCTTAATGGAATTCATGTATATGAAGGCATCACTGGGAATGCCCACAAGGAGAATGGATTGCTGATTTTGAGATTCTGTAATGTTGCACTTAATATCCCATTCAATATGATTGGAGAACCTTCAAGGAAGGTGCTGTGAAACGTAACCTTCTACTACAGTACTAAGCAGCTCAAAATGGCAACCTGAGAATGTGTTTCTCCTGCTGTAACAAGATTATGGTGACTGTTAGTGTGTTTTAAAGGGAAATATGTTTTAGTCATACATAAATGAGGTATGGTTTGATTCACATTCCATAAATATTCCTAGGATTGCAAGTATGGAAGAATAATGTGCGTTCTAATATAATAATCATCCCTACTTTGAACAAATTATTATGTTTCTCATGTACATGGGAAAATTTGTGCAAATTGGTGCTGGGACTACCAATTTGTGCTTATAATCTTTCCATCTCAGATGAAAAGTGCAGGGTAATTCTGATATAGTGTCTTGTACAAAAAAGGCCACAGTTTTTCAACACTGCATATATAATATGTGGAAACAGCCTCTATGTAGGTGTTGAGAGGTAAGCTTTTGCATTTTTGGTTTTGTGAAGACAACAGGGGCTCCTCCATTAATTTAAGGGGTGCCCAAGGTGTAGCTTGAGGTAAGAAGTGACAGAAAAGAAGTCATATGCACCCTGACTGGGTGATGCGATGGAACAGTATGAGGAAGGTTGTTCATATGGCTTCTGTGATTAATTTTTTATTATGATGACATTATTTAAGATTGGGGCAACTATTGGGGCAACTTAGGAACTGAAATGATTGCATCAGATCATTATTAAGATCATAACATTACAGGAATTTCTATGTCCATGGGCAGATATGGATGAAAGTGAGATAGCCAATGGTTGACTGTACTTCATCTGGACTTGTCATTTTTGTGTCTGGGACACAAATAAAGAGTTTTTATGAGTTCTATTCAAACAGCCTTATTTCATAGAAACACATTACTGCTGTCGAATATTGACTGTAACTTAAGTAACTTATGTACAATTAGTAACTGTGATCATGCATGCTCACTTCCTGGCTGCTCCTTCAAAATGGCACTAGGGGTTCACACATGCACAGGTTATATACGTGCATGTACAGGCTTGCATGCTTCTTAAAGGAATAACACACACTTTATACTATGATCTGCATCCTCCCCCTTTGAGAAACAGACCATGCAATTGTTATGTGACTGTTCATAGGTTCATAGGTTCATAGGTTTATACTAGGCTATCTGCCCTAAGGCATTTATAAGCCTAGCCCAAATTTTTGTGGCTTACGCCACCCCTTATATGAAAAAATACTGTGCCCATTAGTTTGTTGTGCCTCTGTCCAGCAGTGACACAGAGATGATTCCCGGGGTAAACCTACGATCTCCCATCCACAGGTCAAGATTTCTCTTGAACAGAGTCAGCGAGGTGCTCTGCCTCACATGGACCGGGATTTTATTCCACAGCATAGGGAGTCTCTGAGTGATAAATCTATCCCTCCAGCACGTCCTATTTATATCCGTACTAAGGTTTAAGTCGCTTGCTCTAGTGGTTTTGGTGGATTTGGATTTTTTGAGGTGGAGCATGTCCATTAATTTCGGGTTGGACATGGCCTTGTATGTCAGGCACATGTCACCTCTGAGCAGACGGTATGCGACTGAATAGAGCTGGAGTTTATTCAATCTGGTAGCATATGACAGATTTTGGAGTCCCTTTATCCTTTTGGTGAGGAACTTTTGGGGTCTCTCCAATTGCTGCAGATGTCGGGTGAGATACATCCCGAATGGGGCATTGTACTCGATCATTGGTCTGATAAGTGAAGAGGACAGGGGAACAATGACCTCACTAGATCTGGATGTGAATCCCTTCATGATCAGGTGGGCAATGTAGAAGGTCTTTCTAACCACTTTAGCAACGTGAGTGTCAAAAGAAAGGCCACTGTCAACCTGGGTCCCCAGGTCCCTGATAACCTCTTCTGTGCTTAGTGGATTGCCACCTATATGGTAGCTTGGGGTTACCTTGTTTTTCCCGAAGGGTATGACTATCCATTTTTTGGTGTTTAACTTCAGGCCATGGCTCTGGCACCAGCTATCTGTTTCCGTGAGTCCCTTCTGAAGGATATCCGTGTCCGATGCACTTTCCACTATGGCCCAGTTTGCAGTCGTCTGCAAACTTTGTCAGCCAAAGTCCTCCCATGTTGGCCTGTACTTCTGAGAAGTAGATGCCAAACAATAGGGGGCCAAGGACTGAGCCCTGTGGGACACCACTTGTGACCAGCTTGGAGTCTGACATAGCGCCAGCAACTCTAACCCTGTGGGTTCTGTCCTTAAGCCAGTTTGCAACCCATCTTGTGACATATGGGTTTACATTTAAGCTGGTAAGTTTTTCTACAATACCGAGTGGGGTATTGTGTCGAAAGCCTTTGCAAGGTCAAGGTAGGCTGTATGGACTGCCTTTCCCTCATCAATGGCCTTGGTGACTGTTTCTAAGAAGTCGACCAAGTTCAAAAGGCATGATCTTCCCTTGACAAAGCCAAACTGGGTCGGGTCCAATGTCTGCAAGTCCCCTATATCTTTGTTTATGAGCTCCATTATGATCCTCTCCATAGCTTTGCAGACTAGACTTGTTAAGCTTATGGGCGGTAATTACCAGGGTCCGTGAGGCGCCGCCTTTGTGGAGTGGGACCACAGTTGCCGTATGCCACTCCTTGGGCACGTATCCTGTGGTAAGGCTGAGATTAAACAGCTGCCTTATGTGCGGGTTTAATTCCTCATTTAGCTCGTGTAGCACACAGCCGGGGACACCAACCGGTCCCATTGATGCTGTGTTTTTAGCTTTAGAGAGAGCAGCTTTCACCTGCGCATTTGAGATGTCCGTGAGGCTACACTCGGCTGGAATAGTTATCTCTCCTTTAGGGGGGGAGAGGGGGGTGAAGTTTGCACTGAACCTGTCTGCCAGTATGTTGGCAATGTCTGTGGGTTCAGTGATTTTTGTATCATTTTGGACTAATTCTGAGCATATCTGGGAGTTTCCACCCAGGTTCCTAACATAGCTGAAAAAGGCCTTATGATTGTCCTTTGAATCGATTCAATTTTTCTCTCAAAATTGGCCTTAGTTGATTTTATGAGTGCTCATATTTTTTTTACTAATAATGATCAGGGGTGACTTCCCTTTTATGGATTTTGTTCTATCATGTAATAGCTTTCTCCTCTTATTGTAAAGTTTGTTAATGGCTGGGGTCCACCAGACTGGACGTTTGCCCATTGTAGAAAGAGTCTTGGTTTTATTTGGGATTGCCTGATCCATGCAGTCCTGGAGGTGTTCATAGAAGGCATTTGTAAGGGCTTCCGCAGCTTGGGTTGTGGTTTCCACTGGCTCAGGGGCCTTGAAGGATACCACACCAGTCTTGAGTAGTGTGAAGTTTGCTTTAGAGAAGTTCTTCACTATGGTCTTTTTTGTTTGGGGTGGGGGGGGGATGTGGATTTCCAGTGAGATTAGTTTATGATCAGATCTCACCAATGAGGGATATACTTCTGGTGTGGAGCATTTTGTCCCCATGTTTGTGACAATGAGATCTAGTATATTTTCTCCTCTCGTGGGAACAGTGACTAGCTGTTCCATGGCATTTGAATTTATGAACTCCAGTAACCGTTTGGCTAGAAAGTTAGGGCTTGAGTAATGTTCCCAGTCTATATTCGGGTAGTTGAAGTCACCCAATATGATGGTGTTTGGAGATACATTTATACCCTCCAGTGTCTTCAGGAAGGCTGTGTGGGGTTCCTGAGTTTGAGAGGGTGGCCTGTAGCATGCTACAATTTGTAGAGCAGTTTTGCCTATGGTTAGTTGCACCTGGATGGTTTCCAAAGCTTCATGCGTTGCCACCAACCTGGAGGTGTGGGTATCCTTTATGAATATGGATACACCCCCTCCTTTTGTGGTGTGGTCCAGGTTTTGGGGCCAGAACGCATGATATGAGGTAAAACCTAATAGTGCCAGGGTGCTCTCAGGAGCCTTGAACCAGGTTTCAGTTACAGCACAGACATCGATGTTCTCCATACTGAGAAGGGCCTCGAGTGCATGCATTTTGAGATTTAGACTTCTGGAATTGAGCAGCATTACCCTCAGTTTCTTCCCATTTTTGTTTTCTAGGGTGGTAGGTTTAGAATTTGAGCCTTGCCTTAAAAAGGCACTATGGGGGTGGCAAGAGCCTTAGCCAATATCCGGAATCCCAGGAGTGACAGGTGCAAGCCGTCCCTTGCGAAGCAGCGTGGCTTGTCAAGCATGTCATCCCAGGCAGACAGACACTGGATCCCCTTTGAATGACACCAGACATTAAGCCAATTGTTAAAGCTGATCATCTTGTCTCTATATTGTGGCATCATTCTTGGTGAAGGAAGTATACTGCTCAGGGTTAGGGTCATACCTGCCTGGGCTACATAATCAGAGAGCTCCTCTATGTCTCTTTTCATGTAGTTCAGGGAGGTATGTCTCAGGTCGTTCACACCAGCATGGACAATGACTGTGTCATATTTGTACTTGCCGTGGAGTGACCTGAGTGCTTGTGTTATGTGGCGGATTCTAGCGCCCGATAGGCAGCTTACTGTGACCCTCTCCTTGTTCAGCCTGGTGAGTGGGACGTCAGTGTGTCTTACTATGGAGTCACCTATGACAAGTATGTTTGGTGTTGTATTTGGCCTTAAGGGCTGTGACTGCTTTGCACACTGCTTTTGTGGTTTATGTGTTGCTTGTGGGGTGTCTTGAGGTAGCAGTTGTTTGGGTGTCTGCTTTGGAGGCCTCTGCTGTTTAGGTAAATTTTTACTCAGAGCCTCCGAGTATGTCTTTGTGTGTTTATGTGTTTGATTCAGTGGAGTGGTAGCATTATGTGAGGCTGGTTTTGTGGTGTGTGTAGTTGCCTTCTCCTCCTGTTTGGTCTTGCCAGTCCTGAGTTGAGAGAACTCAGCCTCCAGTTTGGCTAAATAGCTGCATCTCTCAAGTATTTGTGTTATGTGGGAGGAGGAGAGGGTTGTCTGTGTACATGAGGCAGTTATAACATTGCCTCAAGATTCCCAGATTCACCAGCTGGACCGGAGAGGAGATTGACAACTGACCTTTGGACATGCTAGAATAATATTGGGAAATCCTTAATTGAAAACAAGGGCCAGTGGGGAGTGAGGGTGTAGTGCTTTTAATTTTTAGTGCTGACTTATATAATTGCTATAGTGAGCAAGTGCCAGGTAACTTGAGTGCAATGTGTTACAAGTAACTAAATGCAAAAATGACAAACAGTAACTTTCTTTCAAGTGAAACAAGGAAATAAGTACAGTAAGCAATGCAGATATCACTAGTGATCCACAGACGCTGAGAAGTTGCGTATTAGGTGGAATTAGCTTCCAGGGAAATAACAAGCAAACAAACAACAAGCATATAAACAAAGCTAGATTCAGCAGGCCTGAATCTAGTCTATGCTAGAGCAAACAAGGTGTACCAATTTCAGTAAGATACAGTTCAAATATTCAGGTACTATAAACCTTTAACCAGAAATTCCCAGCTCAGAAGGGCAGAGTCCAGCCTCTTCTCCCACAAGAGTGCAGACCACGAACCTTCTTAATGTAAAATAACTGGCCTGAAGCCCAAGTGCCTAAACCAGAACTAATACACTTGGACACTGGGCTCTCAATCAGAAGTTCCCAACTTAGAAGGATGAAAGCTACCTGTCCTGCCACCACAGTGCTTGCCACAAACCTTCCTAATGTAAAACAACTGGTCTGAAGCCCAAGTGCTTAATCCAAAAGACTTGAATGATAGCTACACTTTAATCAAGTTACAACCAAGCAGTAATAAATACCATTGAATACTTTAGAGAATGTCTGGATTAGTGCTCAAGTTACACAAACATAGCTAGATCCAGCAGGCCCGAATCCAGTCTATGCCACAGCAAACAAGGCACACCAACTTCAGTAAGAAACAGTTCAGATATGCATGCACTATAAGCCTTTAACCAGAAATTCCCAGCTCAGAAGGGCAGAGTCCAGCCTCTCCTCCCACAAGAGTGCAGACCACGAACCCTCTTAATGTAAAATAACTGGCTTGAAAGCCCAAGTGCTTAAACCAGAATTAATACACTTTTAGAATAACAGACACTGAGCCCTCAATCAGCAGTTCTCAACCTAGAAGGATGTAAACTACCTGTTCTGCCACAACAGTGCAGACCACAAACCCTCTCAGTGCAAAATAACTAACTGGTCCGAAGCCCAAGTGTTTAAACCAAAAGGCTTAGAATGAGTTACACCAAACAGTAATAAATACAATAGAGTATTTTTAAGATGATGCAAAAGTAAAATGAAGTAGGTAGAAACACAAGTACAGTAAAAGCAGATGAAATTTTTTTTTTTTTTTTCTGAACAAGTGCTGAGATCAAAGAAACAGATTTGAGTGCTGAAACTAGAAAACTGGCTAGTTATAAGAAAAAAAAACAAGCTAGAAGGCTTCCCTCAAACACAGAAGGGCTTGGGGGCTCAGAAGCCTACAAATAGTCTATACCACTTAACAAGAAAGGCAGGAAATAAGCTTAATTTTTTTTTCTATTTCCCAGATGCTCTCTTTGTACACAGTAGGAGTGCCTGAAATCAGAATATGATCTCACTGCACTCAGTTGAGTGAGCAAATGAGATGGGCCCAGAGGCAGGCTGAGGGGCGGGCAGTTTCAATGCCACTAAGATTAAAACCAAAACAAAAACAGGGTGGGTGGGTGGGAATAACTGAAGAGCAGAAAACTTCAGTTAAATATTCTTTCAACACTCCTTCATACACAGTTTAAATCAAATTAAATACTGTATTTTTTTTTTCTGTTTGGCATGCAGAAGTTACAGGTCATTCATAGTGGTGGATTATACAATATTAGATATATAGATATGTATGCAAGTCCACATTGCTGCATATTTCACGCTTGGTTCAGACACTCATCCATATCATGTGGCATAAAACTGGGTATTCGATTTAGCAAATGAAACAGTTTCTGTAAAATGGTGGACCTGTGGGATGTCCAAATTACTCTCTGGAATGGAGTCATAATTTTGAACATATTCTGGTCTGGAAAGAGTATCTGACTCACTCTTCTGTTTAGAGTCTGCATCACAGAAACAATGTTGCGATTCCAATGATGATGGTGCTTCTGGTACAGGAAGAAGATGTTTGTGATTCCTCCTATACTCCATGCCTTTGGAATTTACCATGTAAGATCTCAGCTCGGCACAGATGCCTGTAATCTGTCCTATTCGATCAAACCCTTTTGTTGTCTGAATTCGTACCATCTCCCCTTCCCTCAATGGACAAAGTAATCTGCTTGATCTGTCATAACTAAATTTCTGGTGATTATGCTTCTTAAAGAATTGAGCCTTGATGGTTTTAATGTTCTTAGATTTAGGTTGCAACAAACTTGAAGAAATAGGTAGCGTAGTTCTAGTTTGCCTGGAAAGTAGTCTTTGAGCAGGTGAGCCAAGAATATCATCACGGGGTATGTTTCTGAGATTAAGCAAATTCAAGAATACATTGGTATTGTCACGCTTTGACCTTTCCGGTAATTGCTTTGCACTCTACACTGCTTGCTCGGCTAGACCATTGGACTGAGGATATTCAGGACTACTACTGACATGTACAAAGTCCCATTCTTTCACAAATTTGTATAACAACTGGTTAGTAAATAGAGTACCATTGTCATAAAAAAGTCTGTGTGGGGCTACCATGAACTGAAAAATGATGTTTCAACTTAGTAACAATAGCAGTTAAGGTTAGGTTAGGTAGTAGATCAATCTCAAACCAATTTGAGTAGGAGTCTACCAGAACTAAATAGTGTTGATTGTTCCACTTAAAGATGTCACTTGCTACAGTAGACCAAGGTAGTTCAGGAATTGCACTTAGCTGAAATGGTTCTCTTTGCAAATGCTATCTAGTACTATTGCATACAGAACAAGAATTTATTTTTATTTTATTTTATTTTACGTTTTTTGACCGGGCTAGTCTAACTGGATATATGTCCATTTTCAGTAGAGGCCCGGGGAGCTAAGCTCAGAGGAAACAAACAAAATCACATATACAAAAATGAATGTATACAATGAACATTGCAGGTGCAGTTCAGAGAATAATCAAAGAGGTCATTCGTTCATAACATAGTGCAAAATATGCAGATACAATTAGTATAAATCAAAATGTAGTTGCAATACATCATAAAGAAAAAGATGGCAGCAGAATTATACAATATATCAGTATACAAGTAGTCATAAAGAAAACGTAGGAGCTGAAATTATACAATATATTAGTAAAAGTAGTCTCCTTAATGAGATTCTGAAGATGTAAGTAATAGTATAGAAGGACAAGGTAAGTTGTTATTAAGAAAAGGAACTTGGTTACTGAGAAGAGGAGGGTAGCTTGAACCAAGTAAGAAGAGCTAGTTGATCAGTCAGGTTTAGTAGAGGGGCACAACCAGTGTGTTCTGAGGAAAAGTTTCAATTTGGTTTTAAAGAGTGATATAGAGGGAAGAGAGGAAAGTTCGTTAGGAAGAAGGTTCCAGGATTTTCCAACAGTATTAGAGTAGAGAGAGTCCCAAGCCCTGTTGCTTGATTTACAAATATTTACAACAAGTTTATGTGATGATCGTAAGGTCTTTAGATTGTTGTAGGGGGTAATGAGGGTAGATAGTATAGGGGTATTAGTAGGTTGGTAAAGGGTTTTATGGGCAATGGTCAGTTGGTGGAATTTAAGCTGATTTTGTAATTCAAGCCATCCTAGCTGCTTTAGATTAAAACAGTGGTGGGTTCTGAAAGGGTTACCTGTAACAAATCTTGCTATGTTATTGTAGGAGTTTTCCATTTTATTAAGGTTGTTTTTAGAGAGGTTAGTATATATGGGTGAGGCATAGAGGACAGTAGAAATTAGATGGGTGTGAGCAATAGTTATTCTAGCTGCAGGAGAGAAGAAAGGTTTGATCCTTTAGAGAGAGCCTAGTTTTTAATTAACAGATTTTAGAGTATTGTTAATATGGGTGTCGAAGTTAAGGTTGTTATCTATGGTGATACCTAGTAGTTTGGTAGATGGATCTGGGGATATGACAGTACCGTTATTGGATGTTACTGTGAAGTCTATTGGGGGGTGGACTTACAAGTAGGAGTAAAAAGGAGAAGTTTAGTTTTTTGGGGGTTCAGAAGGAGACAGCACTGTGTAAACCATTGTTCAACCATGTTAAACACATTTTGGGTAAGGGAGTGAAGTTCAGATATAGATGTGGCTGAGCATATAAGTGTGGAATCATTGGCATATTGTATGCATGTAGCTTGGGGGACTGCTAGGTGAAGGTTGTTGATAAATATAGAAAACAGGAGAGGTCCTAATATGGACCTTTGAGGAACACCAATGTTAATGGGCAGATGGGTAGATAGAATGTTATGCCAAAGTACAGCCTGTTGTCTGTTATATAAGTAGGACTGGAACCATTTTATAGGTAGTGCATCTAGTGACAGGGATTTGAGGATATAAGTATCTGGTGATTTACCATATTGAATGCCTTAGACAGATCTATAAACAGTGCAGAGGAAAGCATATTGAGGTTACGTTTTTTGTTAATACAGTCAGTAAAGGAAAGGAGGGCAGCAGTAGTGCTGTGGGAAGGTCTGAAACCATGTTGAGAGTTTGAAAGTAAGTTATTTTGGATTAGGTGGTCTAGCAATTGTCTGTGGATACATTTTTCCATGATCTTTGCTAAGGGAGAAAGTAGGGCTATGGGACGGTAATTGGAGAGTTCAGTAGAGTTCCCACCCTTGTGAAGGGGGATAATATGGGATACATTCCAGATTTTAGGGATGTATCCTTCACAGATGGTTCTATTGATGAGAATGGAAATGGAATAGGCAATGGACTTGGCTGCCTTTTGTAGATATTCAGCGGGTAGTTGGTCTGCTGAAGTAGTGCATGGCTTCAGTTTTTGGATAAGGGTAAGAATATATGTTGTTGGGACTGGTTGGAAGAGAAATGGAGGGGATGGGTTAGAGTTAGAGTTGGATATAATTAAGTTCTGAGTAGATAACTGACTGGCAAGAGTTTGAATGGCCTCAGTGAAAAAGGTATTAAAGGCATTAGCAGTCGGATTGGGATTCTCCTGGTCTGTGCCTTGTGGGTTTGGTGTGACGGATTGACCTCGGTGTAATAACTGATTAATACTCGCCCAGAACTTTTGTGATTTATTATGGTGAGTCTGCTGGAATTGTAGGTAGTAGTTTCTTTTGTCAGACAGTATAGCTTTTTAGTTTCATTTCTTAGCTGTCTGAAGTTTTGTTTGTCTACTGGGTTTTTAGTTAAACACGATTTATTCCAGTATTTATTTCTGAGATGTATTTTTTGCCTGGTTTCTTTTGAAAGTCATGGGGCAGATTTAGTTCGTATACTAATAGAGCGGGTTGGTGCATGGTGGTCTAGTATGGCAAGGAAGTTAGAATTAAAGTAATTACCAGCTTCCTCCAGTGTGAGGTATTTTAAGGGAGACCAGTTACATGCTCTTAGTTCTTTCTGGAAGAGATCAGGGTTGAAGTTTTTCTTGGTTCTAATTGTCCTAGATATGGTTGGATTAGGTAGACTGGATTTAGGCTTGATGATGTAGGTTAGTGAGTGGTCACTTACATCATCAGGGAGGGTTCCAGCTTCATATATCTGGGGATGATTATTTATGAAAATCCAATCTAAGGTACTTTCTTTCTTATTAGGCTTGTTTATCCTGGTAGGGGAGGTGATGGTTTGAGAAAAAAACAAAAAGGTTAATATGGGTGGTAGGGTGGCTACTGCTACAACACTTCCAATCAATGTTAAAATCACCTAGGATTATGGCTTCTTGGGGTAAATTTGGGGATAACCAACAAAGGATATTTTCTATGGTGGCAATGTTATTACCAGGAGGAAGATAGATACAGATAATATAAATGGATTTGAATGTGTTAAGTTGAAGCTTGGTAATAAGAATTTCAGTGTTGGAGTCTTGAGGTGGTTTATAGTCATAGGTAGTAATCTGTAACCCAGATTTAAATAGAATAGCTACACCACTACCCTTTTTGCTTGTACGGTCAAGACGCAAAATATTCTAACTGTGTGGGATGACTTCCTTGTTTTTAGTTACAGGTTTTAACCAAATGTCTGTTAAATAAAGAATGTCAAAGGAGTAGACTTCTTAGAGAGCATGGAGTTGTGCAACTGTGTTATTAATGCTTCGTATGTTGTGGTGAGCTAATAAGAGTGAGTTAGGTGGTTTGGTAAGGGAATGGATAGTAGAGGGGTTGGGGTTGAGGAGTTGAGTGGAAGTAGCAGTTGTTGGGCCTGGGTTTGGGTGAATGTCTCCATCATTTAAAGAGAAGAGTAGTGTCTGAAGTCAAGGATTTGGGAATATATAGAGGTAGAGATTTTCTGGGATTGGGAGAGTCATATCTAATGTGGGCTATCCTATGGTATTTTGCTAGTAGATAGCTGGGTGTAGATGTTATGTTGACATGGTTAGTGAAAATAGGTAGAAAATTAGAGGTAGATAGCTTATTGAGGTAGAGAAGGTGTGGATATAATGGGTGTTCATAGGAGGTTAGCAGGTAAGCTAAAGTTACATGCCAAGCAACTGCACAATGCAAATAAATCAAACGTCTTTTACCTTAAACTCAATAACTTTTTGAAGTAGTTGCACTTTGTGAATAACTGCATACAGCACACTGAAATATCCCCAAAATGGCGGTACCTTGCTAGGCGACGCTCTACAGGACAAGAAGCATTTTGTAATGGTGGCACTTTCCATATAGACACATCCAGCACAAGAAACTTTATGAAATGGCTATGCTTTGACTGTATTACACAAAACAGTTGCACTTTGCACACAATAAACTCTTTGAAATTCAGGCACAGTAATAAGCACACACTGCAAGCATGTTTATACACTTTGTGATACTTTGAATTTTTCTAATTATGCCCATAATACAATACAAAGTCGTAGTTATGCTCAAATACAGCACTTTGCCAAAACACATACAGTCGCCTTGTTTTATTTTTGTTTAATGTGGCCTTTTTCTTTTCTTATTATTGCATTCGTTTTGCTTGTTTAATCCCTTTTGTTTTACACCCAACACACTTTTCTTCTGCTTGTTTTACTCGAAACATGTCCAAGTTTGCTTTGAACACACTCATTCTGCTTTAAACATACTCATTTTGCTTTATAGTTAATTGTTTTATCGAATACTTTTATCTTAGAAATGTTCTTTATTTAACAAACTTTTCATACTTTCCACTTGCCTGAAAATGTGGTTTCTGCCCTTGTAATGACCCTTTATTGTCTTTCATATTGAATAAATAGTTTGTGTTATTTCTCATTACCTTTGATTCTTTCTGGCTATGTTTGTGTACTTTTCTCAGTTTTACCTTTACTGCCATCTTTGCACCTCATTGCTTCAAACATTCGTCTCTCTTCAATCCCACTTCTGACATCATGTCGCTTTCATGTCTGGGACATGAGTAAAAAGTCTTTATGGATTCTGTTCAGACAGCTTTATTTCATACAAACACATTACTACTGTTGACTATTGACTGTAACTTAAGCAACTTATGTACAATTAGTAACTGTGATCATGCATGCTCACTCCCTGGTTGCTCCTTCAAAATGACACTAGGGGTTGGCACTTGTGCAGGTTATATACGTGCAAGTACACCCTCACATGCTTCTTAAAAGTATAGCAAACACTTTATACTATGATCTACAGGACTGTTCCTGCTAAAGAAGTTAAATATACTTCAGTTTTGAGTTGTAGGTAGTTAATCAATGAGTGGAACATGAAACAATGACCTGTGAATTTTTTGTAGTTAACCTTCAGTAGGACACACAACTGTGCTCTTATTTATTTATTTATTTTATTTATTTATAGTTTGTTTGCCAGGATAGTCCATAGTCCATTGGGCTACGAGGAGTTCATTTTCAATGGAGACCTGGGGAGAAAAGCTCCAGAAAATTACAAATTACAGATTTAACATTAGAGTAAGTTATTAGAGAAATGTAATGTGCACCAATTAAGCAAAATTAAACAAATAGAAAAATATATATTAGTAGAGTGCATATATTAGTACAATGCAATAAGAGTAATATTTGCAAACTGTTAAAGTTTTTAACAGTTTAACATATTAGCACAATGCAATAACAGAAACAGTCTAAATTTTTTAACAGGTATGCTAATTCATGAAGTTAATTTCTAGGCTACTGAATTGTACCATTCTAGGAGTTATGCTAATTCCTAGAGTTTATTAGGGGTACAAAACAATGGGAGGCTATTGTGAATTATAGCTTATAGGGAGTAGCTATAGTGTAGGGAGATTATGTGGGGTGGGAGCAAGAGCATTCCCATAGTGAAGTTAGGTGTGTGTAAAGTGAGGTTTTGTATGAAGAGAAGCTGTTGGTGGTGCAGATGAGAGGTGGGAGGGAATTCCAATGGTGTGTTAGAGAGAAGGACATCAGATGTTTGCCTGCTGGATGGGCAGGTTTATGCAGTTCAATTAGATTTTGGGAATTAGATCTCAAAAGTCTATTTGGTTGGTGAATTTTAAAAGTGGTGGCAAGAGAGGGACAGAGAGAGGGGTGAAAATAAGTGTGTGTGCTTGGACAAGTTGAATATAGATGAGGTAATTGGACAGCTCAAGGCAATTCAGTTGGTGTAGGGCAGTGCAATGATGGGAAGTGTGATCTATGGACGGTTGCAAATTTTGTTATTTTATTATAGCAAGAGGAGAGTTTAGTTTTGAGGGAAGATTGCAGGTTTGTAAGGATAGAGGAAGAACTGTATAGGAGGGATGGGATAAGGTAAGTGTAGGAGAGGGTGAGCCTAGTGAAGGGAGAGCTGTAACGGTTGTGGCGGTAAAGGATGCCTATTTATTTGTGTGGTTTTTTTTAATATTTACTTGTAGATGATTATCAAACTTTAGCTGGTCATCAATCAGGACTCCTTGTAATTTAGCATTAGAGACTGTTTTGAGAGGACTATCATTTTGACTGGTGACTGAGAATGAGGTTTTATCTTGGATGGTGGTTTTGGAAGCAGTAAATATCATGAGTTTAGTTTTAGTAGCATTGCGTGCTAGATGGTAGTCCATCATCCATTGCTCAGTGGAGGAGAAGGCATCTTGGGTTAATTTCACTAGGGTGGGTATGGAAGAGGCAGAGCAGATTATTACTAAATCATCAGCATATTGGAAAAGGTTGTCATTTGGGATGGCTTGGTAGAAATCGTTTATGAATATATTAAATAGAAGGGGGCCTAAAATTGAACCCTGAGGGATACCTGTGGAAGTACTGAGTAAAGGGGAGGTGGCTTTTTTCCATCTGACTGCTTTTTGCCTGTTTAAGAGGTAACTGGTAAACCAGTTAATAAAGGAGTGGGATAGATTTAGTTTGGAGAGTTTAGTGAAAAGAAGATTATGAGAGATAGTGATGAATGCCTCAGAGAAGTCAAGGAGGAGAGTGGACATGATGTAGCCAGTGTCACGGGCCTTATTAACTGTTTCTAGGAAGGAGAGGAGAGCTGTGGTAGTGCTGTGACCTGGTCTAAAGCCATGTTGAATAGGGGTTAGAAGTTGGTTGTTTATGAGGCAAGGTAGAGGTTGTAGATGGATGCATATTTTGAGAAGTTTAGAAATGGGGGATAAGATAGTGATAGGTCAAAAGTTTGTGATATTGTTGTTATTACCACCTTTATGGAGTAGAATAATAAAGGCCTTTTTCCAGAGCTGGGGAACTTGACATTTAAAAAGAAAACTTGGTAGGAAAAAACAGTTTAATACAGAGCAAAGCTTTCGGGCAGAACCCTTCTTCAATACTAATACATTCAAATCTAAAAACTGAAAGCTTAAATACAGGTCTAAAATCACATGACCAGCAGCATTTTTATAGACCTAGTTATGTACCAATTGCTGTTAAGCATGGTACATTTCAATGTTTTAACTGTGTCATTTGCACTTATATTTTTGGTAATAGCAGTGATACGTTTGCACATCCCACCAATGGTAAAATATTTAATTTCAAAACCTCAGCTACGTGCAACACCCCGTTTGTTGTTTATTTGGCTACGTGTATTTCATGTGCCTCATTTTATGTGGGTAAAACCACACGTAAGTTGAAAGAACGCATTATTGATCACAACTCTGAGATTAGGAGATGTTGTGATAAAAATGCATTATATAAACACATAGGTACTTATGGCCATGAACATACTTCTAAGTTTAGGGTGATTAATGTAGTATCTCCAAATGCAATGGGTGGTGACATTAATAACTATCTTGAGGTTAAAGAGTTTGAGTGGATTTTGAGACTGGCTGCTGATTCACCCCCTGGTTTGAACAGCACGGTTAGTTTGAAACCTATACTAGTGAAGTTATGTGATAGCAGGATAGGTTGATTTTTGCTTTTGCATTTTATATTTATTATTATTTTTATTCACTTTTTTATTCACATTTTATGTGTATATATTAGTATTATGTTCCTTTTTTTTGTGTTTTGTTGTCACATGATTCCACTTGGCTGCTGGTCATGTGATTTTAGACCTGTATTTAAGCTTTCAGTTTTTAGATTTGAATGTATTAGTATTGAAGAAGGGTTCTGCCCGAAAGCTTTGCTCTGTATTAAACTGTTTTTTTCCTACCAAGTTTTCTTTTTTTGCTCAATTTTTTGCAGTCAGTTTCTGAACTTGACATTTAGCACTAGATCGATTTATAAGAATGAAGATGGGAAGAGCTATGCCTTCTGCGGCATCTTTTAAGAAATATGAGGGTATATCATCAGGGGCATTGGAGCCGGGTTTCAATGTTAGTAGAAGTATTTTTATGGTGGCTGTAGGGATGGGGTTGAAGGAGAAAGGAGGAGGTTGGGAGCAGGAGATGCTTGGGGGGAGCGATAGGTGGAAATTAGGGTGGGGAAGCCAAATGGGAAGTGAAGGATGATGTAACATTACTTATGGAATCAATAAAAAAAGTGCTAAATTGGGTGGATAAGTCCAAGTCAGAGGCATCTGGATCAGGGCAAGGATTTTCTTTTTTTGCAAGGGTTGAGAAGGGAGGAGATTGCTTGCCAAAATTTTTGGGGTTGGTGCTATGGTTGGTTTGCAGTGTAGAGAAGTAGACTTTGCGGTCTGAGATAATACGTTTTTCAACTTGTTACGGAGTGTTTTAAATTCATTAAGGGTGGTGATAGTTTTATTTTTGGAGTAGCGTTTCCAGGCTTTATCCCGGAATCACATGGCTAGTAAGGTATTTTTGGTTAGCCAAGGTACAGGATTGCTACTTATTCATTTTGTTTTCAGAGGGGCAAAGGAGTCAAGCAAGTTGAGGAAAGTTGAGTTAAAGTAGGTAACAGCATTTTCTAAGGGAAGGGTTTTTAGTGGGTTCCAGTTCATTTTTTAATGTACTTGAGAATGTGCTAGGATGAAAGTTTTTTAGACAGCGAGTGAAGGTGTAGGTATGAGTTAGTTGTATGGAGGAGGTAAGACGGTGGGCAAATGTGGGGAAGTAGTCACCTAATGGGTCAGGCAGAGTGCCACTATCAGAGATGTAATGTGGATGAGAAACTAGAATCCAGTCCAGAGTGCTTCCAGTAAGGAAGTTCTTGGAAGACATAGTTGTTAAGTTAATAAGCTGAGTGAAGTTGTAAAAGTTTATAGTAAGTGAGTTTGTAGGAGATTGAATTGTTGACCAGTTAATATTAACATCACCCTGGATTATAGTTTCTATTAGTGATGTTGTTAGAAAACCAGGAGAGAATATCTTCAGGGGTTGAGATATTGTCTCCAGGAGAGATATAAAGGGAAACTATGCATATAAGTTTATGTTTGTTTATATGAAGCAGGGCTGGAATTAGTTCTGCTTTGCCATATTTGGGAATAAGTTTGGTATAGGGGGTAACTAAGTGGGATGAAGAGTAGAAGAGAGTGACTCCCCCTCCTTTTTTATGTGTTCTATCTTTCGTAGTTATGGAGTAGTTGGATGGTGTTAGTTCAGAGTCTTTTATATGAGGTTTGAGCCAGGTTTCTGAGATGGCCAGAATATCAGGTTGGTTATGGAGAAGCCAGGCATGGAGGTTAGGAATTTTGTTACATATCCTCTGAGCATTTAGACCTGAAAAATGGAGGGGTTTACCATTTGTGGAAGGAGGATGGGATTGGGAGGTTGAGATGTGTGGGGAAGAAGAGCCAGGGTTTGGGTGAATGTCGCTGGAGAGGAGGATAGAGATGAGATAGCAGAAGAGGTATTTGAGTTGCTTGGTATGTAATCTATGGGGTGTAAGCTTCATGGGGATGTGGCTAATATAGATGTGAGTAAAGTTTTTGGGGTTAGGTAAGAGTTTGTAGGTGAAGAGCATACTATTATTAAAGGGGTAGAGACTGAGTGATATGCAGGTTGAGGAATATGTGTGCATCATGGAGATTGGGTTAGTTGTATGAAATGGGGGTGGGTGATTTGCACTGAGAGGTTGGGTGAGATAGCTTAGGTAAAAAATGGTAGTAAGTAATAGTATCTAAGTTAGAAGTGAAAGAGGTTTGGTAGACATGATGACTATTCAGATATAATGGGGATTGAGTCTGGAATTAAGTAGATATTAGTAAATATTTAAAGTATGTGTTAGGGTACCTGAGAAGGTAATATGGATAGTTTGTGTTAATGTGGTAGGCGATTTTGGCATAGGAGGGATGCATTATAATGGCAAATTTTTTATAAATATACCCTCATATTTCTTAAAAGTTACTGCAGAAGGCATGAGATGTTTGTGGTGTTTAATGGGTATGTTTCTATTGGGTAGTTGCTACTGTGTGTGAGTGCAGATGTATTGTAGATATGTAGTAATTTGTAATGGGAGGGGTTAGTTATAATTACTTAAGCAGATAAGGTGGACCTGGTTTGAACCTGGTGGATGTGGCTTGGTCAAGTTTAAATTATAGGTATCGGGGGGGAGCTGGGATATGGGGGCAGGGAGGGGAGTGGAGTTAGCCTGAGCACAAGCAAGGATGAACAGAGTGGGATGAGCCAAGATCCAAGCAAAGACAAGTTTGTGTTTAAGAAACAATCAGATTTGATCAAAGACTGCTCTGAAGCTGTAAGTAATTTCTTAACCATTTCTCAGGTGGAAGGACAGGATAACCTTGTTATTATTAGGCTACTGTGGGCTCAATTTAAATTAACAAGCACACAGTATTTGATCAGTTATGGATACTATTTGCTAACAAAAGGGAATAAAAGAGAAATGGAAGATGAGCAGGGGGGGGGGCTGCTTACAAGCCAAAGCAGAGTGCTCTCCAGGGGATAATGAATATTAACTCAAACAGGTCGACACATACACAAAGTTAACTTTAGCTGCTTGTGTTTGCAGACAGTTCAGACCCGGACTGCGCTTTTCATATAACAATGTATCAACCGGTTGGATACAAGATAAAGGTGGTACAGCAGCTGAATACTTAGAGGGGTGTTAGGTCTAGAAAGGAAGAGTACAGAGGGGAGTAAGCACTTTTGAGATGGTAAAGCTAGATTATAAAGATTACAAAAACAAACTGAGCAAATAGCTACTGCATACAGGAAAATATGTCATGAATCAACTACTAGTATATGCAGATACTGAGCCAGTTGGAAAAACACATCAGTGAGAAGGGACCTCAGCTGACAGGTATGCAGCCACAGAAAAAAATATAGTGAGCAGCACTCTATCCTGGGTCTCTCATGTGATTATACACCACTAAAACCACAATTATATAGACATAATTAGACACCAGTATGAGCTGTCTATGCACAACACATATACAGGAATAATATTAGTTAACAAGGTGCAACTTTGCTGATAGTATATACTATTATACTAAAAACAACTTGGTGCAGACAAACACAATGCCAGCATGCCATTTTAACCACCAGTAATAAAGCATAAATCATGTTACATGTCTGTGTAACACAATTTAACATAAATAAGCATATCCAGTTATAAAACCCTTACTGGAGAGACACTCAGCTCTTCATGGGGCCTGTTTACTGCCAGTATTGAAAGCTAAATGACACATCAAGTTCAGAGTGATAACTAGTTGTCCTGTTCGATTCTCAGCTACAGCGTCTTCTATGTGGAGACATGCATGAATGGGCGTACCTTCTTTGAAGGTTGTGCATCAGGGCTGGCAACTCAGCACATAAAAACCTACTGCCAATCATTAGCAGACCGGAGTTCCGCTGTGGCAACCCCTGACCGGGAAAAGCCAAAAGACACAACAGACAAGGAAGAACAAGCAAGTCACCTAAGATTAAACAAGGAAAGGAAAAGCAAGTCACTCTAATACTAAGATTAAACAACGAAGGAAAAGCAAGTCGCTCTAATACTAAGATTAAACAAGGAAGGAAAAGCAAGTCGCTCTAATACTAAGATTAAATAAGGAAGGAAAAGCAAGTCACTCTAATATTAAGATTAAACAAGAAAGGAAAAGCAAGTCGCTCTAATACTAAGATTAAACAAGGAAGGAAAAGCAAGTCACCTAAGATTAAACAAGGAAGGAAAAGCAAGTCGCTCTAATACTAAGATTAAACAAGGAAGGAAAAGCAAGTCACTCTAATATTAAGATTAAACAAGAAAGGAAAAGCAAGTCGCTCTAATACTAAGATTAAACAAGGAAGGAAAAGCAAGTCACCTAAGATTAAACAAGGAAGGAAAAGCAAGTCGCTCTAATACTAAGATTAAACAACGAAGGAAAAGCAAGTCGCTCTAATACTAAGATTAAACAAGGAAGCAAAAGCAAGTCACTCTGATACTAAGATTAAACAAGGAAGGAAAAGCAAGTCACCTAAGATTAAACAAGGAAGGAAAAGCAAGTCGCTCTAATACTAAGATTAAACAAGGAAGGAAAAGCAAGTCACTCTAATATTAAGATTAAACAAGAAAGGAAAAGCAAGTCGCTCTAATACTAAGATTAAACAAGGAAGGAAAAGCAAGTCACCTAAGATTAAACAAGGAAGGAAAAGCAAGTCACTCTAATACTAAGATTAAACAATGAAGGAAAAGCAAGTCGCTCTAATACTAAGCTTAAACAAGGAAGGAAAAGCAAGTCACTCTGATACTAGGATTCAACAAAGGAAAAGCAAGTCACCCTGACTAGAATTAAACAAGAAAGGAAAAGCAAGTCACTCTGATACTAGAATTAAACAAGGAAGGAAAAGCAAGTTACTCTGATGATTATAACTCTAACGTCCACCTGTCACTGCCATCATTTCACAAGAATACACATGCTGGTAGGAATATTTTTACTAAATAATAAGAGCAGTAAGCACTCTTGTTCTTTACATTAGCTAAAGCTTTCAGACTAAATACATCAGTCAAACTGCTACACTGCTTATTATGTAATGTCACATGAAAAAAAATCAAAACAATCACTCATTACAGCAATTAACATTTTACACTTTTCCATTTCAAAATTACAATTAGAAGCACTTAGCACCATTTAAACCTGCTGTTTAATCAGCATTAAATATATTTGTAAACAGTATTTTCTAGATTGAAATTTTGTTGTCAATATATCTCAAAGTACAGTATGTTTTAAGACATAAAATAAACTTTTCAGATGATACTCAATATTTCATATGTTTAGCCAAAGAATTGCTAATATGTTTTTCTTTTGAATTGCATAAACATATTCAAACACCCTTGCTAATAATATCTGCACTGTTCTACTCACATAAAAAGCAAGACATTAGAGATACTCTGCAATATGCATACCTTATGTAATATTTCAGTAAACTAACTATGTGGTCCATAAGTGCATTAAACAAACACAGTACAGCAATAGGATCTACTTGCTATATCAACACATGTTGCAGGCATTTGCATCACAATTCTTAGTACAGCGAGTATTGTTAGTGCCAGTTGAAATCATTGCTTTATAAAGCACCCTTGTTAGGTTATTTTGTTTATGTGCTATAAACAGTGAACAGCCAATTACTTTTTTTTTATTCAATAAGTCATTTAGACCACACTAGGAGTGACAACCATAGCCTGTGATTTATTGTCTAATCACTATGTGCTCGACATTATTTGTAATATTGGGCAATGGAGCATAAAAATGTTTCATAGCTACTATGACATTTTTCAGTACCTTTTGAGATTACAGTTTTGATTTAACAGTTAGTCAAAAATACTTGTAAGTATAGCCATTTATTTTTCCTGATTATCATCTGATGATGTAAATGAACAGATACTCTTTTAAAAGTATTATTTTTCACAGAAACAGGGAGCATGTTTCTGCATTATAATAGTGCACTACTTGGAATAATTATTTGATAACTGCTAGTACACAGATGTCTGATGTTAACATCCTTATGATCCACTGAAACTTAACATGTAATATTGTCCAACTTAGTAAAGAGTGTGCACTTTAAAATGGTATATATACAAATAATGTAAAGTAAAAAGCATTTCTAATGCTAAAGCAAACTAGAAAAACATTATTAATAAAGCAACGTAAACATTTAAAATTCTGCCAAAAGATAGATGTACAGATATCCTAGGAATCACACATAATATTGGCAAAAGTGGGAGGCATAATTTTGCCCATGACTAAACCACCATACTTCTCAACCCTTTAGTGCAAGAAATATGGAGAAAGCCTAAAATAATGGGGGGAGGGGACAAAGGCTCAAAAATAGGGACAGATTATAAACTTAGAACGTTGTTAGATTAAAAGGATTTATATCAACATGCATTTTCTGAAGATTATAAAGTCTGAAGCCCAAATGTATGTCATTATTTGGTGACTTCAGTCCTCAGTGATTTACCAGTAAACCACAAATTTTATGATAACAGACAAAAAATATGAGGCAAAAGTCTAGACATCTGAAAGGTATGCAAACCACTATTTCTGTATAACTTTGTCAAAAAATAATAATAATAAATAAATGTTAGCCAAAACAAATGCTAAATTCAGACAAGCAAGACAACCCTTCTTATGCAAGTAATTACATACTGCTTACGCCATTCTACTCTGATCTTCTGCATATAGCAATAAAATGTAAACCGGTATCATATGTAACAAGCACATCAGGGAGTTACAACTTCTTTAACTTTTCTGATGGACTCTTTAAAAATGTGTGATAATAACTTTTGAAGACTCATCCATAATGGCTAATGAACTGTTTAGTTCTTTTCCAGCAAGATTGTAGGTCTCAGTGGAGGCTCACTGACGCTTTAATTGACTTTACCTATCTATCTATGAATATAGATATAGATATAAATTTCGATATAGATATAGATAGATATGAATGTCTGTCTATAAACAAATATCTGTACAATGATTGATCAGAATAAAAAAAACCCACATTGATCACAAATTGTCTCAAGTTTGCAATTTGAAAAAAAAAAAAAAAAAAAAATTAAATACTTCTTTTATGACTCTACAACCTGAAGCTTACCACTGCATTCAGACTATTTTTGTCAGAGCAGTAGTAGTGTTATAGAAAGTTTGTATAAGATAAGGTGCAAGGTTAGAGTTAGGCACAGGAGCAGGAGAGTATGTATTAGTATAGCAATAACCCACGCCTGGGTGTAGGTAATGCTGGATTTACCCACGGTTGGTGTGGTTTGGTCATGAGGGCGAAGCCCAAGTGGCCAAACAAAGCCAACCGTGGGTAAATCCAGCATTACCCACACCCAGGCGTGGGTCATTGCTATTATACAATGACATTATTTAAGAAAAAAAAAATACTTTTCTTAAATAATGGCTTTGTATAATGCCTCATTGCTGCCCTTCCGCAAGTGTCTGGTATTCTGCGGCAGTTCTGATGTACTGCGCATGTGTATGCCTACGCAGTACATCAGAGCTATGGGCAAAATCAATGGAGAAAGCAAGATCTCCGTTGCTTTTTACAAACTGTTTTGCTATGTTAAATGGGTTTAACATAGCGAGACAGCTTTAAAAAAAGCAATGGAGAATCTCCATTGCTTATTTTAAAGCTGTCTCGCTATGTTAAACCCATTTAACATAGTGAGACAGTTTTGAAAAAAGCAACGGAGAAAGCAAGATCTCCGTTGCTTTTTACAAACTGTTTCGCTATGTTAAAGGAGTTTAACCTAGCGAGATAGCTTTAAAAAAAGCAATGGAGAATCTCCGTTGCTTATTTTAAAGCTGTCTCAGTATGTTAAACCCATTTAACATAGCGAGGCAGCTTTAAAAAAAGCAACAGAGAATCTCTGTTGCTTTTTTTTAAAGCTGTCTCGTTATGCTAAACTCATTTAACATAGCGAGACAGTGTTGCTGTAAGAGTTATAGTAATGAAAGAGGTCTGGGCGACCGAACCTTTTTCCATTACTATAACTCGGGTATACAACGTGCACGCTGACCAATCAGCGTGCACATTTTTGAATATTAATGGGGGGGGTCATTGTATAATACTTTATTTAAAGCATCACCAAACTTAATTCTTTTAGATGCCACAAAATTTAAAATTGTACTTAACATATTTAAATGACTGAAATTTAAAGCTGTAATTGCAATATTAAATTTTTTCAGTACATATATTGATTGTGCTTCTTCCTCTTTACTTGCCTAATGTCCACCTTTCTCTACAACATATCCTGTTACAGCCATATCCCATGCCTTATGCAAGTGATTCATTTCAAGATATGTAATCAATTACAGCTAAAACGCTTGAGATATTGTTACAGCTTCAAAAATAGGGAGAACACACAAATTAGAATATTTCAGGTCCACTTGCCATTCATTTAAGTTTAAACTAGCTCATAGATGAGAGAGGGAAATAGAGAAACTATAATAAACAATTACTAAATGTAGGAGTGAATGAAGTTATCTCCACTGATGTCAGACTGAAGGTTGTAGTGTTACAAGTATGCACAAAGAAACCAAATGCTGACTGACAAATTGTTTAAGTGCAATAACTTAATCAACTCTTTGGGTTAGAAGTGATTACCATGAAATAAAAAGCTCAGAGGTCATTTCTTTTTTTTTTTATTGCAACATCTGTACTTAACCAAATGTGCAATATAGTTCATAGATTATGTGTTATGTATGTGGAAAAGAAGGAGGTTACTGAGTTACTAAATGTATTATTGGAATGGATGGTGGGGAAGAAATTCACAGAAGCAAATAAGACAGCATGGGAGTAGATGGGAGAAATTTAGGGATTGAAGATCCCTGAATGTATTAGTAGCCGGTAATGTTACTGCTAGCATTCTCTGTAAACAGACTTGGGACTTGAAGGAGTCAGGTAAAAAGTAAATAGTCTTTAGAAAATGAATGCTGGTGCTTTGCGAATTAACCTCCAAATTATAGGAATTGGAATGCTTCAAAGGGATGTTGTAATCACATGAAGCTTTACAAAACTGGTAACACTGTTTTAAAATATTTTTAAATACATCAGTAATTTGTGCTGGTCTTGCCTTCAAAGATCCAGAATGGGATTTCAAGTTGTCTAGCTAGCACAGTGCCTCAGGAGAGCATACAATTTAGCAATGCAAATTGCATTTTAACAACATTTGGTGTGTGTTACACAACATAAATTTCAGTGTATACTACTGCATTAGTTTTACAAGGTTATGGCATGTTTTGCACACATAAGCACTTCTTTTGCAATATCGATGTTTACAGTACAAATTGGCATTAGATTATAACCTCCCCTATTCATTTGTTTCTCACTTTTATCAAGTGCATATATGTATAGATATATATATATATATATATATATATATATATATATATATATATATATATATATATATCAGTAACTGAGTCCCCCTGGTATATATACAGAAAGAGAGAGAGAGATTATTTTCCCTCCCCAATGGACATAGTTATGCAGCAGGACTATATTTTGAGCTGTACTGGTTTCAAAAATTTCAACAGAAGCCTTTCACAAAATACAGAACATTGACTGATGTTAAAAAAAATCCCTATTGTTTACAAGAACCATATATTTCCAAATTGTATGCACAGCATATCACAAGATAAACTATAGTTGCTTATCACACTTAAATAATATACCAGACTGGATAATTGCTTTTTTTCCTGCACTCAGACAAATACAGTGTAACGCAAAAGGAACTTAGACAAACAGACTTGAAAAGGGCACTAAATTATTTTAAGGGACAAAGGAGTGCTGATATGTCATAAGTTATATAGAAATTATTTATATAAATAATCTCAATGTGACATATTAATCTGAGTCTTTGGGTTGCTCATTTCCACAACTGTTCTTATCTTTCCTTTGTAATAGGTGTTAACAAATGCTGTAGATGCCCTGAGAATAATTTGCCTAAATACAAATTATTCAAACATCCTGTAGAACATACTTACATAACTCTAGGTTGCTTGTTTCTTATAACTTCTATTTTTTTTTTCTGATAGGTGCCAGCAACTGTATCAGATGTGCTGAGGATAAATGGCCTAATCTAAGACAGGATACATGCAAGCCCAAAGATGTGGAGTTTCTCTCCTTTGAAGAGGCATTGGGATCAGCTTTAGCAGGATCTTCAGTCTTTTTTACTTTAATGGCTGCTTCTACCCTGTGTATCTTCATAAAGTACAGAGACACACCAATTGTCAAAGCCAATAACCGGGACCTCAGCTACTTAATCCTTTCTTCCATCTTCCTTTGCTTTCTCTGTCCCCTGGTATTCATTGGTCAACCGAACATCTACACTTGTCTGCTTCGTCAAACTAGTTTTGGAATAATATTCTCCTTCTGTGTTTCTGGTATACTGGCCAAAACCATAACCATTGTCATTGTTTTTAAAGCCACAAACCCTAATAGCAAATTAATGAAGTATGTGGGACCCAGAACACCATATTGTATTATTTTTTCAGGATCTCTATTACAGGTTACTCTCTGCATTATTTGGCTGGCAATGTCTCCACCAGTTCCTGAACTGAATTTCAGCTCTGAGGAGTTTAAAATCATAATAGAGTGTAAAGAAGGTTCTTTTGTCATGTTCTACTGCATGCTGGGATACCTGGGACTCTTAGCCAGCACCTGCTTTGTTGTAGCCTTTCTAGCGAGGACCTTGCCAGATAGTTTTAATGAAGCAAAGTTTATCAGTTTTAGTATGATCATATTTGCCAGTGTCTGGCTGTCCTTCATCCCAGCATACCTAAGTACAAAGGGCAAGTATATGGTGGCTGTGGAGATATTTGCAATCATGGCATCTGGCAGTGGAATAATCATTTGCATATTTTTCCCAAAATGTTACATAATTCTTCTAAGACCAGAGTTAAACACAAGAGGGCAATTAATGGGGAACACAAATGTATCCAGAAAAATGTAAGAAATTATAGGTACGTGATATTTGATATAGAGTTGCATTAGAACATGAACGTTTAGTAGTTAAATGTATGTTATATCAAAGAAAATAAAAGAGTTATTGAACCTGCATTAATTAATAGCATTCATATATATTTCTCTCTATAGCACTAAATTGCCCATCTGCAGTTTATTTCACAGCCCTGTTCTAAGGTGTCTAAACTTGTTAAAAGCCCATGTTAAATAAAGGGATATAGACATTCATACTTATTAAACAGATGAATAAATAGCTAGCTAAAACAGAACTTGAATCAGTTGTGGTGGTTGCTTTATTTCTCGGTAGATATGTTTAACACACCATAAAAGGAAGGAAAGTCTTGACTGATAATTGTTAATGAGTTATACTTATGTAAGAAAAAATGTCAGAATATTTGTCATAATCTTTACTCAGCTGAGTTCTAAAACATCATGTCATAAGTTGTTTTGCACTTGTGAAGATCCCCCTTGAATCATGTTGTATCTATCTGTGGGCCTTTCTGTATTCATAGATGTAATGAATGTCTGACCATATAAATATACTGGGTGAGGAGGTGCGCATACATTTAGCATTTCTTGTTGCCTATACCCCTCATGTGCTACATTTACTTTTTTTGTTTTTCTTTTTTTGTCTCTCTTTATCTTTGCAGCCATGACATGCCAGATAATTCTTTGGTATGAGAGTTGTAGATTCAGTATTCCATGTTTGACGGATTAGCTGTTGGAGGATCAGACCACTTTCTGTGAAACACCAGTTTTCCTTTTTTATTTAAAGTGTTCTCTCAGATTTACTTTCTGAACATCTGATGATGAAAAAAAAAATGCTCATTATTTTTATTGTGATTCAGTATACATTAGTTAAACTATATTCATCCCTGTTATCCCTGTCACAGACTTCCTGTCTGCTTAACCATGTTAAAAAGTCACCAAGTATAAATTACACATTTAGTATAAATGCCTAAATAACTTTATTGTGTCATATCTCTTTCCAATAAAAGGAATTAAACCATTTCTTTGTCAGTGGCTTTATCATCACTAACACAAACATGGTGTTATAATTTTACATATGACTGTGACATTTTACAAGTCACATTGTGTGTACTATGACTGGCTAAACAGAATAACATATAGGAGTTCTTCTTCATTTCAGTGAATTACAAAAGTGGGAAACTACATAGGCCAACCATCTTCCTCAACCTTTATTAGTCTGACAAATATTTTTCTTGAGATGAAAATGCTTGACAGTACATTATAAACTGTCATAACAAGAAACACAAAACAAGTATGTTATAAAAATGAAAAAGATGACAAAACATGAAACTTGTTTTGCACACTCTGTAATACAATAGCTGCATGCCCTTCACTCCCAGACTTATTGTTCTCACTCTGAACTTACTCTAGATCATATAGAAGACAAACCAAACATGTAGGAAAATATGCATATTGTGATACTGGACTGCCAGTATTCAAGTTTGTAGTTGATTGTCAGGGCCTTTGATGTCTGGTAACTTCAAAGGAAGTAGGGCTGCAGGAAGCAAATGAATGGATGGGTCTAACCAGAACAGAGCGCTATATTATGACAGATCAAAGACAGTTTGCAAACGACAAAAATAAAAAATCTAGGGTAAGTCACTTTCATCCACAGCCTGCATTCATTATAGTCATATTATTGACTATATACATCTCAGACATGCAGTTGTAACTATCGAGTCTGGCCTTAGGTGAAACAGAACTCAAGACAAGGGCTCATTCTACTATGTGAACAAATATTGTTCTAAAAGAAGTGAACACAATTTATGTTGTTAAGCAATTGCCATTACTTAATGACAGCATGGAATAGCGCCAGTAAAATTATTGAAGAAATGCTGTATTTTTGCTCTTGCAGCATTCACATGATGTTGCCATGGTAGAAGTTTGAAAGGCCACCATTACATTATTTTAATTATGACCAGTTAATGACAGTACAACTAAGGTAATTATTTTGTACTGGCAGTATTGCAATAATATTGGGCAGCCATGGTGGTGCAGTGGTTAGCATTGCCACCTCACAGCAAGAGGTTCTCCAGTTCGATCCTTGGCTGGGGTGCCTTCTGTGCAGAGTATGCATGTCCTCCCTGGGGTCACTTGGGTTTCCTCCAGGTGCTCTGGTTTCCTCCCAAAGACATGCTGTAGGTGGATTGGACACTCTAAATTGGCCCTAGGCATGAGTGAGTGCATGTGTGTGCATTCTGTGAAAGGTTGGGCTGACAACTTGACACTGTAAAACTCCACTACCAATCATGAGCAGACAGGTCATCTGCTGTGGCAACCCCTAACCAGGAAAAGCCAGAAGAAGGAGTATTGCAGTAATATTACCATGGCAGGAGTGTGACAGTTTACACGTCATGAAGTGATCTGGATCATGCTTATTTGCTAGCAACAAAAATCAGCACACCATGACTAAACATGTAAATGCTGGTTCTTCTCTATTTTATTATGGTAACATTCCACAACCATTAAAATGTCAGCAGTTGTTCATGTTACAAATGATTAAGCAGTAACAACTGGACTTGCATAATGAAGGCACAGAACTTAACAGAGCATCTACTGTATACAGTATAAAAAATGCAAACAGTATATTACACTCTGCAAAGATTTCCTTTTTTTAAGTCATAATTTTATTAAGCAAACAATATAAACAAAACAACGCCACAGAACATTTTCTGATACTACATCCTAATAAAATATTAGCAATGATATGCAAGTGTTCATAATTATAAATGTTTATATCTATATATATATATATATATATATATATATATATATTTTTATATATATATATATATATATATATATATATATATATATATATATATATATATATATATATATATATATATATATATATATATATATATATATATATATATATATATATATACACGGGTCCGTATACACAGACATACATTTAAATTAATATCAAATTATTTGAGCCATACTTAAAAGTAAAGGGCAGCAGTAGAACTGCCACTGCTGATGGACTTCATAATATTTTTAACTACAGCATCAGAAAAAAATTCCATCATGGGGTGAAAACGTTCTACTGATCTTGTGAATTATTTGTCTTTTTAAATCAGTGTCACTATGAACTGGATGTAGTACTCTATCGAATATTTTGCATGTACAAAAGTCCAAAGGTGTAAATATCACTTCCAAAATACAAAATGAAAAGCCAAAGATCCTAGAAATTGGTTAAATGGAATGTTTGAAGTTCAGATGGTAGATATCCATAATAATTGGTATCATGGATGGAGACCTTTAGAACAACAGAATGGGATTACTGAAATGAAAGGGGGCATAAATGGAACAAAGCAATGATCTGCTAGTAGAAGGGATAAGTTTGCAGAGGTAAGAATAAGACTTTTGTCTCAAAGTGAATTATAAATTGCTTTTATCAGAGAGTCTTTCTCCCCCATGCAGCTTTTGCACAGATGTATGGATTCAAGAACTGGTCAACAATAGTTTGGCTTGGGTTAAAGATGTACACCCCTTGGCTGACAGATTCACACCAGCTAGGAAAAACTCCTTATCTTTTAATTCTCAACAGAAAAACTCCTTATCTTCTAATTCTCAGTAGAAAAACTCCTTATCTTCTAATTCTAAATAGATAAACTCCTTATCTTCTAATTCTCAATAGAAATACTCCTTATCTTCTAATTCTCAAAGGAAAAACTCCTTATCTTCTAATTCACAATAGAAAAACTCCTTATCTTCTAATTCTCAATAGAAAAACTCCTTATCTTCTAATTATCAATAGAAAAACTCCTTATCTTCTAATTCACAATAGAAAAACTCCTTATCTTCTAATTCTCAATAGAAAAACTCCTTATCTTCTAATTCTCAATAGAAAAACTCCTTGTCTTCTAATATCTTTTGCAGATCAATAAGAGGACAGCAAGTGGCTTCATATCACAGGCAGAAATTCAGGAACAGAATTATTTCTGAGGTGGGTCATGTCAGTCTCTTCCATTGGTTCACTTAATGGAGATCAAGTAGAAGAATGCAGATCTGACTAAACAGAAACAGAGAGAAGCTAAATGCAAAGTGATTCACAATCAGGTCTGCACAGCCCAAACAGAAGTCTGAGGGTTTTTTCTTTCTGCCTTCAGCATTGTTCCTGACAGCAGGGCCCCTTGTGACAGACAGGCTGCAAGCATAAACAGGAGAGAAACTTTGTTTGTGAAAGGTGCAGAAAGTAGCAAATAAGTGAGTTCCCACAAGGGTGAAGCATTTTATCAGATGACAACTCCTAATATCTAATATCTGGGCAACAGAAGAGAGGAAAATATCGAAATGTAGAGAGGACTTCATACAGACTTGTGTCATTATGATACAGGGATGCGGCTAAGAATATTATCTAAGATAGCTTTACAACATTTTGGCGTTATTATGTACTCACAGACCAGGTGTCAGACTGGAATACTGTCCTACAACCACGTCAGGCCATACAATCCTGGTATAACAAAAAAAAAAAGACAAGACACTTTAAAATCCTGAATACTTGCATGTAGAGCATTGGCTTCCTATAAGGAAACTTGGCCTTTATGATTTGAAATAAACAAGCTAGTATTGCACAGAAATGCATCAGAATAATACACTTTAACAAAATTCTCATAACACCTCCAACATGAATATTCTGTATTGCCACAGTTCACTCCTCTGCACCTTATCTCTAGCAATGTTTTATCCCTACATGTATGTATTCTTCTGTTTTCCACCTTCTGTTTACTTTTCTTCACTCTTTTCTTTGTTTCAGCCTTTTTAACCAAAAATAATTTATATAACAACCAGCAAAACCCAACATCACGTTGTCCATATAAGCACAGAATATCCTTTATTGTGGACACCAGCATCATTTGGCAGTAAAGAGGTTTCCCTCAGCAAAAACAAAATATTTTCAATGCTGACATAATAATTATCTTCCTATATATTTAAAATAACAAGGGAGGAAAACTAATTTCATATGCAAAAGCAATCACAATGCAAATTAAATGTTTATTAAATAAAATGTAACCTTCCAAAGTATAACTATAAAATATCTTGAAAATATGCAGTTAAATACTAAATAATAATAATGTTCTTTTAAAATTTAAAATCTTGATGTATCCAAAACTAATAATCCGTATAGCAAACCAAGTAGCCCCAACCATTCTCACATTCCTAATGACTTTACTTCTCAATCTTAAATGGAACAATACTTTGAGGGCTGGATTCCAAAAGTGAGTTGTGGACAGCAAAGCATGCTGAAGGCAGATTTCAGCACAACAGTTGTAGATGCGATTTCAGAAAGTAAATTGCAAGCAATCTGAATACTTAATTATTCAGAGAAGAATAATTACAGATTCCCTGCATGCCCAACAGATTCCAAAACATATAGTGGACGGTCAAAGCAATGTAAATGTGACAAACTGCAATGCCAACTCTGTTTCCAAAATCCTCAGTGAATGCTATACTGCAAAGCAAGGAATGGAAGCTATTCCCATGGAATCATACGGAATCTGTAACAATAATGAAAAAATGCTACCTGCAGTGAAAGAACTGAAACAAGCTGTGGCAAGCTTTGGAGTAGAATCTGGGTGTGCATTATAGAAGGCAGCCTTCTAGACAGAGACTGAGGCTACAGCTAAGCCAACTGTCACATCAAGAAATCACTGACAGGTACTGCCTAGACAGAGAGAGCTAGTGCAGACTGGATGCAACATGTGTGCCCCATTCATGTCTGTGTGGACATTGCATGGCAGCCCCATCCATCTTGAAACAAAAGTGTGTCTGAGCCAAGGTGTACTTGCATCTGGGACATTCCAGTGACATATGGCAGACACTGTAAGAGTGTCACAGACAGCTGCCAGTTGTACCTTGTCAAAATTCCTGACAGCAATGTACAACATGTTAGAAGAATACTTACACTTTCCATCTGCCCCCATGGAGCAGCAAACTGTCATGCACCAGTTCTATAACCTCACAAACTTCTCCCATCTACTTGGTGCGATATACTGCACCCATTTCTATTAAGACCTCTGTGCACTCAGAAGCAGACAGATGCTTCAATATAAAGGAGTGACCATCCCTGAACTGTCATATTGTGTGTGCAGTAGATGGCAGCATAACAAACATCATGGTGACTCACCCTGGAAGTGTCCATGAAGCTGCCATGTGGAGAGAAAGTGGTCATAGGGCTGCATTCGAACAATATGAAATAATTGCAGGACTAGTACTGTTAAGTACAAGAATGCAACTATGATGTAAGCTAAAGACAACCTTGTCAACATTACATTATTCATGATGACAGCAGATGTGTTTGTACTCCCAGCAGCAGGTGGCAGTGGTTATTCACTCAAGCTGTGGCTAATGATTCTGTACAGAGACACATCAAGCCCTGCAGATGAGGCCTACAATGCAGCACATGCAACAACATGAAATGACATAGAGCATGTGTTCAGTGTACTGAAAAATAGGTTCAGATGTCTGAACACATCTGGGGGGGTGCACTGTAATGCATACCTGAGAAGTCAGCACAGATGATAACTGTATGTGCCATGCTTCACCATATGCTAACAACAACAACAACAACAACAAATAGCAGTCTTCCAGCTGCAGGTGTGGGTGAACTACCTCGAGAACCCTTGATGTCTGATGATGACATTCTGAAGCTATTAGAGGATGAGCAGGAGGACACAGTAGGCAGAAGACACAGGTGTGGGCAACAGAGGGTGTGGCCACAAGTCCAGACCCAGGGGATGTGGCAGTATCTGACACATTCCTTTGAGTCATGACATGCCACATGTACAGAAGTACACACATTAAATGTTGATGTTCAGGTGTTGCCACAAAACAGCAGCATAGATTGCTTCTAATGGCAATTACCTAGTAGGTGTACACAGTGAGCATCACACATAGAAACAGAATTCTAGCATGTAACAGTATGAGCATATACAAATCTCTCACAACACGGACCACCGACTGAAGCCACAAGTGATGTGTGTATGGTAGACAACAATGGACATACCTCTGTGAAACCCATTCCTCTCTGCCTGTTGTCAAAAGATGCAAACTGGAAATCAACTCAGGGCATACTGCAGAACTGTTTTCAATATTACAAACAACATATATCAATGTAAAGTATACGTAGATAAAGTTTAAGGTACTAAATGGAGTCACCTATGGTTAGTAAAAATGTTAGACACCAGTGGCATCAGACTTTACAACAACTACAGACAGATGATATTGTCAGTGGTCTGCACATCAGTCATCATCAGTACAGGATGAGACAGATACTACAGAACAAAGTGGATAAACTGTCAGTGTTATGTTAACACAGTTTAGAGTGCCCATGCTGACACCTCACACCGCAGTCCTGGCTGCCCCTACCACATATGGAAACATTCCTCCCAGGCTGCTTCATGAAGGAGACTGATGAGGTGATGTCACCATGTAGAGATACACTGTGGAAAGGAGCATGAGTGCAAATTGACTGTCTGATTGTGAGTGCTGGGTCCACAACAAATTAGCCAGCAGCAGATGTATGTGTGCACATTGTAGCATAGACATAGATGCCTGATGGACAAGGGCCAGTCTGTTGAGAAGGGGCCTGCCTCTCCCATGTGGCACTTTGCTAAGCACAGTCAAGGCACACAGAACCCTGCTCATACTGTGGCACTGCTGTAGTACTGATGTAGGCAGGGATTCAATGGACCATGCCACAGATAACATGCTTTCATTCTGTGTGGCCTATGGTGCCATGACCTCACTGTACCTGCTCTTCTGTTTTTCCTGCAGTGCACACAGCCAGTGTGCAACACAATCTGTGGCACAGGCAAGTGCAAGAATGTCAGATCCTTGATGTCGCTAGGAGGGTATATTTGCCTGCAGGAGTAGGTGGACACCCTCTAACATGTTCCCATGCACACCAGCTACCCACCTATGTCTACAGTGCCTGGGAGTATTGTTTTGTTTTGGGGAAGTGACAACATCACCAGCAGACTAATTTTGTGGCTATGGTCCACAAGTCTCATCCTGCCCACCATCTGATGTCCCTATATTGTCACAATGGCTGGACAAGTTTTCCTCCAAGTCTGAGGCTACAGTCTCATCCATGTGACTGTCATCATCTGGACCAGAATTTATCACCAAATCTGTTTCCTGTGTGCCAGGGGCCATGCTGCCATACTGAGACACATCAGATCCCACATCAGGATCAGTTTATGGCTAATAGAGAATAAAAGCAGTAGATATGCTAAACTAGGCAACAGATGGCACAGGTCAGGAAACTGTGCTTTCACATGCTGGATATCATTAATGGCATATGTCATATATATTTTATATATATATATATATATATCACTACAGTGTTAAAGATAATAATGACTTACCAGGAGGTCTTCTCCAGATATGGGTCACAAAACCTATATAACAGGAAGTTGACAGTTACGTTACATATGCAACATTCATGACATACATGAGGAATACAAGCATAATACACACCTGACATGTCCTCATGGGAAGCCAGCACTGTAGGTGAGGGTTGAAATACAGCCATTGTGTGGAAACTAAGGCATAAACACAGCATTATTAATCACATTCTTGCCAGCATGTTGCACTCTAACTGAGGTCAAACACACAGTAGGTAATACATACACCTACTATTTGGCTATGGCTCAGATGTTGGTGATGGCTGTCCTATGCAGGGCTAGAAGGACACAGTAAAGGAGGACAACAACAGGAACAACAGCAATGACATGAGTGAAACAGAGGCAATAGCACACCAGTGACACCCTTCCAGTGTTGCGAGTTTGTCTGTTGTAATGTAGCTCCAGTCGTGGGAAAACACAGACAAAGCAAACACAGTAATTTATGCTGGCACTGTCATAAGCACACAATGACATATACAACACTGTAAAGGAGATGATGATACACATATGATGTTCAGTGTATCTGTTCAGATGTTCCTTTGAAGAAAAACATCAACATTAATTTCATACAATGCAGTTATGCTACACAGTGCTGTAGCCAACGAACATGGTGGGAACCATACCTGGTCTGTCTGTAGGTGCACCTGCATGATGCATGTCCCCTGAAGATGTAGATGTAGTTTACAATTACAGGGAAATATCAGTATGACACTTTACACCACTGGCATGACAGGAGACTGAGGCAATAACAGGTAATGGTTACAATAACAGTACATGGAGACACTCATCTATCTCATCTTGTTGTACAGAAGTGGATGGACCTATGCAATTAAATGTAGACAACATTACACACATTGGTTGCACTGTTGTGTAAATACTAAAGTTGTGTGGCAACATCTTATTACATTTACATTGGTCATCATTATCCTGTGTGGACCCATTTTTCTATGCAATTCTGCTGCTGCAACACATAAAAAAAAATACATGAATGTGCATACAATAGCAATATGTACTGAGTTACTCTATATGCATCATCGTGATGCAAAGAAAAACATACATGCATGACCTGGAACACCTGCATCTATTCCACCCAATTATGTGGTGCTCCCCACTCATCATATGCAGTGATGTGAGAAACTATGTGAGTTCATCAGGTGGTATCAGTGGTGGCCAACACTGGTGGCATCCCTTGACCTCTCATACCAGTGAACCATGTCGGCTGCATAAAGGATCATGTCAGATGGTGACAGACCTCCCAGAGTCTATTGTGACGTCCAATAGCATTTATTATGTTGTTAAGGTCAGTCCACACATAATTCCTCCATACTGTATTTCCTGACTATCCAAGGAATCTCCATTCATGTTGGCACAGAGCATCTATTATAATTTCATTTTCCTGTGGGGAAATATTGTCACCCCTAGGTCTGTTTGCCATCAGGAAGACAGCTATATATATGCACATGTTAAGACTGATGTGGGGGCCAACTTATAGTGATGATTATGTTGACAGCTTATGCTAATTTAACCTTTCTGTAGTCCTGCGCAATGCCAAAATCTAGGAAAAAGTCCCTGTTTCATAGAGTACTGTGACATAAAACCATATGTGATATGAAAACAATGCATGAATACATGAGACTTGAACAACAGCATAACTTGCAATATCTGTAGGGGTGTCTGTGGGATTTGAATCCATTACAGTGGACATCATAGTAGTGGGGGTCAAAACATAACACCATTGTGCCACACAATCCACGAGCCTGATATGCACTTCACATTAACATACTGTACATAACATATGTGTAAAACAAAAATGTTTGATGGCTGTCACACACATCGAGTAGCTGTAATGCAATTTGAAGCTAAACAGACTACCTGTGTATAAAAAGCAGTCATATTAACATGAACTGTTATACATGATGAGCTTATATCAGCACAATCAATATTGAGCAATGGATGCTATCCCCATTAGCAGAAAGTATCTGAAAATTATTAATTAAACAACTTACAGAAAGCATTGTAAAACTTCTATATCCATAAGCATACCATACAGAGTACATGGAAAACACACGTAAACACAGATCTAGTTTTATTGAGGCAATAGTACTAGTACATGTTTCAATAAGCATCAGTGACTATATCCATAACAGTGCTGCAAACACATACTACATGGGAACATATGGATAATGTTAGAATCCTCAGGTTTCCATACTTGTACCACAGATTGCATAGAGTCACAAGCAATATATATGGATAATCCATTAGTACAGCCTTATGTACTGTTCACTTGTACTGTTTAAAATTTTCTCTACAACTGTATATTGGAAAGTTGTGGTTGTCAGTGAAGCAGATGTATCCACCTGTATGCATACAGGTCAATCTTACACCCCTCCAGTGAGTCACATACATTGTTTATATTGCATATGAATTTCACTAAATTAATCAATCCAGGTATATGCACATGCATTTTCTAAGGAGTAATGAAAACATAGGTCTTTAAGGAGAGAAACATAGCCCACCACAGCAATGCTAGCAGGTACAAAATTACCTTTACAGCTACCTATGAATAAGGTATACCTGACAGCAAAATCACCTATGTGCACACAGCTTTTTAAGCCCCACATGCAGAGGACATAATTAATGAAGTTCATTAAAATTCAAGCTTTTGGAATTCCATTTCCTGAAATTCAGTGCATTAACCAATTACTTGGCATAACGCTCCACACAAATATGCAATAGGTATCATTAAATGGGACCATATATAGCATGTGCCAGTTATCTCCCAATGATCTTTTACCATGCTGTAACCGTCACTTTTAAAATGCGATTTTGATACACTTACAGATCAGACCATTGCAAACTGAGAGCTGAGTGGGACCTCAGTGAGCAAGTTATTGAATTGTGACCTATTCAACTTATCTACATTATCACCGAGATGACTTTATCCAGGAGGCTTTGACATGTCCGGGCACCCAATTGGAGTGAGAAGGAGACCACCCAGATGCTGACTGTGCTGAAGTGGAGCATCACATAACAGCCAGACCACAGAACTTCACAATGATCGATATATGGAACCATTTTGCAAGGAGACATCAACGTCATATGGGAATCTATAGGACTGTACTGTAGGTTTCCCACCACTACAATAACCTTCACTAAAGAGACACTGAGGATCTTCAATAGAAGATCAGCAAGATGTGGAGACATTTGGTGTGTACAGTAAATGTCACAATCTGACATATACCTGGACATTGCTAATGAAATCAGAGATGTAACTGTGTCCCATATAGCACATATATGCCTTTTACATCAAGTAGCTGTTCTGACAATTAGTTCTTCTAATTAATAAAAGAAGGTGACTCCTTTCCCTGTAATTATGGGTTGATTCCCATGGGATTGATTTGTTTAATATCGTTTATTATATACATACTAATAAATCAGTATGGTTGTGTATCACTGACGCCAATAGCACCTAGGCTGCTGATGACTATGCATTTCTCTGTTACCCATAATACTGTGACAGTATTGGCCAGACTACCTGTGAATGTGTGAACACTGAAAAGTAACTCATACAGACATTTGTCAGCCCGTTCAACTTTGCAAAGTGAACAGTATTATTAAAATCCCATTTGTTTAACACAACAGCAGTGCATGTTTGATTGTCTAAACATCTAAACATATCTTCTACATTGTAAAACTTAATAATATTTGCCAGTTTTGTAGACCATGAGGGTCTATAGCATTTATATGCCAAATGTTTCTGTAGTCATCTGTTATCTGCCGGAATAAGCACACAAACAAACACACACACACACACACACACACACACACACACACACACACACACACACACACACACGCACACACACACACACACACACACACACACACACACACACACACACACACACACACACACACACACACACACACACAAAATAGCAGCTTAAGACATAATGTGTGATGCATGTTAGCTTAATCTGTAAAGCAAGAGGCCAACACACAAATATCTTAGCTAAGTGTGGGTTCAAATCAACATTAATGGATGGCTCTCTTTATATTCGATCATTGTGTCTGTGTAACAGTTATGAAAATGCTGATATACATACCTGATTATTGATATTAATGATCATTTTGAACATGCTCACCCTTCTCTTACTTAAATCTGGAGGGATGGAGATGGTCAGATATACATTTCAGCTGTAGAACAGGGATTCTCCTGATATTAGGGATAATTTTGAGTTTTAATTTATTTGACAACAAATATATGTATATATTGTATGTCCACCCACCCAAATGCAGTTCTGTGTATGTGATTTATAGGAATCTGCAGTTGTTTGTCAGCAGCTATGTGTTACATAACAGTGTTTTGCTGTCTGAGGTATGAAAGTTTGCAGTTGTGTTTTAGTGTTGTGACCACAGTGCTGACTTGCATTTATGCTTGCAATTTTATTTTTATAAATCCACAGCACATTGTACTTCTTCTAAAGCTTAAGTCATGATCCCTATTACCACCCCATCCCTGCACCTTCATACCTCAAATGTGTTTAACTACATTTCTTCCAAGCAGTCTCGGGCAAGATGGATTTTCTAGACAGTTTGGTGTCAGGGTTAGAGTATGAATGCAGCTGAGAGTTGCATTTTTGAGTCTCAGGTCTTCCAATCTGTGTTCAATTGCCTTCCAGTATGTAAAGGACTATGTGTGAAACATTCAAAACTGTATATGGAGATTCTGTAGTGTTCTTTAATTTAAAAGTTAGAGAAAATGAGCATTATATATCAATGTTATTTTATACCTACATCATTCATATATGCATTTTACTTTTTGCAGGTGATGAAGAGTGAGCTCAGAATCAGGCTGGGTGCATCGAGCGAATGCAGCGGTTGGTGGAGCAGCACAGGGAGAAAGGTATGATGATTGCTTTGTCAGATTTTGTAACTAAAATAGATGTGAACTTTGTTACAGGATCTTATTTTTGCCTTTACCTTGTATAGTACTTATAATGCAGGAATACCCATCATACATTTGAAAGGTAAGTGCAATAGTCAGACAATCCCTGTGATTACAAGTATGAATTATATAAAAATATAGTTACAGATGAGTTAGCAAGTCATGTTTGCTGAAGTTAATGTTTTGAATTATAAGCCACAACCTAGATGACAGTCAGTGTTCACAGTGTTATTGGCAGGCTGTATGGCATGCCCTTCAGTTCAATATGGGTATTCATTCGAAAATCAAGGAAGTGATTAGTAAAAATTGGAATATTATAACTACTGATGAAAGAATTTCTGAGCTAGTGGGTGATAGGCCAAGTTTTACATATAGAAACACCAAATCCCTAAAAAGGTTGTTGTGCTATGACAACAATACAAAAGTTAGCAGCCTATCCAACAGGAAAGATACCTTTCCCTGTAGAGGCTGTAACCAATGCAACTATATGTCTGGTAAAAATGTTTTTGTACATCCTGATACAGATACTGAATATACATTAAACTTTTATGCTGATTGTAGATATAGAGATCTAGTGTACCTGGCAGTATGTCAACTATGCTCCTGCTTCTATGTTGGTAAAACGAATAGAAGTCTTTGAGAGCGTGTAAGGGAGCATATATATGCTATCAACAGGGAAGATGAACATAATGCTTTGGCCAGACACGTTTTGAATACAGGCACAACACACACTTTTAAGTTCAATGTACTACAGTTAGTATATAGAACAAATAGATTAGGTAATATAAAAAATTACACTGAAGAATGCGAAAATAGATAGATTATTAAGTTACAGGGATACATAGGACATGGGCTGAATGAAAGGGCTACATTAAAGCCCTTCTTAATAGCACACCCTTACACACATTAGTCTCTACATATATCTATGTGTATATATATATATATATATATATATATATATATATATATATATATATATATATATATACACTCTCAATATACATATATATTAGTAACATATAGCTTTTAAACCTTTTATATATATTTACACCATTTTAATTATTAATATTAAATAACTGTTTTTAGACTATATGTGACTATATTTGTGAATTGTTGCTTTAATATGTATGATAGATTAATTGTTCTCCAACTTTGATTGGTTGGCTTGATTTTAAATTTATTTATAACCATGTTTTTGTCATAAACTGTTTTAAAGTCTGAAGAAGCATTGTTAAAACGTGAAAGCGCTAACTATACTGAAGTTGAATAAAAGTGTTATTGGCCGTGGTGAGCCTCATCTGTTTTTTTGGTTATATGAGTATTTCTTCTGAAGAGGCTCTTCATCCAGGACTGTTTGTTTTACTTGAATCAATATGGGTATTGCATCTGCTTACAACACCTTTCATAGTTTGGTTAAAACCCACTTGTGTCCTATGGTTAGGGATACTTGTGCACATAAATATTCCTGTTCAAGATTTCTAACTATCTGTTACATACTCAGCAAGCAGTGCTCTGCTGTTGGCATTTTGCAGTGTAATACATAGTGACTGTTAATGAATGTATGTAGGGCACTGATACATTTGTAGACAGTTAATACTGTTTGTATGACATATACTATAGTGTCATGTGTTCATAGCATCATAGGACATTACTTGGCTATTGGCCCTGAGGCCCTTATACGCCTAGCCAATAGTTTAACCCATGTTTAGACAATCAGCATCCAAAGCCCCTGTCCAGCAGGGACACAGGTTGAATCCCAGGGGTGTATCTTCTGTTTCACATCCAGTTATCCAGGTTGCACTTAAAAAGGGATAATGGGGTACTCTGCTTGACATGAAGAGGAAGTCTATTCCACAGATGGGGGAGTCTCTGGGACACAAATCTGTCCTGCCAACAAGTCCTATTGATATCACAGACCAGGTTGAATTTGTGCTTATGGGTTACTCGAATGGAGCTTGACATTTGGATATGCAGCAGTTCCATCAAGGCAGAGTCTGGGATTGCTTTATATGCCAGACAGAGGTCACCTCTGAGGAGTCTGTATGAAACTGAGGAAAAGGACAGGGCTTTTAGCCTTTATGTGTAGGGTAGATGTTTGAGGTCCTGGATTTTCCTGTTGCGGAACCTCTGTGGTCTCTCCAGTTGTTGTATGTGCTTTGTGAGGTACTCGCCGAAGAGGCATTGTACTCAGTAACTGGCCTTATAAGGGAAGAATGCAGGAATGTTAAGACCTCTTTGTCCCTGGATAAGCTACCCTTACTTATGAGGTGGGGAATATAGAAAGCTTTCCGTACAATGTGTTACAGGTTGTCACTATGTTTATAATTGTACAATATTTCTAGTGTATTTTGTTGCATTCCAAAAATTGATGTTGGGTGAGCCACTGGCCATGTTGCCTTGCTCACCTCTTTTGCATGGAGCTTTTATATTTCTCACAGGATTGTTATCCCACTATATCTCCATTATACCAATATGTTAATTGGTATCTGTTCATATGACTCATTACATGCACAATTACCCAGGTTACAGTTGACAATCACACAATAACATAAATGCGCAAGGCACACATACATGCCGGAAAACATGGAAATAGTGATACCCTCTCATACAATCTGCTGGCCAATATACTGAGAAATACATAACAAGTATTATGCAGTGCAGGTCATACTGCTGGTGTTATGTTGTCATTTTCACAGTGTTGTTTTGCAAGGTAAACTCATGGGAGTGTTGTATGATGCAGTGTTATGGCATGCCTCTCTTCAAATGTCAGGATGTGTAAGTGTGCTTAGTATCACATGCTTGCCATACATAATGATGGCTGTTAAACAAGTATTCAGGTAAGGTCAGGACACATTCAGTGATGGCTACAGTGGCCCTAATTTGGCCCTGTATTGAAAACATCCATATGTATCAATAACAGGACATAGGGAATGTGTTGTGTGCATAAACATTCATTCAGTAGCAGAAAATATGTTTGTTATACTTCTCCTGCATACTCATTTTTGGCCATTTCATTTGAGAATGTGTTTTAATGACACTTGCAATGTATGCTGATATACCTTTATTCTCATATGCAGACATCACATGTCAATGGTATGTTACTTAATGCCTGTTAGATTGCATATTTGAACATCAATTTAATGTCAGCTATGATTTTCAGTATTAAAAAGGGGTCTGCAAAAGACCAATTCATTTATTTGATTAACATATTACTAAATTAAATTAAGTAAATTGTGTTCCTACACCTGTTAAGACCTCATACTCCTTTCTCTTACTTTACCCTTCTGTACTCATTGTTGTGTATATTCTGTTCTCTCACTTTATCCTCCAGCATCTTTTTTTGGTGTATATGCTATTTCAAGTTATGCAACTCTCCTCCCTTTTTCTATTTATTGAATTGCCAGGAAAGAATGAATAAATACTGGGGAAACATTCTGATTACACCTTAAGTATTTAAAATATCCGACCATGTTTCAAAAATCAGCTAACCCCATGAATGGACTCCAACCCTTCTACTTTTATTATGGAGACTACATTTTAATTTGGACTGTGGCCTCAACACAGTTTTAATCAAACTATTTCACTGTTAAATAAATCAGAAATAAGCATCACGGTTGTACTTGGGGCTAAGTAAACAGAGTAAAATTAAATAAACGTTACACTGATATAATTGCTACCTGTTTTAGTAAAACAAAATGTATGTGCGTGTGTGAGTATATGTGTGTGTGTGTGTGTGTGTGTGTGTGTGTGTGTGTGTGTGTGTGTGTGTGTGTGTGTGTGTGTATATATATATATATATATATAAAGCTGATTAACTCAATATAATGCATACTAAGATTCTAAGTAAAGGTGATGGATATTAAATTTAGTTGCCATCTATAGCCAGGAGCTACACTACAAAACTTACATTTCTTCTTTAAGAGATGCACGCTGCATGTGTTACATTTAAACATTAGAACAAAACAGAGCACACATTTTTTTAAGAGGCAAGCATAGATTTTGATTATTGAGAATTGCGGTTTCTTGCTGTTACAGACAAAAGTGTGTGTGTGTGTGTGTGTGTGTGTGTGTGTGTGTGTGTGTGTGTGTGTGTGTGTGTGTGTGTGTGTGTGTGTGTGTGTGTGTGTGTGTGTGTATGTATGTGTGTGTGTCTCTTTGTAAGTAATTCCCTAGTAAGAGATGGCAAGTTAAAGCCTGAGTTCTCTATATCAACAACCAAACTGTAATCATTAAGTACATTTCAAGGACTGATGAGTTTCTGTGTATTTTCAAAAAAAGAATGTAGACTCTGTGCATTTTTAATGAATGTTTAGTTTCAAGGGAAGAAAAGTTCACTGCTGTTTTATTTAGCAAATGGCCTTGATCAATGTTTGTGCTATAAATGTTAAAAGCTGTAATAATAGCACAAGAGGTAGCATACTTTTCTTTGGTGCAGAAAGTTGTGGGTTCTATTCCCACACCATGTAGTTGAAGTGCTGATACAGTAATGCTATCTTTAAGGTTGGATGGGGGTGATGCACTCCTAAGTGTGTCCTCTTTAGGATAAGATGACTAGTAAGTATGAACATGCTGCATGTTTGACAGACATTTCTATTCCAATATTACTAGCTTGCCATTTATTTTAATGTAACATGGGCAGTTTATTCGGCAAGAGCAACAGGCACTGAATTTGTGCATGAAATACTTAAATGAAAGTTGTTTGTCTGCAGCAACTTTTTCATTAGTTACAGAGCTTTTTAATATGGAATTATTCATATGACTTTTACTTCTTAAGAGATTGTGTACATTGATTGATACTTGGGGGACTTTAGCTAGCTATGATTTGAATATGGGTCTTGTCAACAGTCAACTACACCTGGAGTTTCTCCTGTGCATCATACTGTTTGACCAGTCTGGAGGTGTTTATGTCTTTAATATACATTGCAACTCCACCTCCTTTTGCTTTGCTACTCACGGTTAGGGGTCTGAACGTATGACTGGATGAGTAACCTAGTATGGCTTGAGTGCTCTCCACAGCTTTGAACCGAGTTTCTGTGACTGCACAAATGTGAGCATCTTTCAGGGTAAAGAATGCTTGCAATGAGTGTTTTTTCATTTTTAGGCTCCTAGCATTTAGCACATGACCTTTAATGTATGTTGTGATGAAAGTTCATGTTGGTAGTTTTGACCTCATGGCATTGCCTAAAAAAGACACTATGACAGAGGAAAGAGCCTTTGCCAGAAGCCTGAATCCCAAGGGAGAAAGACGCAGGCCATCTCTGGCAAAGTATCGTGGTCTGTTGATCATGTCTTTCCAGGCTGCCATGTACTGGATCCCCTTGGAATGGCACCAGAAATGAAACTGATTGTTAAAGTGAATAATTTTCTGTTTGTATTGAGGCATCATTCTGTTGCCTAGGTGGTACAATGGTTAGCACTGTCGCCTCACAGCAAGAGGTTTGTCGTTTCAATTTTTGGCTGGAGTGCCTTCTGTGTAGAGTCTGCATGTCCTCCCTGCAGTCAAGTGATGTTTAAAGACATGCAGGTAGGTGCGTGCATGAATGGGCATGCCTTTTTTGAAGGTTGGGCATCAGGCTGGCACCTCGGCACCGTAAAAATTCACTACCAATCATTAACAGACCGGAGTTCTGCTGTGGTGACCCCTAACCAGGAAAAGCCAAAAGACAGTGAGGCATCATTCTGGGTGATGGTAAAATGCTGCTAAGGGCTAGGAACACACCTTCCTGGGACACATATTCAGTGAGCTGGATCATGTCTCTCTTAATATAGTCCAGGGAGGTATGTCTCCAGTCATTCACAACCACATGGACTATGACAGAGTCATATCAATACCTGTTGTTGACAGACTTGAATGCATGGGTGATATAGCAGATTATGGCACCTGGAAAAACATCTAACTGTGACTTTCTCCTTATCCAGCCTGGTGAGGGGCACATCTGTGTGTCTTGGGATGGAATCTCCTATGACTAATATGTTGGGTTTATGTTTAGGTCTTAGTGGCTGTGAGACACAGGTGTGTGGACTACATGTGGTGAACAGTGGAGTTCTCATGTGTTTTTGGCTCATAAGTCCCTTTTGTTTGGGTATTTTTTGAGGATCTCCACATATGTGGGTGTGTGTTGTATAAGTGTGAGTGCTGTTTGAGAAGTGGTGTATGTGTTGACAACCTCCTCGGTGCCATATTTACTGACTTGTAAGGGAGACAGCATATACTCTAGGTTATTAATGTAATTGCATCTCTCACAAATTATGTTCCTAGGTGGTAGTAGTAGAGGATTGTCTGTGCACATGAGGTAGTTGCTACACTGTCTCAGGATGTTTATCAACCAGACTGGCAGGAGAAACTGTAGGAAATTGTCCATCCATATTTGTCAGACTCTGAAGGATAGAGGCCAGAGAGAGATAAGGTGGTAAAGGGTGGAAGTCTAAGAGGAATACCACTAGGTGATCACACAAGTGCTACTAGGGGAATATTTGTAGCTAGAATACCTTGTAATGGGTTAAAAACAGTTCAGCTGTGGTGCATGACATGCAAACAAGCCCAAACCAGCTCAAACGTGGGGTATAAATACCACAAAAAATAGAAGATTCTAGTAACACAGAAATCTAGCCAATTTTGCTAGTCCCTGCTTTCTTTACCAGCTTGTGCCAGACAAGGTCCAGACAGCACTGTTACTCTCACTAGCAGAGAAGATAGGTCCCTACCAACACAAGATGGTTGCCAGAAAAAAAGAAGGCAAACATAAGATGGCTGCCAGAAATACAGAAGGCAAAAACAAATAGCTCTGGATGCAGCAAACCTTGTATCCAGACTATGCTACTCAATTTAAGGGTAAGAACACAGTAAAACTCACAAAAAAGCACAGACTCACCACTTACAGACAAAAACAAAACTCACAGTATGAAAAAATACAGTTAAACAGTAATGAAATGCAGGAAAAATGCAGTTAAACAGTAATGAATTGCAGTGAATAGCAATAAAATACAGTTAAACGGCAATGGAATGCAGCTAATCAGTAAATTGCTTTAAAACAGTGTAAATGTGATGTTAGCTCACAATCACAACAGCAAAAAACAGTTATAATAAAGCAGCAATTCAGTAGAATACTGTCATCAATTTAATCAGGCTAACTACAAGCAGTATCAAATGTGGCAAACTAAATGCATTTGAACACCTAAGCACAAGCAGCAAAATGAAGAAGGAAGAGGCACAATATATTTTTTAAGTAGAAGGTGAGAAGACAGAAGATAATTCAAAGTTAAGAAACTAAAGGGGTGGCCTTCACAGCTGATTACACTGTGCTCAGTAGAATGAGCTGATGCAATGGGACTGGGAGGAGTGTCCAATATCAAATTTATAGTAGAGACGGGCATCTCAAAAGCCACCAAACTTTAAGACCACAACAACAGCTGGGCGGGTGGGGATACAAGATCAGAACAGAGGTAAGGATTCAATTCACTAAGCCTAAAAAACAGTTGCACAGTTTAAACAAATATGTGGCAAATATTGTTTTAGTTGAGCAGAAGTGCAGAAAAACACAGCAGGTTTTTGGAAAACAGCGGAGCAAGGGCAGAAGGCCTAACTCACTGCAGCTTTGAGCAAACAAGCACAAACTGGTTTAAACATGGGGCTATTTAAGGCAGAGAAACAGGAATTAGCCGAAGTTCAAATTATCCAATACAAAACACCTTAAAACAGAGCCCTTTAGCAGTAATTCTAGCCAGATCAGACCAAGCTAAAACTCCTTCCCATGAAGCAAGAGCTAGGCCTCTCTAGACAAAAGATTAACTGTACTACAAGCCCCATAGGTCACAGACAGTACTAGATTCAGCTCTGTGTAATGTTTTCAAGTGCAGCAACAAGGAAAATGTATGGAACAAGCAGAGAAAACAAAAAAGGAGACAAAGATTAGAACAGATGTAAGGATTCAATTCAATAATCCTAAAAAAACACTTGCACAGTTTAAACAGATATGCAGCAGATATTGTTTTAGTTAATCAGAAGTGCAGAAAGTTGAAAATAAGCAGTTATCCTTTGTAGTCTCACAGCAGGTTTTTTGAAAAACAGCAGAGCAAGGGCAGAAGGCCTAACTCCCTGCAGCTTTGAGCAAACAAGGACATACTGGTTTAATCACTGGCTATTTAAGGCAGAGAAACAGGAACAAGCCAAAGCTCAAATTATCTAATCAAAAACACCTTAAAACATAGCCTTGAAGCAGCCTCTCTAGACAAAAGAGTAACTGTATTACAAGCTCCAAAGGTCACAAACAGTACTTGATTCAGCTCTATGCTAGTGTTTTTCAAGTGCAGCAACAAGTAAAATGAACAAAACAAGCAGAGTAAGCAAAAAGGAGACATAGATCAGAACAGAGGTAAAGATTCAATTCACTAAGCCTAAAAAAACAGTTGCACAGTTTAAACAGATATGAAGCAAATACTGTTTTAGTTAATCAGAAGTGCAGAAAACAGTTAAAAAGAAGTAAAGTTAAAAAGAAGCACTTATCTTATGTAGTCTCACAGCAGGTTTTTGGATAACAGCAGAGTAAGGGCAGAAAGCCTAACTCACTGCAGCGAGCAAACAAGCCAAAACCTGGATACCATTGGATTAGAACCCTGAACACCATCACACAAGCTCATCGCCTTAGTCATAGACTACTACACAGCTATAGTTTGGAATAGCACATGCATTCAGTATAGTAACAGTAGTATGAAGGAGCAGATGTAGTATAAAATTCCTACACTAAGCTGTAACAGTAGTACACAAATACAACAATAAGAGAGCAATACACTAATTTCATGTAATGACAGTAGGGCGAGGACTGAATATGGACTGTACGTTACACCAATAGAAGAATCAGGTGCCAGTAGGGATGCCACACCACATATTTTAAATTCTTGATTGCCACCAGTGGAACAGAGGCTGCATCAGAAGCCACAACACATTAACTTTAAGAGTCACTTAAGCTTGAGTGCCATACATTGCTTCTAGGATGCCTCAAAACCCATAATTCAGTAGCAGTAATGCCATATGTGGTTAGAAATGCTCAGACCAGTTGTAGAATGTAATAAAGAATTGCACTACAAAATATCACACCAAAATATGTATGTGTGATTGTGTGTGTGTGTGTGTGTGTGTGTGTGTGTGTGTGTGTGTGTGTGTGTGTGTGTGTGTGTGTCTAACATACACATACTCTCATGTTTGTATGTTTGCATACAGTTTTATGTATTTTGGAGAAATGTATGCATACAGACACACACACATACACACACACACACACACACACACACACACACACACACACACACACACACACACACACACACACACACACGCACACATGCACAGATGCACATGCACACACACACACACACACACACACACACACACACACACACACACACACACACACACACACACACACACACACACACACATGCTTCCTCTCAGGAACATGAATAAAAAACACTGTTTTTGGCCTTTTCAACATTTTTTTTTAATTATAGTTAATGTTTAACAGATTTTGAACTGATGACTATTTAACTCATTTTCTGTAACTTTCCAGAAAATACAGGACTATATTATCATGAAGACACAATAAAATACAAGAAAATCCAAACAAACAAACAAAAACTGGTATATCTTAATATAGTTTATTTGTGTCATTGGAGTCACTATGACAGGAGTTATTTCCTCCCTGACACAAATATTTCTTTGCAGCCTGCACTGGTGATGTTCATGGATAAAGCCCTGACTACAGCCCTGTAGATCTTGGCTTCATTATCAACATACGAAGATGAGAAGGCCAAGCCTTCAGTAATGGTAAGAAGGAGCAAAACACAAAGAAGTCACATCTCTTGGAGGAGGAGGAGGAGTAAACAGTGAACTATTTGTCCTGGGGGCACTCGGTTCTGTATACTACTGTTTGGTAACAGCCATCATTGGTAGTTATAGGAAAGTATGCACCCACATGGGGCACACATAGATTAGCTGTGAGTTGATAAAGTATCTCAACTTCCTGGCCAGGAGTGGGGTTAGGGGAATATAAACACCATCTATGAGGGCACAAGAAAATCTCATGGCTGTCTGAATGACGGATTTCCAAGACAGCTCTATCCCATTTTTTGGTACTGGGTATACAATAAAACAGAAGTTTAGTTTGATATGGGTGCACTTGATATTTGGCAGCCATGATGGCAAATAGTAGAAGAAGAAAAAAAGCAAATGCTTCTTATCCATCATCTTGTCATATTTTGTTTTTCTTTTACTTCAAATATATGCCGTATGCGACTCTTCATGGGTTACCTGAATTACAAATTTCACTCTATGGACACAGCTTCAGCTGTGATATCTCTTGTAAGTCCACTAGAAACATTATATGTTCAGCTTATGAATAAACGGTAATTTAATGTTCACATACTGCTGTGATTTGTATACCTTGTCAGAAACATCTCATATATCATTCAAATCCATATGTAATTAGCCTTCTGTTCTCTAAAAACAAAACCATTATTCAAACTTGAGCACTTTTGCCAAGAGTATCCTGAAAAGCTGACTAGTTTGCATTATAGTCTCTAAACAGCTTTGACAGGGAGCAAAGAGAAGAAACTGATATGATAATTTGATGCAGGTGAAGAAACATGATTGTCATGTGTGGGTGATAAAAAGAAAATATTCAAGGTACATATTTCATTACTTCTTTGTTGGTTATTAATTCACAGCAGGTCTTACTAATGTAAAAAAATTACTTTCTCAACAGCCTTTTTAACTGATGAAGTTGACTATAACTGAATTTGATTTTTTGGGTGTTCCTCATTAAAACATAGAACATGCTTTGGCTAAGATCAGAACATGGTAAATTAATTCTGACATAAACTGATTGTGTGTCATTACTTAGAATAATAGCCCATGCAAAGAAGTAGGGTCAGCTACAGAATTATGTGATAGCTCTGGGAATGTTGGCCGTCTCAGCTGGGCAGAACACCCCATTATCTGATTTGTGAGGCGTGTCTTATAAATTGTTTAGGCCACTCTAATTGCTTTCTGCTTTTTAGGTGTACTTATAAATCGACAAAGAAAAATGTACACATGTAGCTCCTGCATTAATGGCCCAATAGAAAAGATCACAGATGTGCATCAGTCTGAAGGACTTCTGTGGCTATAACTATGTATTGTGTTCTGATGCTTCTGGCAGGAACTGCTGTAAGCTACTCCTTCAGTGTAGCAAGCTGTAATCTGCGAAGGCAGGAAATAAACTTGTTTTTCAGAAGAGGGGACATATTGCTCGGTGGAGTCTTCCCCAACCATTTCCAGAATATGTACCCAGAGATTACATTTTCAGAATTTCCTCAGCCAGAAAGGTGCAAAATGTAAGACTAAAAATATCATTCAGAAAAGTCAGTAATGTGCTACTATATTCACACACCTTGATATTCATAAATAATTTTTTTAGTTTTCTGAACATGATATAATTTTGGTATGATATGCATTGTTTATAGTTTATAAAATATATGGTGTATATAAAGAGCAGAAGAAATATATATTTTTTCTTATGGATTTTTTGCTTGCAACAAATATGTCTTTTGTGTTCTTTTAAGATTGTTGTTATAGTCATATAAGGTAAATCATTGATTTCAGCTCTAATGGAAAGAAACAGGCAATTCTAATCAACTGCTTTTCTGCATTTAAGAAGTAAGTGAGAAAGCTTTATTTAAGAAATACAATGAATATAGTAAAGGCGGCTGAAAGAATGACATTTTTTACATGAACAAAGGTAGCAAAATAAGGAAATATTCATCAGCTGGCCAGGTACACTGGCTTAAAGGCATTAAATGTAGAACTGTCTTTTTCATATTGAGAGTATGACATGGACATTGACAAAACCTTATTATTCAGTTTAAAGTGAAGCATGAGATGAGAAAAAAAAAGAAAATTGAACATTATAGACTCAGAAATCAAGTTTAATCATTAAATTTATTGTGATAGTTGTCATAAAAAGACACAAACCTTTGAACAGCTTCCAAATACAATACAAACGTAAGCACTTACAATCTGAGTAATATTAAATAAAATATATACTAAACATATGATAAATCATCAGCAACATTTTCAGTTATATACAAAGCATTATGACATCCCTTAGGCATAACTGTTATTTTTTTTTTCAAGTCGCAGTCAAACATGGAATTTAACAGAAAAAAAGTTATATAATCAGTTATGAGTAAGAGAGTGTAATCTTAATGGATTGTTGTTTGGAGGAAACTTCTTATCTTGATTGGTAAAGCAAACACATGCCAGATGGATTATCATTTTAACACTTCTGCTTTATTTTTAAATTAACTTATGAGATAGCTGTGAAACTCTATACGATTCCTCTCAGTCTGCTGTGTTTGTATTTATTACCTTCCTGACTCTGCCCCCCCCCCCATAGGCTAGTGGATGCTGATGATAATATCACATATATTTACTGCAATGATGAAATCATCTACTGTGCTATAACCAGTACAAAAATTATCATCCAGCTAAGTTGTTTATTTCTTTAATGCTTTCTTGGTGAACACAGGCCATGTTTTCAGAAAATTACATTCTCTCTCTCTCTCTTTCTCTCCTTTTTAATGTTTTGCTGCAAAACAGGCATAAAGTATAGGATTATAATCAAACAATGTTTTGTTTCCACACACTGTGTAACCAGAACATACCAGCAACATATACAAAATGACATTATCACTGAATAAGTTTTTCAAGTTATTTTTAAACTTCTGCGATATATTAATCTAGTTCATGTAACATTAAACATTTATTACTGTGGCATTTATAGCCACTGGCTGAAGCACAGCTACTTAATTCTCTAATAAAATGAAGGGGACACTAATTCACTGTCTATAAAAGCAAAAGTATGGTGAACATCTTCAAAAAAGTAACAGTACAATGCAAGTACTTTTTTAGGAATAACTCTGCAATGCTAATTAGTTATGCGACTGTCCTTTCCAAACCTGTCAAGCTAGACATGATTAGGGGTATCAACTGCAACTATAGTAATTCAATCCAAAAAATGATTACATATGATATATAGTTAGCAGGGGTGTGTGGGGGGGGGGGGATGCAGCCCCCCCACAATAAGGAGTTTGATTCCCGGCATATTCGCTCATGTGAGCATTCGCTGATTTGCTCTTTCAGTTATCTAATATGGACCCTATTACTTCCATATGTATGTGCACATGTTAAAACAGCAAAAGGAAAACACAGAGGAAAAACAATGTCAATCATGTGCAGGAAAGAGAAAAGCATCATTTCAAGTACTTTCTCAACTATGAAGTCTGTGTGGAGAAACTGACACTTTTTCTCCAGAAGTGTGTCAATTCTCCCACAGCCTAATAAAGCTCAAGCCTTTGCTCCATATTATTTTGTCTGCTGATAAGAGTAAATTCATACTATATAAAAATACTACATAGGTGACTAAAACAATTGCCAACATAATATTTTTGTCTCATAATTTCTAGTCACATGCTTATCAGGGTGGTGGTGAGGAAGTTGGTCTTGAAGTAAAAATAATTTCATCCACAATTACTTTTTCCCATTTTTGCACATGAGGTCAGGGTGTCACTTCAATGGTGACAATCATTTAGAGCCAGTGTTCACACTGCTGGATGGCTAACCCTGCTATGATTGTTGTTCCATATCAGATATGCACATTCACACTGACAAGCAGTTTAGAGTTTCAAATCAACCTGCTGCATGTCTTTGAAATGTCGGAGGAAACTGAAGTACCAGGAGAAAACCCACATGAACACAGAATGACATATAGATACCACACAGAAGGCACCTCAGCCTGGAATCACACCAGGGATTGTTGTGAGGCAGTAGCACTACCAGCCGAGCCACAATGCTACCTTAAATTAAGCACTGTATCTGTCTTTCCTAATAAATGTTAAAAAACTTTTTGTTATAATGCAATGGATGTGACATAGGCCACTGAATGCAGACAGAGACAGTATTTTAATAATGTGAATTCTGAGATGAGTGTAGGTCTGTGAGCTAGAGCTCAAAGGGTTCTAACTTCCTCATGCAAAGCAGCTGCACTTTTCTGGTCTCTGAAAGGTTTTTATCAGCCAAGCATTCTACTTATTGTCTATGGTCAAGACTGTATATTATTGGATATGATTTCAGAGATTAGCCAAAGCAGTATCATGAAGTGCATGGAGTATGTTAAATGTTCTACCAAGCTTGCACAATGATGTTTTTAACTGCCAGTGTTTTGATTTCTTGGGCATAATCATCCAAAGGATGGCATTAGGGTTCATCATCAAGATTGTGAGCTTGCTTCCACAGAGCTCAGAAATTTAAGCTGTAAAACTGTAGCATGGATATCAGAAGAGGAGACATTTAAAAATGAACTCTAGAAGGTTAAAGTTTGAGTTTTATATTTTTATTTATTTACACCATTGCCACAACAGCATTATTACGTTGTGACAATTAAAAAAAAAACTCTGATGGAGGAACAGCTAATGTATTTATAGCATTTTAAAAAGGAAGAGCAAAAGTAGCAGCTTAATTAAGAATGACAAACTCATCATAGCTTAACTAAACAAGACTCTAGAATTCAGTCTAATTTTTAATTTCAAATGATAGTGGCTGGGATTTGGAACACCCTGTGGTGAGTGGGAAATCTTAATAAGGCCATTTTCTCACTTGCAGTAAACCTTTCTGATTTTTAGATCTCCTTGCCAGTGAGGTTTCCAAGAGGTACACGTCACAGCATAGATAATGTTGCTGCTAATAGGACTGCATTGCTAATGCATTAATCGGGGTGGGGGGTGGCTTATACCAATTAGTGTATGCAGATGCCCAGAACTGCAGGTGGCTCCCAGTTTACATTCTATCTACAGTGTGAAATCTCATTCTTGGGGAAAAAGCTAATGCTGACAAAAGATGGGGGGGGGTCACCCATTCACTCCTATGCTGGTATGATCAGAAAAGATGTGGGGTTCGGTTAGTATGAGCATGAGTATGAACATGTGATGGTGTATCTCTAGATGCAGGAATAAAGCTGAATAAATGTGCGGTTCTGCTTGGGATTTGTTTGGCTGCCTAGGTGGTTACACTAAAGATGTTAGGTAGTGATTCCAGACTATGGATGCATGTGTGTGTGTGTGTGTGTGTGTGTGTGTGTGTGTGTGTGTGTGTGTGTGTGTGTGAACGTGTGTGTATGTGAGACAGACAGAGAGACAGAGAGTATCTGTGTGTGTGGGAATGTCTTGGAGTTTGTTTGTTTGACTGTAGTGGTATAGCTTTGCTTGCTTTTGAAATGCATTTCAATAGATAAAATCAACATTGTCCATATCTTGCTTAGTCTATTTGCTTTTTTCTAAATAATTTGTTTTAAAACCATAACATCCTTTGCATTGTCGTTAAGTCCTTTATCAGTGTTTCATGTATTTCATCTTGGATACTGAAGAGCAGCTTTTGTAGGCTTAGAGCAAATGTTCTGCATTAGTGTAAACATATTCATTTCCTAAGTGCAGTTTTGTCATTCTTGTTTGTGCTCTTATCTGTGTGAATTATAATTAGTGCTAAACAGTTTATGAGTGTGTCTACAATGTGACATTATTTTCTTAGATATCTCAGCAAGTTCTGTTTTATTTTTGACATATTTTTAAATGTGCTGAAATGTTGAACATTTATAATAAATTATCCAAATTACTCTGCAATCCAGGGTACACAATCTGTATTAAAATAATATATTAATAGTAGTACTAGTAATAATACTAATAGTAATAGTCATAATATCATGTACAATGCTGGCCATTGTCAATGAATTATAGTGAGTCTGTGCCTGAGGATTTCTGTTAAAGTTTCTTAAACAGAAGAAATAAAAGAGAAGAGACAGGACAATCCTTAAAATTCACATAACAGACTGCCTTTCCTTTTATATAATGCCACAAAAGTATAAGCATTAGAATATCCAGGAAATTGTTTAATTAGGTAGCCCTGAAAGAGAGGAGTATTATATCCCAGGGATTCATTGGCAATCTTGTACACTGTGCTAAGCCTACACAAGTAGTGTGTGTGTGTGTGTTCTAGCGAGGTTAGCAGCAGTGTTCGTTGAATATTCAAATTGCTAAGCAAGTCTACACATGCAGCAGCACCTGTCACTGGTCATGCACAGGTGTTAGAGGCCATGAAGAGGTGCATGGAGGCCCGAACACACAACATAAACAAAAGGTTTTGCCTGCAGGTAAACCTAGTGAGTGAGCATGCACAGACAACATAATACAAGGCAAAGCCACCTTTAATTAAATTATTAAATTGCAGGGGGTGCTAGGTGGGGAAACTGTAGCCAGATGTACAGACAAACAGGAAGCAGGGGAAGCTAACGGGGCAAACTGTAGTCAGGTCCTAAATGTGATTAATGCACAAAGATCATCTTTGACAAAAATATTCAGACTGATTTAATAAAGTAATGCTGTTCACTTTCCTGACACATATACATGAATAAAAATGGAAATGCTGACAAAAACTGTGAGAGCAACACAAATCTATAGTGTAACAAAGGTTGAGTAAATGTGATAAATGTTAATAAAATGCTGAGTTGACATAACAGTTAGCAAAGACATTAGATACATTAGTGAATGCTTGCATATACAGCAATTATTGCACATCAGATGTCTTCACAGAAAGTTATCTGTTCTAACCAATATTCTTCTGCATTCTCCAGTTTGTCTTGTATAAATACAAATAAATGAACTATGCAGCTGTGGTCTCATAAACTTCAGAAAGAGGTATTATTGCCATTTGTTGCCTTTGTAATCATAGAAGGGTTATTGTAGATTTAAATAAGTATTAACCAAGCATGTTGTATATTAACATAAGTGATAAGCAGCAGTATAATTACACTCCTAAAACCATGCTTAATATTATTAGTGTTACTCACATAATTGTACTGAGAATGCATAGCTACAATTGTGTGGCAGGTGTATTGAAGTACTCTGCCACTGAAATGTATACTGTGGGAGTGATCAAAGGTAATAAATTACATCCACTTGGCTGATGTAAGAACATACATACAGGTTAAAGAATTGTAAGGCTGGCATTGGCTTATGTCTATGTAGGAGACAATACTGATGGTTGTTATTGCAGTTTACACACAAGTGGCAATACTGAAATACTGATAGGAATCATGAACAACTGTGCCATCATTCCATTAATAATATTAAGTGATAAAAATAAACATTTTTACGCAACATGCATGTTGTGAATGGTAGAAAGTTAGCAATGGTTCATGCATACTAAAAATACAGAGGGACATGACACATACACAGAGGTGTCACATTGACCAGGATATAAACAGAATAAGGATCTGATATACATATTGCCACACTAATATGGCATGTGTGAAAATGCACAAAAATCTAGTTAAAAGTTAAGTGCAGTCTATCTCCATGACAAATGTGTTGTGTTTCTGAATGTCATGATGTATATTGATATATCTAAGATGTAATTTAGTGTATATTACAAATAGATAAAAGACAACAGGCAGTTATTTGGCATAAGACTCTTTCTACCCTCCAACCAGTTTCACTGGGTGTCCCTCAAGGGTCTATACTTGGACCTCTCCTTTTTTCAATATTTATTAATGACCTTCATCTAGCCATCCCCCTAGACACATGCATACAATATGCTGATGACTAATATGCTCAGCCAAATCCACATCTGAACTTCTCTCTCATACCCAGAAAGTATTTAACACAGTTGAATAATGGTTTACACAATGTTATCTTCTTCTGAACCCCAAAAAAACTAAACTCCTCCTCTTTAATCCCACCCACAAGTCCTCTCCACTTGATTTCTCAGTTATATCCACTAACAGCACCATCATATCACCTGACACTTCTACCAAACTACTGGGAATCACCATTGATAACAACTTGAGCTTTGACATCCATGTCAACAACACAATAAAAACTGTCAACAAAAAACTTGGTTCCCTCTACAGAATTAAATCATACCTTTCTCCCACAGCTAGAACAACTACAGCCCGTACTCATCTAATCTCTACCCTCCTTTATGCCTCACCTATTTTTACTAACCTTTCAAAAAAATAACCACAGCAAACTGGAAACTTCCTACAATAATATTGCTAGATTTGCAACAGGTAACCCTTACAGAACCCACCACTGCTTAAATATAAATCAGCTGGGATGGCTGGAACTACAAAACTTGATTAAATTCCATCAACTAACCATCGCCCATAAAACCCTTTATAAACCTTCCTGCACTCCTAGTCTATCTACCCTCATCACTCCATACACAAATCTGAAATCACTGCGTTCTTCTCACAAAACTCTTTTATACATTTCTAAACCTAACAACAAAGCTGGCGAATCTCTCTTCTCCAATGCTGTTGGAAAAACTTGGAATCTTCTCCCCGGTGACCTCTCCTCTCTTCCCTCTCTATCATTATTCAAAAATAGACTAAAACCCTTCCTTAGAACACACTGGTTGTGCCCCTGTACTAAACCTGACTAGGCAACTATCTATCTAATTGAACTAAACTCGGCCTAGCCTTCACTACTCAGAAATTAGTACATATTTTATCTCTATAAATTCTATTTTCCTCCCAAACTTCACTATGCAGAATCTCCCTTTACATTTCCTACTGAAAAATATACTTGTTTTTCTTCCTGTTACAGTATGTATATACTTATCCTGCCCCCCCTCTAGACCGTAGTCTTTCTATTTATAAATGACCTATAACTGCATACTGTATAGTAGAAGCATTCTGGCACTACAACATTTTTTGTTTATCTTCACAGAATAATATGTTCAACCAGCAATATTGTTTTTCTCTCTATATATAATTAATTCTGCTATTTAGTTATCTTTCCTATTATGTTTTGTGTTTATGTACCTGAAATCTGCTAGTTTTATATGAATTTCTTCATTTAGTCTTATTTTGTATATTGATTACTAAACTTTTCATTTATCTGTATTGGAGCTTATCTCCTCGGGCCTCTACTGAAAATGGACATGTATCCAGTTAAACTAGCCTGGTCAACAAATGTAAAATGTAAAATAAAATAAAATAAATAAATAAAATAGGTAGCCCACACAAGACATGGGCAAAATAAAAGTACACACCAGCATTATGGCACTGATGCATCAGCTAATGGGAAATGCAGAAAATGTCAGGCTATAATTATTTGTAATGATGCATTTGTGTAACTATAATCAGTGACATGACATAGGTTCATAGGTTCATAGGCTGATACTAGGCTATCTGCCCTAGGGCATTTATAAGCCTAGCCAGAGTGTGTTTGGCTTTCGCCACCCTTTTAGATTAGTTGACTGTGCCTCTGTATAGTAGTTCACAGAAGGTAGCCCTTTTAAGGTTAGTTTACTGTACCTCTGTCAAGAAGGGATACAGAAGAGATCCCAGGGGTAAACTTATGATCTCCCATCCACTCGTCAAGATTTCTCTTGAAGAGGGTCAGCGAGGGGCTCTGCCTAACATGGATTGGGATTTTGTTCTAGAGTGAGGGGAGCCTCTGGGATATGAATCTGTCCCTCCAGCATGTCCTATTTATTCCTGTGCTGAGGTTCAAGTCCCTGGAGCATGTAGCTCTAAGGGATTTGGATTTCCTGAAGTGAAGCATGTCCATTAATTCTGGGTTGGACATGGCTTTATATGTCAGACACAGATCGCCTCTGAGTAGGTGGTACACAACTGAGTAGAGCTGGAGTTTCTTTAGCCGAGCTGCATAGGGCATCTGTTTGAGCCCCTTGATCCTCTTGGTGAGGTACTTTTGGGGTCTTTCCAGTTGCTGCAGGTGACGGGTAAGGTACATCCCAAATGGGGCATTGTATTCAATTATGGGCCTGATAAGTGATGAGTAGAGGGGCACAATGACCTCTCTTGATCTAGATGTGAATCCTTTCATGATAAGGTGGGCTATATAAAAGGTCTTTCTAGCCACTTTGGCAATGTGATTGTCAAAGGAAAGATTGCTATCTACTTAGGTCTCCAAGTCCCTAATTACTTCTTCCGTACTTAATGGATTACCACCTATGTGGCAATTTGTGGGCTCTTTGTTTTTCCCAAAGGGGATGACTATGCACTTTTTGGCATTTAGCTTTAGCCCATGGCTCTGGCACCAGTTTTCCATCTCTGTGAGACCCTTTTGGAGGATGCTTGTGTCAGCCGGAGAGTCGATTACGGCACCCAGTTTGCAGTCATCTGCAAACTTGGTCAGCCATAGTCCACCCGTGTTTGCCTGTACCTCTGAGAAATACATACCGAACAAGAGAGGCCCCAGGACTGAGCCTTGTGGGATGCCACTTGTAGCTGGTTTAGAGTATGACATGGCACCTGCTATTCTGACCATGTGGGTTCTATCCCTGAGCCAGTTTGCAACCCATCTTGTGACATAGGGGTTGATATTTAAGCTGGAGAGCTTATTTATGATGCCAGAGTGGGGTACTGTGTCGAAGGCTTTTGCGAGGTCCAGGTAGGCTGTGTGAACTACCTTCACTTCATCTATGGCTTTGGTAACTGCTTCAAAGAAGTTGACCACATTCAAGAGGCAAAATCTGCCCTTAACAAAGCAAAATTGGGTAGGATCCAGTGTCTGGAGGTCCCCAATGTCTTTGTTTATGATTTCCATGATGATACGCTCCATAGCTTTGCAGAGCAGGCTAGTCAGGCTTATAGGGCAATAGTTTCTGGGGTCTGTTGTGGCACCAACTTTGTGGAGTGGGACCACTGTTGCTGTACGCCATTCCTTGGGTACATATCCTGTAGTAAGGCTGAGATTGAACATTGACTTTATATGAGGGTTTAGTTCCTCTTGGAGCTCATGTAAGATGCAGCCCGGGACACCGTCTGGTCCCATTGATGCTGTGTTTTTTGCTTTGGAGAAGGCAGCTCTCACCTGTGCATCTGTGATCTCGGGAAGGCTACACTCTGTTGGGATAGCATTTGCTCTTTTGTGGAGGGGGGGGGGTTGCACTGAACCTTTCTGCCAGGCTGTTGGCAATGTCTGTGGGTTCAGTGTATTTTTTGTAATTTTGCACTAACTCAGAGCATATCTGAGAGTTGCCTCCCAGGTTTCTGACATAACTAAAGAAGGCCTTGTGATTATCTTTAGTGTCTTGTGCAATCTTTCTTTCGAAGCTGGCCTTAGATGATTTTATGAGAGATCGTAGTTTCTTGCTAGTACTGATCAGAGATGCCTTCCCTTTTTGGGATTTTGTTCTATCATGTAGTAGCGTTCTCCTTCTGTTGTATAGCTTATTTATGGCTGGGGTCCACCAGACAGGTCTCCTGCCTTTGGATGAGTGAGTCTTGGTTTTATTTGGGATAGCATACTCCATGCATTCCTGTAGGTGTCCATAGAATGCTTTTGTAAAGGATTCTGCATTTTGGGCCATATTTTCCACTGGCCCAGGGGCTTTGAAGGATTCCACCTCGGTTTTGAGAAGTGTGAAGTTTGCTTTTGAGAAGTTCTTCACCGTGGTTTCCTTGGCTAAGGGTGGCGATGGAATATGGATGTCCAGTGAGATTAGTTTATGGTCTGATCTTACCAATGAGGGGTATACCTCTGGTGTGGAACATAGAGACCCCATGTTGGTGATGACCAGATCCAATATGTTTTCCCCTCTTGTAGGAGTGGTGACCAGTTGTTCCATAGCATTTGAGTTTATAAATTCTAGGAACCATTGGGCGAGGGTGTTTGGGCTTGAGTAGTTTTCCCAATCAATGTTTGGGTAGCTGAAGTCACCCAATATAATGGTGCTTGGAGAGACCTTCATATTCTCCAGTGTTCTCTGGAAAGCCGAGTGAGGTTCCTGTGTTTGGGAGGGTGGTCTGTAGCAGGCTACAAACTGAAAGGCAGTTTTGCCCACTGTTAGTTGCACATGGATGGTCTCCGATGCTTCGTGCAGTGCCACTAACCTGGAGGTGTGGGTATCTTTGATAAATATGGATACTCCCCCTCCTTTTGTGGTTCGGTCCAAGTTTTAGGGCTGGAAAGCATGGTATGAAGTATAACCTGCTAGTACTGGGGTGCTCTCGGGAGCCTTGAACCAGGTTTCTGTTACTGCACAGATATCGATATTCTCCATACTGAGGAGAGTCTCAAGTGCGTGCATCTTGAGGTTTAGGCTTCTGGCATTGAGCAGCATTACCCTTAGTTTTTTTTTCTTTGTGTTGTCTATGTAGGTGGGTTTGTCTTTTGAGCCTTGCCTAAAAAAGGCACTATGGGGAGGCAAGAGCTTTTGCCAGTATTCGAAAACCCAGGGGTGACAGGTGCAAGCCGTCCCTAGTGAAGCAACGTGGCTTGTCAAGCATGTCATCCCAGGCTGACAGACACTGGATCCCCTTTGAATGACGCCAATTGTTAAAATTTATCATTTTGTCTTTATATTGTGGCATCATTCTTGGTGAGGGTAAGATGCTACTCAAGTTCAGGATCATACCGGCCTGGGCTACATGATCAAAGAGCTCCTCTATATCTTTTTTCATGTAGTCCAGGGATGTAATCTCAGGTCATTCACACCAGCATGGACAATGATGGAGTCATATTTGTACTTGCTTTGGAGTGACCTGAGTGCTTGTGTTATGTGGTGGATCCTGGCACCCAACAGGCAGCTTACAGTGACATTCTCCTTGTTCAGCCTGGTGAGTGGGACGTCAGTCTGTCTGACAACAGAGCCACCTATTTCAAGTGTATTAGGTGTGTTGTTTAGCCTTAAGGGCTGTGACTGTGTGGCACTGACTTTGTGAGCTATGTGCTATGTGGGTATTGTTTTGTGGTAGGGGTTGCTTGGATGCCTGCTTTGGAGGTCTCTGCTACTTAGGCAAATTTTTATTGAGAGCCTCCGAGTATGTTTTTGTGTGTTTATGTGTTTGGTTTGCTGATGTGTTAGGTCTATGTGAGACTGGATTTGTGGGGTGTGTGGTTCCCTTCTCCTCCTGACAGGCTGTGCCAGTACTGGGCTGAGAGAGCTTAGCCTCCAGTTTGGCTATATAGTTGCATCTCTCACATATATTTGAGCTTGTTGGGAGGAGGAAAGGGTGGTCTGTATGCATAAGGCAGTTGTAACATTGCCTCAAGATTCCCAGATTCACCAGCTGGACTGGAGAGTAAACCCAAAACTGACCTTTAGACATGCCTGAATAATATAGGGAACTACTTATTGACTGATTAGAAAGAACCAATAGGGAGCAAGTGCTTAAAAGGAGCATAAGAGGATGTAGTGCTTAAGTTTATTAGTGTTTACCTATGTGATTACTTGTACGAGCAAGTGCAGGGCTTTAGAATGAAAATAGAGTGCTTATTTTGAGATTTAGAGGTTTACCTAAGGGATAAAGTGAAGATGTGCCCTTCCTCAAGTAAGTGCCACACTGGACATGCTGACTTCAATAAGTGCAATACAGTACAAGTGTGAATGCAGCAAGGTGTAATTTTTATATAACCCTGAAGTGAGCTTTGTTAAGAAAATATTAAAAACTCTATGACAGTATAATAACATACAACACACTCAGGTAAAATATTAATGTGACCTGTTGTAGATTTACATTGTACATGCACCAAATGTATACATGCCTGTAATATATGCGCTGTTATCCTCCGACAGTAGGCCTTTACCTCCATTGCATGGATGATGTCAAAGCCAACATGACAAAAATGCCAGTTCAACTAAGTGTTAAAAAAACAACAAATGACAGCAATTATGTCATGACATTCATTCATTAAATATCTTTTTGCTAAACAGCACACATCCACTACATCATTATACTGGCCATGCTCACAAAGAAGTGTAACAAAGACTACCATAACATCACCTAAACAATACAAACACTCAAAAATTTCTTATAACATAGGACCACCCATGCATTCTAATGATTTTGTATCATTCCACACATTAAGAAATGTTATACAAGTCTTCATATCCTATAAAGCCATAGAGTATGAATTAAAGAATTACAGTAATGCATAAATGTTTGCATGAAAATATGCAATACAGAGCATTATTATTTGAAAAATAAGTAATGTAGTTGAGTAGTCAGTAACATATTCACTATGTGCATCTTGCCAGACATGAACACATGTCAGGACAGACCTCAAAAAGATGTGTATCCACCATTGATGCAACAGAAGGAGGCATACTGGTTGTGTTGTGAAAAACACACTTGAGGCGATTGCATCAGTCTCCCATTATAATTGATATGGATTCGGTAATTTTGAGTATGAGACCTTAAAAAAATGTGTTCATCTTACTTTCTTTGCTTTAGCCGCTCCTGTCTGACAGAAATTACCAGACTGAAACACACGTAAATCATACTGCACACTCTGCAGAGCTGTGTACTAGTTACATCTGCCACAGAAGGTAATAATGTAGCTTGTCATAAATAATCCAAATCAGAGTGGGTAGTGAGAAAGGGCTTTTCATGTTAATTTATCCAATACAAATTTGTCAGAGTGATGAAAAGAGGTAGCTATGTTAATGTCCATATAACTGTGAAAAGTCCACTATCAACCAAAGCCACTCTTTTCTGTCTACGTCCTTTAGTAGACACACACACACACACACACACACACACACACACACACACACACACACACACACACACACACACATTTTTAAAGTTACCATTCAATTCCATTTACACATTAAACCACAATACCTCTGTATAGATATGCTACATAAGTCAATGATAACTGCATGTGCCACAAGAGCACTTTCACCAAAGGAGTCAAAGAACACCTGTTTGACTGCCATGAAATCTCCAAATGTGTTGAAAGTTGTCTGACCATCATAAAAGTGGATAGAAATAGTGGGATAAAATGATGTTTGTGTCAAATCTTTACAGTGACAGAATGTTGTCCTTTGCTGAAATTGAACAGCACCCTGTATAAATCCACTGGCTAATTGAATGCGTACTAATCACATAAACCACAGTGCACTGTGAGACTCCCCATATGTTAAGCTATTACATCATGTTACTGTGTTTCAAGCCAGTTGTTTAAGTTAAAAGGGATCGGGTGGCCTCTCCCACTGTAACTCTAACCATTACAAATGTACAGGATGTCATTCATGCATAGCAGTGTACTGGCACACAATGATTAGAGTCACTTACTGTGAGTTTTGAACACCTACTAATGTCACCCCAGATGTTTCATGACATTATGTGGACAGAACACAGTACAGGAGAAGACTTGCTACAATTGTGTGATATTTGGGTGTTTAAAGGCATTGTATCATCTTATTGCTGCAAGTCATATGTGTGCCTGTAGCTTGATTAAAAGAGTGGTGAGATTTTTGTTTTGTCACAAAATTTTGCATCATGGTAGGTATATCCAAACACACATGATGCATAATGCAATTGTCACAGATAGAGTTAAATCGCAGTCATGCACAAAGTGTAAATAGTCACAGATTTGAACTCCTGACTTACTAAGTCAACGAGATGCAGAACACTGCCTAATTTCTTCACACCTCAGGAAAGGCTTATTGTTAGTGTTGGAAAATGCAAATTTTGACAAATTGCGTCATCAGCATTAAATCATTTGTCTGAAAAATAAAAAAGTATATTTTAAGAGGAATCCCCATCTATTCATGCACACATCAAACAAGGTGAGTGGCAATATTGTTATATACGTGTACATTCACACTTATTCTGATACAACTGAGTCTAAGGAACAATGCCTGGATTCAAACTGCCTGCCTAAGATCACAGACTAGAGAACTTTGCATAAACTGCAAGTGAACATGAGATGGTACTCTATAATTGTGACAGTGCACATTTGAATGGCTGCATCACTATTGCTTAATAGGGGCATAGATCCACTAAAAAGGAAGTGGTGGAAAAGCCCAGTAACACTGAGCAACTACGCATTCTGTACTACACATATTTAAAATCCTTTGTACACAGCATGAAAGGGAGAGATAGAGAGAGACACACACATGTTCACAGTAGTAACTCACTGCTGGATTCAAACCATCTATCTACCTAGTTACACAGTCCAGACATCACAGTATCAACAGCCAACACCACTGAAAAAGTCATATTACAACTGTGAGATAATGTAGTTTTTAGAAGTATTATGTTATCAGTCTGTTGCCAAAACTATGTTTTATCCAGAGATGCTAGAAAATGGTAAGTGGAAATGTACATAATGGATGTTGGGATAGACCCATTGCACATAATTGTACAGACATACACACACAGTCATACTATTTATGCAGTGCAGTATTCGAAGCACTTACTTATCAAGTTGCAAGGTAACAATGGAACATGTCAAAGAAAAAGTGTGAGTTCTATAAAAGGAGAGTGTACTTTTGAAAAGATGAATTCATCAGTGTGTTGCTGAGGAAATGCTTGTATTAAAAGTGGTATAACATGATGAGGGGAAACTTCTCTCAGATTAAATGTTGCTCTGGAGTAGAAATGGACACAGCACATCTGTTGAAGAACCATACATACCCGACATGAGAGCTGCACACATGTAAAAGTTCAGCATTGTTGGATTTGAAACACCTACTTACCTAGTTACACAATATAGACAGCACAGTATCAACCCCACATGCCACAGGAGAAGTCTGACTGCACTAGATCAAGAGTGCATTTTTGAAAGGATGTCCTCATCAATGTGTTGCAGAGAAGATAGTTGAGTTTAAAATGGGATAAAGTGATAGGAGAGTCCACTCCCAGTTTAAATTTACAAAGACATGCGTCTGGAGTGTTTCTCCCCGGGCATCTGCTGAAAACTGGCTTTGTTCCAAGTCAGACTTTCCTGGTTAATACATGTTAAATAAAAATAAAATAAATAAATAAAATGTTTTTCCCAATCAAAAATGTATTCATCAGATGTATGGACAAAACCATGCTAACTATGAATACAGACGTGTGCACACACACTCCTGAAACTCAGTCAGTGTTGTATTCAACCAACTACCTACAGTAACTATTTACACAATTTAGAGAACACTGTATTGACCACAAGCACTGTAGGAGAAGTCTAACTTTAAATATGTGAAAATGGTCACGTAAGGATTACCACATTAGTTTTTTGCAGAGATGTTATTGTGAATCACAGTTTTGGTTGAAAAGGTATGTGTCTTAATAGGTAGAAGTAACAGCAATGTGCTTTTCACAAGTAACTACATAATTTTCAGATAAGTTATCTATTCTGTCATTCATGTTCATTGTGTTAGTGTGAGTAACATGTATCTGTGTCACATTATTGTGTTTTGATGGCAATCACAGTTGTGAAACAGTGGATTGACAACCAAGCATTCATGAATGTTCAGCTTAGGATGATTTTATGTACACTTGCTTAATCATTTGTGGTTTCATTTTATATTGTATGTGTTCATGCTTGGACAATATGCATTCTAAATAGAAACAGACATGTTAAACACTCTTCAATGCAACTCATGAAGTATGTATGAAAAGGTTCCACATTATTGTACACCATCTTTTAAAGAAAGCATGTCTCCCTGAAGTGCACAGATTTCAAGCTCATTTACACAGCCGATGACAAAATATTAGCGTATGTATAATTACATCTTGATGTGCTGAACTTAAAACAGGAATGAGCAGTAATGTATGGTACTCCATGCCAAGCTTTGCACAAATAAGGAGTATAGGCATACAAATGGGCCTGAGTCTGATTAAATGAAGAACAAAGATGTGGTACTTTAAGGTTTTATGTGTCAGAGTTTTCACGTCACATGATATTTGCATTAAATTAATTATTATATTGATGATACAGATCCATAGCCACACAGACCTCATATCTGGTGACTGTCCATGTATTTGAGGCATGCTGCAATTATTGCTATGCAATTGTTTTTGTTTGTATGACATGACTGAGTAATAAAGTTAATACATGCATAAAAAACACGTAAAACAGAGTTCATCCCTGACCTATTCAAACAAATCCTTGACAAGTGGATGGGAAATAATAAATTTACCCCCAGCCTGGCCCCCATGAGGCTGTCAATAAGAACATTTTTATTCTAATTAACTCTCCCCTACAAATTCTTAGCTACCTGCCTATTAATATGCTTGGGACCTAAATGATTTGGGATGCTCAGCTAGGCTTGGAAGGGCCCTAGTGTTCATTAGCATAGTAGCAAGCCATGAACCTATGAGTAATTAATATACTTTAAAACATAGATGGAAATGAAATGGCACTGGTCTTATGACCTTTTGTGTGCATAGCAGCAATATTGTCCAAATGTGCTAATTGTGCTGTGCTTGTTAAAAGATAAATGCTTGATTGTACCTAATTTCCTGCAGTAATTTCTTGGCAGATATGAACATGTTGTAAATTATTATAAAACTCATGAAGGACCAAACGTGAATACTGGTAGAAAACCAGACAATGGAGACACTATAAAACAAGGAAGTTTGTGGGCAGCATGCTTCACTCAATATCTAGAGTTGGAACATTCCATATGGTATACTTTCAACTCTGCAACCTGTTGAAGAGATGATGCTGTCTCCTCATCCTGCTATCAGCCTGTTTTGCATAGCACAGCAAGGCTGTACACAATACTGAAGAACATCAGACTAATGCAACCAAAGGCAAAAACTCACAACATCTTGCTATAAGCTGTTTATTGCCATTTCCCTTAAGTTACATGTGCTGCTTGACACCAGATATATTACAAATGATGAGAGAGACAGATGAGACAGAAGCAGTAGGAAGGGGGGGGGGGCTTTTGAGAGGGATAGAGATGATATAAAAAGTGCACACACACCCCTTTTAAAATGCCAGGTTTTTGTAATATATAATATATAATATATACAGCATTCAGTCTTCTTGGGTAGGAGTCTATCAGCATGGCACATCTTGACTTGGCAATATTTGCCCACTCTTTCTTGCTAAAATGCTTCAAATCTGTCAGATTGTGAGGGCATCTCTTGTGCAAAGCCTTCTTCAGGTCACCCCACAGATTTTCTATTGGATTTAGGTCTGGAGTCTGGCTGGGCCATTCCAAAACTTTAATTTTCTTCTGGTGAAGCCATTCTTTTGTTGATTTGGATGCATGCTTGTGGTTCTATTCATGTTGAAAGGTGAAATTTCTCTTCATCTTCAGCTTTCTAGCAGATGCCTGAAGGTTTTGGGCAAAAACTGACTGGTATTTGGAACTGTTCATAAATCCCTCCACCTTGACTAAAGCCCCAGTTCCAGCTGAAGAAAAGCAACCCCAAAGCATGAAACTGGCACCACCATGCTTCACTGTGGGGATGATGTTCTTTTGGTGATGCAAAATATTTCTTTTCTGCCAAACATACCTTTTGAAATTGTGGCCAAAAAGTTCAACCTTGGTCTCATCAGACCATAACACATTTTCCACATGCTTTTGGGAGACTTGATGTATTGTTTTGCAAATTTTAGCCAGGCCTGGATGTTTTTCTGTGTAAGAAAAAGGCTTCCATCTTGCAACCCTACCCCATAGCACAGACATATGGAGAATATGGAAGATTGTTGTCACATGTAGTACACAACCAGTACTTGCCAGAAATTCCTGCAGCTCCTTCAGTGTTGCTGTAGGTCTCTTGGCAGCCTCCCTGACCAGTTTTCATCTTGTCTTTTAATCAGTTTTGGAGGGATGTCCAGTTCCTTGCAATGTCACTGTTCACCCATATTTTCTCCACTTTTTGATGACTTACTTTACTGTATTCCATGGTATATCCAATGCTGTGGAAATATTTTTCCCTTTTTCTGACTGATACCTTTCAACAATGAGATCCCTTTGATGCTTTGTAAGCTCTCTGCAAACCATAGCTTTTGCTGTAGCAAGCAACTGAGTAAATGTCCGGAAAATCCTACTAGGAGAGTCTTTTTAATTGATGGCAGGTGTGTACCCAAGAAGACTGAATGCTGTAATTAAATCAAAAGGTGCTTCAACAAAGTATTAGTTTAAGGGTGTGTACATTTATGCAACCGTTTATTGTACGTTTTATTTTTTATATTTTTTCCCCTAACAGATTTGTTTGTTTTTTAATTGAATTGTACAGGTTATAGGCCACACTAAAAGTGGGAAAACATTTGAAATTATTTATTGTGGCCTCATTTTTTTATATCACAAAAATCTGGCATTTTAACAGGAGTGCGTACACTTTTTACATCCATTGTATTGAGACATATCTGTTTTGATGTGTTACTCTTGGGGTTCCCCAAACCAAGACCTCTGCAACAGGAATTCATCCAATATTTGAATGAAACAAGTGGGGCATCAGATTTACAGTAAACTATGATGTTACATCTATTTCCTTTTTAGATGTTAATGTGTCTAAATTATCTGATGGAACTTTGTCCAGTACATTATATAGAAAACCCCACCATTCAAATACATTACTCTACGCCTCCAGTTGTCATCCTAAACACATTACAGCCAATATACCTAAATCACAGTTTATGAGAATACACAGAATATGTTCCAATACTGAAGACTATATACATTTTTATAATGATCTCATAGGCCGTTTTGTTGAATGGGGTTACACATTGGCACAAGTTAGGCAGACTAGTAGGGAGGTACGATCATATCCAAGAAGTGAGCTTTTGAAATATAAAAATTGTGGCCCTTGCTCAGGCAACAAAATCAGATTCACTACCACTTATGGTAGAAACACTGATGGATATTTAGATAAGATACAACAACACTGGGACATTCTATTAACAGATGACAGGCTGTGTGGGCTATTAGGTGAGAGATGTTTATTTTCTTTTCGGAAAGGGAAAACTTTAAGTAGTCATTTTAGTCATTATAAACATTCTTTGCCCTCAATAAATTCAGTGGAAACTACCATAGATGGTACACAAGTGGTGGGTTGTTACCCCTGTGGCCACTGTTCTTTTTGCAAATTCATTTGTTCAACCAAGGAATTTTCAAGTAAAAACACATCTAGGGTTTTTTCTATTAAAATGTTTGGCAATTGTAACAGTGATTGGGCTATATATCTGGCAGTCTGCTCTTGAACAGCTCTTTATGAGGGTCAAACTTCCAGACCATTAAAATTGTGAATTTCAGAACATTTAAGTTGCATTATAAATAAATATCTGGCTAATGCCTTATATAAACATACTATCATACACAAGACTGCTGTCTTCAAGTTTATTATTATTGATAGAGTGTTGGGACGCAGATCAATGAAAAGTGATTGGCATAATGTTTTAAATAAAAAGGAAAAGTCCTGGTTAGTGAAATTGGGGGTATTGTTTCCAATGGCCTTAATGAGCATTTGTAATAATTGTTTAGTAGGATTTAATTATTCCATTATGTTTGGATATATAAGATGTGATATGTACTGATATGTTTTACATTGAGAAAGGCCTGTGGACCGAAACCAATTTGATTTTGTACATTAAAAAGATATTTGCTCCAATTGAGTGCTGGCTGTCAGTGTTTTTGGTTTTACTCTTGAGGTTATCATTGTGCTTATTCTATCAGGCTGTGTACATACAAAGGCAAAAGATAATGGGTGAGAAAAAACAAACGTTATGGACAGTTTGTAAATACAGACCTTATAATCTTACAACTGTGCTAAGATAATGCACTATCTCTCGTATATAAAGTCTGAATATCAATTGTATAGCATTACTTAATGACTTCAGTTCCAAATCATTGCCAGAAATCCATGCATGTTGTGATGAATACAGCAGAAATTAGATGCAGAATGGTAGACATCTAATTATGTGTATACTTTAGAGGTATTAATAAGGAGTTAGAAACTGGAAACATGATGAGGACATAAGGAAGATAGTGGTGGGTTCATAAAATTAGCACATAGGTGCACACCTACTATTAATATGGAAAAAAATTACATATTTGTATGACATTCTTCTAGATTCAAAACCTTGACAGTCTTATAAAAAAGTCTATAGACCAGAGGTTTATCTCAGCTCATCACATAGAAAATCACATTTTATTTTTCTAAAATCTGATATTTTAATTGACTCTTACAAAAAGTTGAAGAAAGGACAATGTAGGCATTGGCCTCTATCACAGTTATATGAACTGTACCAGTCCTTATCGTGTTTGTGCTATTCAGCAGTCTAATACATATATGAGTAACTATATCACACTTTGCTACTTTTAGTCTGTTTTGCTTCAGCACCTTGGCATGGAAATAACTGTAGTAGTGCAGTATAAGGTAAAAAGTCACCAGTTTTTGTCCTAAGATGTGAAATGACATTTACAATCAGTTAGTATTGTCGCTCTGTGCCAGACATTGTGCAAATACTGGGGACACAGTCTGATAACACAGATGGGGGGGGGGGGGTAGAGAGAAAAAGAGGGAGACACGTAGATAAACAGAAAACATTTAAGCTTACCAGCATACCTCTCAACCTCTTTGAGCAAGAAATCTTGACAAAGCCATATATAAAACTGGGACAAAGGTCCAAAAATAGGGGCAAATTTTAGATATTGCTCTTACAAACTTAGAATGTTGATAGAATAATAGGTTTTTCTTTAGCTTGAACTTTTTATACGGTATGAAGTCTGAAACTCAAATGTGTTGTCACCATTTCCTAACTTCAATCTTTAATGATTTGTCACTGATTTGCCAGAAAAAACACAATTTTATGAAAAACAGACCAAAACTATGAGACAAAATTTTGGACATTCTGCAAAAATCTGTACAATTGAGAGGTATGCATAGCAGCCATTTCTGGCCATCTTTGTTGTGTGCTAATCTTAGGTTTGTTACCATCATTATTTTGTCATGTTCTCTGCAATAAAGGGTTTCCAACAGTAAACAAGCAGATTAACACAGAAGCAGGATAATGTTGGGTTAAAATATGTCTAGCCAGCAATTACACATAAAACGTCATATAAAAATGAATAATTATAACTGGCATAATTCTAGATTAGAGCCCTTGACACTATGCTAAAAGCAGTCTATATACCTGAGCATTATCTCAGCAAACCAGATAAGAACTCTGAGTGTGAACAGCTGAAAGGGACATGTTTCACATTTGTCATTAGAGAACAATAGATAGCAGTATATTACATTGACACATCTTGGCTAAGCATGTGCTTTATATACATGTGCATGATAAACAGCAATATAATTGCAATCAAAATTCACAAGTGAAAAATAAGACATATCTGATGACACTGCAGTTGTTCAAGGTCTCCTTTGCAAATTTAGCTCATCTGATACGGGATTGTACTAGGCATGCTCATGAGACATCACTGAGAACACTGTCATAATAGCATTTAAACAACACAAACACATATTATTTGCATTAATAACAAATAAAAATTAAGGATAATAACTTCACACAGTGTTGTCTGTGTAATATCAACATATTCTTAGAATGCTACATTTGGCTGGAATTGAACAGCAAGCTATGTAAGCCCACAGACTAGAAATATGTGTATGAATTGCATGCACAGTGGAAGACATAATAAAGGTCTGACACTCCAACTATGTGAAGTCATTACATCATATGACTGTTCTGCAAATTGTATGAGATAGAAGGCCTGGGATCCCACTGCAATTGTACACATTATGACACTTGTGGATGTCTTTCATGCATAATTGCACTGCACACGGGAATTTGTGACAACAGAAGCTACATGATATTAGAAAGAATGAGCATATCATGATACCATTGGTGCTACAACTGTGAGATATTATAGCAATAACGCATGCCTGGGTGTGAGCAATGCTGGATTTACCCACGGTTGGCATGGTTTGGTCACGAGAGCGAAGCCCGAGGTGCCAAACAAAGCCAGCCGTGGGTAAATCCAGCATTACCCACACCCAGAAGTGGGTTATTGCTATTATACAATGACATTATTTAAGAAAAAAAATAATTACTTTTCTTAAATAATGGCATTGTATAATGCCTTCTTGCTGCCCTTCCGCAGCTGTCTGGTATTCTGCGGCAGTTCTGATGTACTGCTCATGCGTATGCCTATGCAGTACATCAGAGCTATGGGCAAAAGCAATGGAGAAAGCAAGATCTCTGATTCTTTTTACAAACTGTTTCACTATGTTAAATGGGTTTAACATAGCGAGACAGCTTTAAAATAAGCAACGGAAATCTCCGTTGCTTATTTTAAAGCTGTCTCGCTATGTTAAACCCATTTAACATAGCGAGACTGTTTTGAAAAACGCAACGGAGAAAGCAAGATCTCTGTTGCTTTTTACAAACTGCTTCGCTATGTTAAATGGGTTTAACATAGCGAGGCAGCTTTAAAAAAGAAATGGAGAGTCTCTGTTGCTTTTTTTAAAGTTGTCTCTCTATGTTAAACTCGTTTAACATAGCGAGACAGTGTTGCTGTAAGAGTTATAGTAATGGAAAAAGTCTGGGTGACTGGACCTTTTTCCATTACTATAACTCGGATTTACAACGTGCATGCTGACCAGTCAGCATGCACATATTTGAATATTAATGGGGTCGTTGTATAATTTGTTTTTTGAAGCTGTGGTATAATTTTATTGCTGCAAGGGAGCTGTGTGCCTGGCACTTCTTTGAAATACTGTTACTATATGTACGTGTTTCACACAACATTGCCTGCTGCTAGGTATACCAAGACACATAAGATGCATAATACAGTCACCATCATGATGGAAGAATGGCAGTCAGACACATAGATTAACATGGATTGAAACACATGCCTTACTAAGGCATCAGCATGCAAAACATAGTCTCATGTTGTCATAGCATAGGAAAAGCCTTAGTAGTTCTCATGGGAAAGCCAAATACTATCCTATGGCATCATCATTATCAAACAAAGCATTTCTGTGTGAAAAAGGAGCAGAAGTGATTGAAGTACGAATTCACATCCATACATGTACAAAACAAATTTATTTATTTATTTATTTTTTTACATTTGTTGACCAGGATATTCTAACTGAATTTATGTCCATTTTCAGTAGAGTCCTCGGGAGATAAGCTCCATGAGATTACTAGACTACTAGCATACAGGTACTAGTTGTTATACAGTTAAATACTACAAATTTTAAACAGTTCAGGAATCTTAACAGTTTATACAAAAAACATGTTACAAGCATTAGATAAGATATTTTAGACTTTATGTACAAGACTTCATTAGTAACTAGAAAGTAATTGTTAAACAAATACATACTTCAAGTTTCAACAGTTCAGCAATGCTCACAGGTTTAAACAATACTTGTTGCCTGCCATTAGGTAGGATGCTTTAGAATTATATGCAGAAGAGTTTAACTAGGTATTTTAAATTATCTCTATTAGGATAAGATATGTTTTTGCCAAGGATAGGCCTTGATCTAAAAAGACACAAATAGAGCAGGAATTAGGTCTTACGAGAGGGTATTTTGGGATATAGTATGAGCTTAGTCTGGATTTGTACAGGGACATAACTAATGGGTTTTAAGATAGAGTTTCAGATTATGTTTAAAAAGTGTAAATGAAGACAGTGATGTAAGTTCATGGGGGAGTCGGTTCCAATACTTTCCAACTGCATTTGAGAACAGAGCATCTCCTGCCATGTTGTTAGATTTACTTGTTGATACTAGTAGTTTATTAGATGAGCGTAATGTTGAAAGGTTCTTATATTGGGTAATGAGACTAGCAAGTATTGGGGTATTGGTAGGTTGGAAAAGGGTTTTGTGCGCAATGGTGAGTTGTTTAAAATGAATTTGATTCAGAAGCTCTAATCAGCCTAATTGTTTCAGATTATGGCAGTGATGGGTCCTAAATGAGGAAGCATTAGCAAATCTGGCAATGCTTTTGTAAGCATTGGCTAGCTTGTTAAGGTTATTTTTTGATAAGTTAGCATATATGGAAGAAGCATAGAGAAGTGTGGAGATAAGGTGGGAATAGGCAACAGTGGTTCTGGCTAGTGGGGAGAGAAAGGGTTTTATCCTATAGAAGGAACCTAGTTTTCTGTTGGCAGTTTTTATGGTATTGTTGATATGGGTTTCAAAGTTCAGGTTGTTATCAATAGTTACCCCTAGAAGTTTAGTTTTTGGATCGGGAGATATGAGTGTATCATTAATGGATAAGACTGAAATGTTCATTGGGAGTGATTTATGGGTAGGAATGAAGAGGAGGAGTTTGTTTTTTGGGGGGTTCAAGAGGAGGTAGCGTTATAGAAACCAATTTTCTGTTTTATTGAACATTGACTGAGTTAGAGTCTGTAGCTGGATTAAGATTTTGCTGAGCAGATTATTGTCGAATCATTTGCGCATTGTACACAGTTAGTTAAAGGAATAGCTAGGTTGACGGCATTGATAGATATTGAGAAAAGGAGGGGGCCCAATATAGAGCCCTGAGGAACACCTAGGGTAACTGGGAGATGTGATGAGAGGTTGTTGTCCCATAGCACTGCTTGTTGTCTATTATCAATGTAGGATTGGAAGCATTTTATAGTCTTTGTGTCCAGAGAAAAGGATTTTAGAATACTGAGAAGTAAGTGGTGGTTGACCATGTCGAATGCTTTTGAAAGGTCGATGAAAAGTGCTGAAGAGAGAAGATTGTTATTACGTTTTTTATTGATGCTGACAGTGAAGAATAGGAGTGCAGTTGTTGTACTGTGGAAAGGCCTGAAGCCATGTTGAGATTTGGCCAGTAAATTGTTCTGGAGTATGTGGTCTAGTAACTGTCTGTGGATGCACTTTTCCATTATTTTAGCTAATGGGGAAAGTAGTGCTATGGGACGTTAGTTAGAATATTCTCTAGAGTTTCCACCTTTGTGTAGGGGAATATGTAGGAGATTTTCCAGATGGTGGGAATAGTGCTTTCTTGTATAGTTCTATTTATCAGCAATGATACAGGATAAGCTATGACTTTGGCTGCCTTTTGCAGGCATTCGGCAGGTAGCTGGTCAGCTGAGGGGGTAGTAGGTTTTAGTTTACTTAAGAGGTTGCAGATGAGGGAAGTTGGGACAGTTTGCAGGTTTAGAGCTGGGAGAGAGTTAGTAGTATTGGTTGGAAGGGCAGAGCTGTCGGCTGTTAGTTGATTAGTAAGTGTTTGGATGGTCTAAGTGAAGAAGGTATTAACAGCATTGGCAGTTTGCTTTGGATTGTTGGAATTTGATCCTATAGGGGGTGGTGTTGTAGATTGGCCTGGTTGAAGTAGTCTGTTTATGCTAGCCCAGAACTTTTGTGGATTATTTTGGTTGGTCTGTTGGAGGTGGAAGTAAAAGTTTTTTTTATCTTCGAGTATAGCTTTCTTAGTCTCATTTCTCTTTTGCCTGAATTGTTGTTGGTCTGTGAGGTTTTTAGTTGTTCTCCATAGTGCTCAAACTTTATTTCTGTGTTGAATTTTCTGCCTGGTTTTCTTTGTAAGCTATGGGGCAGGTTTAGATTTAATTTTGATGGAACACTTTGGTGCATGGTGGTTAAGGATTGTTAAGAATTTTGAGTTAAAGTCGTTTGTTGCTTCATCAAGTGGGAGGTATTTTATAGGTGACCAATCACATTCTTTTAGTTCAGCTTGAAGGTTATTGGGGTTAAAGTTTCTGTTGCTTCTTATTGTTTTATATATGGTTGGGTTGTGTGAGCTCGACCTTTGCCTGATTATGTAAGTGAGAGAATGGTCATTTACATCATCGGGGAGGGTCCCTACATTATAGAGTTGTTGGTGATTATTTATTAGAATCCAGTCTAGGATGGATTCTTTGTTATTGGGTTTATTAATTCTGTTTGGGGAGTTAATTGTTTGTGAGAAGCCATTAAGGTTAATATGGTAGGTTAATATGGGAGGTTGGTGATTCAGTAGAGCAGTCATTCCAGTCTATGTTAAAATCTCAGAATTATTGTCTCTTGGGGAATTTTTGTGGAGAGTTCAGCAAGGATACCTTCCAGAGTGGTGATGTTGTTACCAGGGGGCAAGTATTATATTTAGGGATTTGCTGGGATTAAGTTGAAGTTTGGTGCTAATGATTTCTGCATTGTTTTCAGAAAAGGAATCAAGATCTAGTATAAATATTTGTAGCCCTTCTTTATAGAGTCTAGCAACACCCCCTCCTTTTTTTTACTTTGCGGTCTTATCTCAAGATGTTGTACCCAGATGGAATAATTTCAACATCTTGTGTAGTGGGTTTTAGCCATGTTTCTGTTAAACAAAGTATATCAAAGGAATGAACATCCAGGAGAGCATGGAGGTGGGCAATTTATTATTTATGTTGCAAATATTGAGGTGAGCTATATAAAGTGAGTTGGGAGATTTAGATGGGATAATTGGGGTAGAGGGAACAATAATTTGTGGTTCTGTGCTTGTTTTATGCCCTGGCCCTGGATTAGGATGAATGTCCCCATCGAGTAAGGAGAGGTATAATAGTTTGTTTAAGGGATTGTGGAGGTTAAAGTAATGGTGAAGAGGTTTTTTAGGTTTTAGATAGTTGTATTTGATATGGGTCAGTCTGTGATATTTATTAGGTAAATAGCTAGGTAAAGATGTTATATTTATGTGTTCTGGGGAGCAGGGGTGTAGCCAGGATTTTCAAATTTGTACTGACAGCTCTCAAACTGCTACCCCCCTCCCCAGCCAAGCTACGGCCACTCTCGTAATTCACGGTTCGCTCTTAGTGTCGATGAAGAGGCATTCGCTGTAATGCCTCTTCAGTAATATAATATAAATTCACTCAAACTCGGTTCCTTGAATTGAAAATTAACCTGAAATGTCAGTTCTTTGAAAAATGCAGCATGGTAGTTGGGGTAGAGACTTTATACAGGGACAGATATTAAATAATGTTCTCGTGAACTTAGAAAGTTGCTAGAACAGGATTTGTGCTAGTATGAATTTTTCCAAAGGACATGAAGTCTGAAGCTCAAATGTCTGTCATTTAGCAACTTCAGCCTTCAATGATTTTCTAGAAAAATCACAAAATTTATGAGGAACAGACAAAAAATATGGGGCAAAAATCTGGACATTCTGCAAAATGTGGACAGTTGAGAGGTATATTACCTACCACACACACAACCTCTCAACCTCTTACAGCAACAAACTCATAAATAAAACTGAGGCAAAGGCCCAAAAATAAGGACATTTTTTTTAAATATTGCTCTTATAAACTTAGAAAGATAATAGAATAGTAGGTCTTGCATCAGTAGGAATTTTCTGAAAGGTATGAAATCTGAAACTGAAATGTCTGCATTATTTTCTAACTTCAGTCTTTAACAATTTGCCACTAATTTGCCAGAAAACTGCAATTTTATGAAAAACGGACCAAAAATGTGATGCAAAAATATAAAATTGCCAGACAATATAGCTGGGAACCTGTCAAAGGAGGGACACCATTTTAATATGAGCACAGTTAACTTAGAGCAGCTAACAAAATTAGAGAATCTACATGCATTTCTGAAATAAAAGTAATGTATAACTCTGATCATTACAGTTATTTATAAAAGTAAAGTAAACCCTCTATGTTTTCTTCCAAAATTGCTATTTTGTGGAGGGATCATTAGGGGAAGAGCTATATTTTGAGCCAAAATCACGGACAGTTGAAGTTTGGCTATGCCTAATTCTATAAAGCAATTTATTTGCATGTACCTCTCAACCTGTTAATGCAATAAATCTGGACAAGGCCAAATATATTGAGGGAACATATAAACAGTACTAAAATTGTTATTGTATAAACTGGGACAGTTGATAGAACGGGTCTTATTTTAGCATGCATTTTTCTGAAGGTTATAAAGTCTGAAACTAGTGTCATTTAGTGACTTAATTCCTAAATCATTTGCCAGAAAACCACAAACTGAGGAACAAACCAAAAATAAGAAGCAAAAAATCTATTCATTCTTTGAAAATCTGGACAGTTGGGAGGTATAGTTCAGCTGGGGCTGTCTAAGTTTGCTGCCCTTCCCCCTCACAAAACCATGGTTGAAATGGAGCCTCGCCCTGCAGCCATTCCAATGATCCATTACTTTGCTATTTCACTCCATTTACCATAAACACTAATGTGCATACTGATTTACTACTATGATGATTTGAACTTCATTTGAAAGTTTTATTTTGCATTTTACAGCACAAACACTAAGACATCTGCTAAACAAACTTGGCATTAAAACTTCTTTGCCCTTGAAACTCACATTCATTGAAACATTAAAACACATTCAAAGAAAAATACATTTTACCCGTAGCAGATAAAAATTAATTCTGGGCTGCTTTTAAATCATAGGCCCCTTGCATATGAAACATACGTGTGCTTTTTGATACACCTTCCTATTGCTTTGAACATTTTTCCAGTAAACAATGAAACAAAACTGCCCAATTCAGAACATTTCCATCATAAAAGTCTAGTCAAACTTCTACAGTCCACCATTATCAGTAAATAATATGCACAATCTCTGAAGTAGTAAAAAAAAGTCATCTAAATAATTCCACGTTAAATAAATCTAACCAATGAAGAGGTTGTTGCTAGCAATCACCTTTATATTTCATGACTTCACCGAAAAATAAAGTGTCTGATGCCCCCGAGGAATAAATTGCCTAAATTACATTAATAATAAGCTAGTAATATTGCAATAGGAAATGGATGGCAAACTGATAACAGGCTCATAGTTAGTGTCTTAACTTTCAGTACAGCAGCATTCACCCCTTATGGGAGTAGAACCAACAACCTTCTGCATTAAAAGCAAGTACACAACATTTTGTGCTACTAGCAATGTGAGCCGACTTAGCATAATCAGCACTAAACTTCTCTTCCCCTGCAGCTCTCAGCTCCTTGTAAAATCTACACAATACTCAACTACATCTCAACTTCGCAGCACAAGAAGTCTGGAAAAAGCCAAATCTATTGGGGTGGGTCAAAAGGGCAAAAAACAGAAACACATTAAACATTGCTTGTATAATCTTGGAAAGCTGCTAGAATAAAATGCTGTGTTACCATCATACATTTTACTGCCAAGGTCACTGTGCAAAATAGTCAGAACAACATACCACTATGCCAAATCACCTGCTTTGTGAAAGAGAGGAAGACTGAAACTTAAATGGCCATCATTTAATGAATTCAGTTCTCACCATAGCTGTCAACCTCTTAGCACAAAACACCTGGACAAACCCAGTAATGAGGGAATACAGCCCTCAAAGATATTCAGTGAATTCAGTTCTTGCCATAGCTGTCAACCTTAGCACAAAAAACCTGGACAAAGCCAATAACAGGGTATTACAGTCCCAAAAATAAGGACAGATTTCAAATAGTTATAAACTTAAAAAAATTGCTATAAAAAGGTTGTGTTACTATATATTTATTACTAGAATAAAAAGTTGTTTTACTATGTCACAAACACAGGGATAAGATGCAGACTCCACACAGAAGGCACCCCAGCCAAGAATGAAACCAGTAAACCTATAGCTGTGAGGCAACAATACTGCCACTGCACCAAATATGTAAGGAAGTAAACATTCAGAAACCTGGTCTGAAATTTAAATGCCTGTCAATTTGTTAATCAGGACAGTCTGACTTGGAACAAAAAAAAAAAACAATTCTCAGCAGAGGCCCAGGAAAAAATAATGCAGACATGTCTTTGTAACATGGGAGGACACAAAAGCAAACCCACACAAACACAGGGAGAAGATACAGACCCCCCACCCCCACAAAGAAGGCACTCCAGCCAAGAACCAAACCCAAGAACCTACAGCTGTGAGGCATCAATGCTACGTTGCTACCACTACATCATCACATTTCGAGCATTGCAATATTTAAACACCACAGATATGAGGAATAGATCAGATGATCAAATATGAGGCAAAAATCTGCAATTTTTTTACAAATGGTGGTGGGTAGGGAATTCAGGTCTAACACCTGCTTACAAGGTACAGGGTTCAAGCCTGAGGTATTCCCTACCACACCACCATGAGTAATTACCAGTACATCCCATCCCACCTGGGGCATTTTCACACACACACTCTCCTGTCCTATACCTTTATCCCTTGCCTTCTCAAATAAACTCATGTCTTTAGACTTCCACTCTCTCTTTCCCCAACTGAGTTGTCAATTTGCTATAATCACTAGCTCCTATTTCCCTAATGAAGATATCATTTTTCTGGCATGCCTCCACATTGTCTGCCACTCCAAAGTTCACTAAGCTAAGCAACAGCCCTAGTTCCTGAGTGCAGCTCAAAAAACTCTCTCCCTAGTGTGAATTGTTCCTTTCATGTTGCCCCATACTTGTATTCATACCTTTTCTACATACATTTCTTTTACTTATCTACTTACTTTTTTATGTCAGTATTATTTACTTATTTTTATTTTTGTGCATGTATACACACACACACACACACACACACACACACACACACACACACACACACACACACACACACACACACACACACACACACACACACACACACTTGGTTTATGTAGCAATGCATTTCTGCCACAAAGTATTATCACTGACCTGTTAACAAATGCCAGACAAAGACCATATTAAAGGGTAATTAAGAGCAGAAAATAGTTTTGTGTTACTTAGTTTTTCTTAAAATGTCATAATCAGGGTTAAAGGAAAACAAAATGCACCAGTATTGCTTTCTCATGTCATATCTGCAGTTTTATTCAGAAATGATAATCACTTTACAGTTAGTGTGGTTCACATACTGAACATACACATACAATAAGACTACTTTTCTGCCTCAATCTTAACAGAAGTTAAAACACAACACTGAAAGGATAGGATAATATGGTTTATACTTTCAAATGTTGAACTCTAACTATAGCTGAGAAAAAAACCTGCAATGTCAGCAAATATCTATCACAGTGCAGTTAACTAGTCTGTCAGATACGAGAATCTAAATTTAAAATTAACATATGTAAATACTTGTATATCAGGAAAGTAAAAGCGATCCAGTTCTTAATGAGTACTTGAATTAGTAATTAAAGGAAAAGTATGCCCAGATCTGTGGCATATAGTGATAACTCCCTGACTAGACAATCCAAACAAACTGAGTTTGAGTAGCTCCTTGAATGCTAGAAGAGCCAGGTGGGTGGCTGGGAGTGACAGGTCTTTGCTGGCTCATCCAGTCTAGTGGGAAAGATGACTCAAGTTGGCTGGAACGCAAGGACAAGCATAAGCTTGTTTTTAGTTGATGACTAGGGAGTTGTCTTCACACACACACACACACACACACACACACACACACACACACACACACAATTACTCACCAACCCTCGGTTGCAAGACCCTTGAAGTGAGACCAACATCCTCCCGCTCGACCTTCAGTCCTTGAAGTGAGACCAACATCCTCCCGACCAACATAACGTATACATCCTCCCGCTCAAAATGCATTTGAACCGGCGGCCGGAAATACATGCAAGCGGTGAGCTCCATTCCGACTGGCTGCCCTGATGAGCTGACGTCATCGTGCAGTAAAGCGCGAAAATGTGAACATTTAAAAAGCTACCCCCCTTCTAAATAAGTTGTACTGAATTCAGTACACTGCGTATGCCTCCCGATGTCCCTGCTGGGGAGTTAATTAGAGGTATAGTACTTGTTTGTGCATTAGGGAAGTTCATGTGTAAATATTTTGACTGTTCATATGAGGTTAGCAGGTAGGTTGCTGTTAGAGAAAGTAGGAGAAAGACAATGATTAGGAGATTTAGTTGGATTTGGAAAAGTCATGTTTGCATAATGACTAATATGCTTACTGGTGTTCTTTAAAGGGGAGGAGTTATACTGGGGTGATTAAACAGCAGTGTATGTAGAATGTTAACAAGATGATTATTGTGATTGGATTGGAGAGGAAGAGGGTGTGGTGAGGATGTATAAGCTTAGGAGCAGTAGGGGTGTGTGGGAATTGGGGGTAGGGTATGGGGGGCAGAGTAAGCCTGCAGGGCAAACGGAGCAGGTAGAGACAAGAGAGGTAAGGAGCTGAAAAGAACAATCACTTGAAGCAGGGATTACAGTAGGTAGGTAACCCTAAATCCTGGAATAAAGTTAAAAGAGTAGATAATAGAGCTATTTGGAGGGAGTGTGAGAGCTAATCATAAAAATAAATAGATGTTATGGGCTACAGTTTAATAGCAAGCCAGTGGATAAACAGTATACAGCAAAGGTGTAGTATAGGTCAGGAGAAGGCTTCAAGGCCTGGAAGGGACAAGTTTGCTACCTGGTGGCCCAAATTAATTTATTGTAAGCAGGGTAAAAAGGAGGGAGTTTAGGTTCCTAATGCAAGAAAAGGAGTAGTGGTTCCGAGTGTCTTTAAATGGTAGAAAAAGTAGATTAGACTGGTTGCAGAGTGGGGAGGGAGTAAAGCTGCTGGTTTTCCTGGCTAGTGCTTTAAAGCCAGCTAGATCTAATAATAAGTTATAGGCTATACTGGCCGTGATAGTTTAGACACATACTTTCATGCTCCCTTTACTGAGAAAGTACAGGGATAGGCTGCTCAACTGTGGAGACTGAAGGGAGTTTGGACAGCGTCCTTGTTCTTCATGTTGTTAGTTTCTGTGTCCTAGAGTAGTGTACTCAGATTGGAGAGCTGGGATTGTTTTAGGAGGAAAAGAGAGAGAGAAAAATAGTAGAAACAAGATATTTAGTTTAGTATTAAAGACATTGTAATTAAACAGAATATTACAAACATATAATCACGTAGAACTGTACAAAAATGTAGTTAAGGTACCAGGTTCTCAAGTTGTCTAGAAAAATGCATCACTCCTTATAAGTCTTCTAATCAGTATTATAGCAAATCCTTATCAAAAGTAAGTCAGAAAAATTCTGGTCAAATCTTATTATTCTAACTAGGCTAGGAACAAGACTATAGGAAGCTACAAGGTATATATCCAGTTAGGTAACAATGATAGCTGTAAAGTTATCATTAGCACTAACACTATAGAGCAATAACTATAACTATAGCTTAACTATAGCTTACATTAATAATGTAGTTCATGCTTTTTATTAACAGCTCATATATATATATATATATCTATATATATATATATATATATATATATATATATATATATAAATATATAATGCAGATAGTAACTATATATGTAAGCCTATATGTGCTTAATGAACATAAGTATTGTAAAAGCATAGCATGGTTAAATAAGCATATACAATTATTCCTGTATAATTCTGCCAAAACATTTACAATTGTTACAGTACTCCCAATTTTTTTAATCATAGACCTGAAACAATAACCTTAGGTGGACATTGCAGGGAAGTAGATTTCTCTAACTTAATGCAGGGACCTTGGACGTAGTAAATATGTGGCAGCGTTAAGAAAAGTAAAGACTCAAGCATAAAAATACTACATTAAATGACCACTCATATGGGGCATCTGATTTAAGGTGGTGCAGCTTTTGCATCAATGTTTAAGACTTAAGAACACCCTTCAGGTAGTGTACTGTAAAAACAAATTCACTTAGTAATACTTAAAGTCAGTATGTCTAATGGTATACCAATTCACTGAGCATGAACCTGAATTCTAATGTTGAAGCTGTAGGTGTGGATATTTAGCTAAGGCAAAGCTCAAGTTTAGAGTTAGCCTCTCCATTCATATTTTCTTTTATTGTTATCTATATTGGCTATTTGTGGTGCAGTCCTCGCGTTCTCATATATACCTCTTATCCTTGTTGAAATTTACATATGCTACTTGTGTAAAAATCAGCCACGTTTGTACGTTTCACATTAAATTAGCTAGTAGAGGTGCAGTTAGTGATTACCATAAGCACCTATTACTCTAGATGCAATCTTAAATGTAGGCAAGTACGTCTCCTCATTTATATCTCAGTCTGCTTTTAAACTATATTGGCTAGAGTATTCCATTATGGCTTTCTGGACAATCTGCAAATCTGTGGTGAACATGTAAGTAAGAGCCAAATTATGACTTCGCACAGATATCCCGGCCCTGATACCGCTCTGCTATTGCGTTCTCTAAACCTACGTGGAAGTTACAGCAAATTGGTCTTATTGTGAAGACAACAATACAGAGACCAGATTTAGTAAGATGCTGTTTAAATAAGGTTCTTACGTTTAGAGCAGTGTGAGTTAGGGAAACAATAATATTGTGGAAAACAGCTGTGGCTGAGCACAATTGTACAAACTCTATGTTTACCTTAAGGTTGTACCATATCAGATATACTGATATTGTGGGGTGTCTTGCAAAAGGTGGAAATTACGACAAGTTCCTTTAAATGATAAAAACAAAATTGAAGAGAAAGTTTAATAAAGTACTTCCTAATGGGGTTCTTAGAGGTAGAGCACCATTGGTTTAGAAGCTATTTAGTTATTCCAAGTTCCTTAAGTGGGGTTGGTCGCTAAGGACTCTCCACGTGGGTGACGCAGTTTGAGAAGCCTAGGTTTAGATTGTTCTTAAAATGAGATGTGAGATACCCTTTATGTGGCTTTTCAGTGCCACGTTAGCAGGAATGCGTATTGGTCAAATTTATGCAAACTACAGGAACCAGATAATATTGCTTTGCTTAAGAAACACAGAAGTCTCTTAGCGTATGCACCAAAAGTTCTACAGAAGCTCACTTTGAATTACAGTAATGCTACACTGCTAAGGCTAGCACTCTAACACATTGGATAATAAATGTGCACAATTAATGGGAGACACCTAAAAACTACATCTCAAGGGAGTGTAGTAAAAAGTTAAGTATTCATATATGAATCTACACCAAAAGAAAAATTAAATAGCAGATAGCAGGCTTACAAAGTTTTTTCTTACCTGCACATTCACAGACATAAAAACACAAGTGAGTCAAAAGAGTTATGGCTGGATTTGAACAGACTGCCTAAGATCACAAGGTAGAGAACATTGCCTGAATCACATGGACCACACCAGATGTTGTTTTACAATTGTGACAGTGCACATTTGAATGGATGACATCACCATCTTTTCACAAGTTGATGTTCTTCTAAAAATGCATGAAAGTAGTTGAAATGCACAATAACGCTACACAGCTACACATACTACATGCCCTAGAAGCCTAATCTACACAACATGGCAGACAAATAGCCACAAACATTGGTCAGTCATTGCTGGGTTCAAACATTATCCCTCTATACTTACACAATTTAGAGCACAGTATCAACAGCCAGTGTCACAGGGTAAATCATGTGACCATGTTAAAGTGGTTCATTTTTGAAAGCATGATGTAAGCATTGTTTTCCCAAAACTGTTTATTCCCTGGGGTTAATATAAATCTATAGGGTAATCCTCTGCCAGAGAAAATATGACTCCTAAGTGGAAGCTTACAGGAGAGGTGCTGTCACAGACACAGTTGTACATGACAGTATGCACATTGTCATTAGTTATGCAGTGGTGGATTTGAGCCCCTAACTATTTATTTACACAATCTATACAACACAAATTAGTATCAAGTGCTGCAGGAGCAATATGAGTTGCAATTTGTATATGATGACTTCATCAGTGGGCTTGGAGAGAAGATGTCTGTGGTAAAAATGGGATAAGGGGATCGAGGTATCCTGTCCTATGTTAAAATATTCCACTCACTGGAAGATGATACTGCACACCTGTTCAGGAAGCTATACAAAGCTGGCATTGAAGCCTCATATACAAGCAAGGTCCCCACTCTGAGGTTTAAAGAGGCACAGTCTGGTGGTGCAGAGGGTCATTCTGACATTGAGACTGTGCCTCCAACATCTCCTGCCTTTATTTTGGACACAGTCAGTTTGTCTATGCATACCAATGACACAAAGACCCCAGGCACTGAAAGGTTGAGGGTGACACAGTTGATCAGAGTAGTGTGGTCACTCCAGTTATAGACCTGATTGATTGCCCCAGTGGCCATCATGTGGATGAAGTGCCACACAGACAAGTTGTTAGAGGTGCTTGGAGGATACCTGATGTTCACCTTGCTCCTGATGTTGATATGCCAGTAGGTGTCACATGATGTATATGTAAGTCTGTCATGTAGGCAGGGGGACATTCCACAAGGGCCTGAGAAGCAGTAGTGCGAGTACCAAACATTGTGAATTCTGATCTGCAGGACTGCCTGAACCATGTTCGTGACCTACTCCTTGGACAAGATGAATGACACAATGGACTGGGCAGTGTGTGTAATGGAGCATCTGCTGGGGGGGGGGGTTGTCATCCACATGCCTGTACCATACTTCTCAAATGTCTAGATTTTTGCCTCAAAATTTCGGTCTGTTCCTCATAAAATTTCTGGTTTTCTAGTAAATCACTTGGATGATCTGAGGAATGAAATCACTAAATAATGACATACATTTGCGGTGGTGGTGCTGCGGTAGCATTGTCGTCTCACATTAAGACATTGTGCTGTTCGATTCTCAGCTAGAGCGTCTTCTGTCTGGAGACATGCATGAATGGGCGTACCTTCGTTGAAGGTTGTGCATCAAAGCTTGCAACTCGGCACATAAAAATCTACTGCCAATCATTAGTAGACTGGAGTTCCGCTGTGGCGACCCCTAACCGGGAAAAGCCGAAAGACACAACAACAACAACAATTTGAGTTTCAGACTTCATATTCTTTAGAAAATACATTTTAACACAAACTCTGTTATTCTGGCTACTTTCTAAGTTTATAAGAGCAATATATAAAATCTGTCCTTATTTTTGGTCCTTTGTCACCCAATTATGTCAGGCTTTATCCAGATTTGTTTGTACTAAGAGGTTGAAAAGTATGGTCAGTAGAACGGCTACATCTTCTATTGTTTGTCAGTGCGGCCATGCAATATCCCGCTTCAGTAGTGGCACTACTTCCACTGCTCCATCAATAATTGCAGTATCTATACCCAGATGTGGTAGACTATGTGATCATGGTCTTGGGCATAGCCCCAATGACAGCTCATCCAGCACACACCCAGTCACAGTCAGGTAGCACCCCAAATTCTAGCTAGAGCCATGGAACTAGTAGAACAACTCCTGGCAGAGGTAGTTGTCATGGTGGTGGGGAGGTATGAGACTGATCTGTCTACTCTACATGCATGGCTCATACCTGTACATGTTGCTGGGATGCAGTGCTAGTACAGTGCTTGATTGTGTTCATGCAGACACACACTTTCAACAAAAACTTCTCATATCATCACACACACCCATACACACACACACACACACACACACACACACACACACACACACACACACACACACACACACACACACACACACTCTACTTATCTAATCAGTACTGTTTACTGCTAAATATATCTTGCTACTGGCCCAGCAAATTGGATACTCAAGGAAATTTTTTTGTTTTACTTGTACGCACTTACATCTTTGGTGTCAGTCTTGCCTTCATGTTGCCACATCCCCACCCTGTGCAAGTGAGGATGACTGTGTCCTGCCCTTTGCACTTTTCTTTGTGACTTTGAATTATATATATATCTGATGCTAATGCTTGCTTACTCAGAACCTTTCTTTAATGAAAATGTATTGCAGAATATATGCTTTTTATCACTGTTCATAATAAGTTGTGCATGACTGCTTCTGTAATTTTTAACCCTCATTATATTTGTGTTACTGTTGTTACACAGTCAAAATAACTGTTTAAGTCTTGCTTACTGTTATACTTGTACAAATTATGCTACCCTTGACCTGCTCACTGGTTTATATACAGTGGTCAACTGAAAACCTTGATGCACATTAATGGACAAAATCCTTAGCTGTGTATTGCAAGCATTAGTCTTAAGGTATTACTGGCATTGCTGTACACCTAGGACATATATCAACTTAGGGGCATATGAGAGTTTGCAAAACATTGTAATCATTTGTACAACTGTACTGGTTCTTCTTTACAGGTTCCAGATGTACCTTGGTAATAATGCAAATACGAGAAGTTTCCTTGGGGGGCTTGCCCGTGTGTGATGCAAACTGAATATGACCATTACATGGTTTAGTAAAGGTTGTGCATTTTGTCAGGCATCAGTTTTAAAATTTGTATGAGGTAAGACTGTTATAGTCTGGCAATGGTAGCAGTAGCAGCACCTGGAATTAAAGCCAGTTGCACACACAGGCGAAGAATGATGTCAGCAGCTACCCCGAACATTCCTTCACTAAGAGTGATTGCGGCTGTATTCCAAAAAGTACTGGAGTTCAGGAGGACAAGGAAGCAATGAGTGCACATACTGACTTCATAGGTTCCTGAAGAGCTCTGCCATGTTAAATTACTTAATTAGCATGTACTGCAGCTACGTATGCCTTTCTTAGCATATTGTGCTGCATACAATTGTTTTGAGGGGGAGAGTTCCTTAATGAATACCAGATAGGGTGCTGTTGTGTGTAAGACCAATAGCAGCACTAAGTGCAGGCATTCATGAATCCAGCCCTACGTAATTCAGGCTGAGATATAATAGGGAGATGCCTTTCTGTGCCTTATGTCCAGACTAAACAGGGCACACATTAATATGAATTTAACCTAAATGTGCATGACAAATGCTACTTATACAAATGTAGACTGGGCAGCACCCTTAAGTCTGAATTTCACTGTAGATATCACTGTCTTCATCACGTTTTGTACTTCACAATAATCAGATAAATGGGGCAATTGGAAACTGAGAAGTGATTTTACTTCTATTGCTCTGAAATAAGAATATATTATATTTCACTGGGCATAATATAGTCTTAAGGGGCAGAATACATTAAATGTGTATTCAGATAGCTTATAGAGGTAGATTGCCCAAACAAAACTAAATAGTTGCCATGCACCCCACTCAGATTGTGCATGTCTTGCTTTGAGAAAGTGTATTTCTTCCATTAATGAGACTTTTCCAAAGAATATACCACTCCACAAAATATCTGAGAGCAAAAGCAGATTAATGGTAAGAAGCAAAGTAATATAACACTATTATTTGTTTACTTGGAAAGTCTAACTTGGAATGAAGCACATTTTCAGATGAGGCCTGGGGAGAAACACTCCAGACACATGTCTTTGTAAAGTGGAAGGAAACCAGAGCACCCAGACAAACTCCAAATGAACACAAGGAGGACATGCAGACTCTGCAAAGAAGGCACCCCAGCTGAGAATTGAACTGGAGAACCTCTTGCTGTGAAGCGAGAATGCTACTGTTGTAGCGCTGTGCCATCTAAATTATCATTGGGTAACTTTAAGTATTAAAGGTGTGTGACATTGTAGGTACAAAAATGATATAAATTGCATATTTAACCATCTCATAGCTTAGATCAGTGAGCTGAAAATCCGTGCATTACAAAATGTCAATATTTTATATACATGGGGACCAACATAGATAGGCTGTGCACAAGTTATGGGACCAAATTCAGAAAGGTTACTGCAAGGTATACATGATGTATATCCATCATAAGTAACATTTTTGCATTCAAATGCAGCCCTACCATGTTGCTTTTTGATATGAACTTATGCAGCAAAACAGTGGGCTTTCCCCACAGCCATGCTAGATGTTAATGAGACAGTCTGGGGGAATGGAATATGCTAATTAATCATGCGCTCTCCCCTGGAACTGTCTGCTGTAAGGTGTTTACACAGACGAGCAAGTCAGAGAATGGTTTGGTTGGGTAAATTATCATGGCTGCTTCTGGCCACTCATGATAATGAATATTGCCAAAAGGCCATGCTCAGTAGAGCTAAGTGTTGGGGAGTTTAGTGGGCAGATGGTATTAGGGAGTGTCTAAGTGTGTGTATGTGAATGTCTACATGTGTGAGAATTTATGCAAGTGCGTGTGTGTCTTCCTATGAGGTCGCAGTAGATGGGTGAGCGGCTAGGTTTGGTGTGTGTGCATGTGTGTGTGTGTGTGTGTGTGTGTGTGTGTGTGTGTGTGTGTGTGTGTGTGTGTGTGTGTGTGTGTGTGTGTGTGTGTGTGTGTGTGTGTGTGTGTGTGTGTGTGTGTGTGTGTGTGTGTGTGTGTGTGTGTGTGTGTGTTTTGTGGAATGAGCTGGGATAGCTGACATTCTTCTGCATACCTCTAGACAAATAACAAAGCCTGCTATAATGGGTCAGAGGGATCACTAGCCACCAGGCATAACTCTTAATAAGTGGGTTGTGGAGGAACATTATGCACCAGAGATGACCATATATCATCGTTTCTAAGCATCAGTTAAACATAATCAGGATTAGTAGGGGAAACAACAGACATTAGAAAGTAAACTTGAACAATGTGTTTTAAGGGCACTTGAAAAAACAGAAAAACAATGTTGGTCAAAGAGGAGGACCTCTACATACCAGGTTTAATATTAATAGTGTACTGTAAAGGCACTAAAAGTAATTTGAACTCTGCATCTTCCATCCTACCACAGATTATAACAGTCCCCTGCACCACCACAAGACACCAGGGTTTAATGTAAATGTCACACAAGACCCCCCCCCAAAAAAAACGTAAATTATAAATGAGAGGAAAAATGCTTTGAACCCTGCACTATTATCAAAGGAACATGGCCATTAACCCATGGTGCTAACTGACAATTGAGTGCATCAATGTCTTTCACAATACAATAAGGATCTTGGGGATTATGCAATGCCTTTGACAGTTCACGAGATACAAGAAAGAGGGAAGGGTGCATCTTAGCATTCCTCTCATCCTTCCTCATTGTTACTACTTAAATGACTTCCAGCAATTTTGTTGACATATAGAGGCTGCTCAACATCTCTTCTACAGTGTTTATTTTGATTTCTGAGAGCTTGCATTTGAAGTGGCTGCCTCCTTCATCCCACTCACCTTTGTCTTGAATTGGAGTGCACCGTATTCCAGTCAGAAAGTAAACAGCATTCAGTACCTTTGAGAGCGGTAATCATATACCAGAGTAGATACAAAATAGGAAGAAAAAAACAATGTCAAATCACTGCTATCAAGTGACACAAAATATTCAATATTAATATTTAATTAAAAAAATGCAAATAAAAATTAATTAAAAAATAAACACAATAATGTCACAGTTTCTCAAATTTCAATGGTAGAAAGCACCTAGTACACATTTGCTTCTGCAAATTATTTCACATTAGTTACAACAGGCACACTACCAGTGGAACAAACTAAAATAAAAAAGATGTACAGTGGATGTTTTGCTGAATTTATAGACATTTGCATAAGTGGCACAATCTCTTAACACATTATATCGATTCATGTAAATGCACAGAGAGAAAAATAGCATGGAAATGGCATTATGCAAAATCAGGAAATTACTTTTTTTTTCAGATACTGCTGTTTTATAGTACCAGTATATTGTAAAGTGCTTAAAACAATATTCTGCTTCAAGGTAGGAAAATAATCTGGCTCAATATAATCTATGCTAAAAGCCCCATAGTGCAATATATGCATCATATCTCATTTAACTTTAATACAGACCTCTTTTTATAGCTTTTGAAGTGTGCAAATGCAAGTGTGTGTGTGTGTGTGTGTGTGTGTGTGTGTGTGTGTGTGTGTGTGTGTGTGTGTGTGTGTGTGTAGTATGGGTGTCACTGCCTGTGTGTGTGTGTAGTCTCCCAAGCAGGTAGGACACTCCACTGTTCAATTGTTTAAACTGCACAGTGGAGTGTTTCAAAGTCCTGTGTTGTCCTTGTCTGAATGTGCATGATGTGAATCTTTCAGTGGGACAGTAGGCCTACTCAGAATAACAAAGGAGGTTGAGATGCACTGCTGGCCTAATCTCTATGAACAGGTAATATAAATAAGATGGATTTCTCCTTCTGGCAGAGATGTATGTAAGATTTTGTACATCTATTTTGATGTTGTTCTACACAAATCTGTCTAAAACTGCTTAAAAGTCACTTTCATTTGTTATGCAGATAAGGCATCATATGTTAGGAGGCAGCATCAACCAGTCCCTGCTCAATATATCTGAGTTAATAGATTTGAGGAGGTGAGTATAATAAACAGGATTGTGTTCATGTCTCCATTTGTTATCTATTCAATACATACATTTGAGACATGGATGCTGACACCCATACCAGACGTGTAGCTAGCTAATAATTCACCTGGTGCTGTTCCTTGATCTGGTGCCCATTAAAAAAGCTGTTCTCTTCATATAAAGAGACAAAAAAAGTTATTTTCCACTTTTAATCTCTATAAAACTTGTTTCAAGAAATCGCTACAGTTTATACCACACACGGAGCGCTACAGAATTCGGTTTTCACTAAAATGCAATGTTGTTATTTTAATGCACAAAAGAGAAAATGGGGTCAGCCAGTTATCACTTTTTACAGAGTTTGCTGCTCTCTTTCCCCACCATAGCTAAACTACTGTCCATACCAAGCGCCAGTAACCAATGGCTTATGTATCATATTTATTTCTAGTTTCAAAGTGTTTTATCTGCTTCAATGTACTATTAGTCACAGAATATATATATATATATATATATATATATATATATATATATATATATATATACACACACACACACACACACACACAGTATATATATATATATATATATATATATATATATATATATATATATATATATATATATATATATATATATAGGTTTGCATGGCCTCAAGCTAAATGCCAAAGAGTGCATAGTCATCCCCTTTGGAAAAAACAAAGTACCCACAAACTATTGCATAGGTGGTAGTCCCCTAAATACGGAACACATAATAAGGGATCTGGGGACTCAAGTAGATAGTAATCTCACCTTTGATAATCACATTGCCAAAGTGGTTAGAAAATCCTTCTACATGGCCCACCTAATCACAAATGGGTTCGCATCCAGATCAAAAGTGGTCATTGTGCCCCTCTACTCATCACTCATCAGACCCATCATAGAGTACAACGCCCCATTTGGGATGTACCATATAAGACACCTGCAACAGCTGGAAAGACCACAGAAGTACCTCACCAAGAGGATCACTGGCCTCAAACAAATGCACTATGCAGCTCGACTGAAGAAATTACAGCTGTACTCGGTTGCATACCGCCTACTCAGAGGTGATCTCTGCCTGACATACAAGGCCATGTCCAACCCAGAACTGATGGACATGCTCCACCTAAAAAAAACTTATCCTTGTGAGCCATATGATCTAGGGATCTAAACCTCACCACAAGAATAAATAGGACATGCTGGAGGGATAGATTCCTGTCCCAGAGACTTCCCATGCTTTGGAACAAGATCCCACTCTGCATTAGGCAGAGCTCCTCGCTAACACTCTTCAGAAGAAACCTTGATGAGTGGATGGGAAACAGAAAGTTTACCTCGGGGATCACTTCATTGGCTCTGCTGGACAGAGGCACAGGGAACTAATCTAAGGGAAAGCCAACACATTCTGGCTAGGCTTATAAATGCCTTTGGGCAGATAGCCTAGTACCTACCTATGAACCTATGAACCTATACATGTTACACATCTTTGAAAGCTGTAAAACACTTACTGCTGTCCCCCAGAAGTGACAAGAAGCTAATTTATCCTGCTCACCAAACAGCTTTAAAAGCTTATTGACACTTTACCTTACCACACTTTTTATGTGCGTGTGAATGCGTGCGTGTGTGTGTATGTGTGTGTGTGTGTGTGTGTGTGTGTGTGTGTGTGTGTGTGTGTGTGTGTGTGTGTGTTTGTCTGTGTGTGTATGTACATCAGTGTGTGTACAAGGGACAGTGGCTTGTTTTACAGTTATAAAGCTGTGTTTATCTTTTCACTGCTGTCTTCTGATGGCTGGCACTGGCATTTTTCAATGTTGTAACATGAAAATAGAGCTTAACAGTTCTAAAGGTGCTTCACAAACTTTAAAAATATCCCAGGTGGTAGAATGTGCGAATGAGTGTCTGATGCATACGCAGCCATCCCTATGGATGTTGAGTCAGTATGATCATTGAATTAGTGATTTACTAGTATATCGTGAGCGTGCAGTGTGCCATGCAGAACCAGTCAGAATCATATGGTTGGCCTTCCAAGCTGGCAATGAGCAGAAGCGCACATTCACAGGAATAAGGTAGAGCAGAAGTGCACATTCACAGGAATGAGGTAGAGCAGAAGCGCACATTCACAGGAATAAGGTAGATAAGGTTCCTGCAGTGATGTGGACATGCACATCAGCAACCAGGGAACATGTTGGGGCTACACGCAATATGCTCCTTATCACAAATGATGCGATCTCTGCAGGGCAGGGATGTCATGCAATTCTGTGCAGAGAGAAATAATTTGTAATGATGGCTCATTCTGCAGCACTTCAGAAGCCCAGATAGTGCAGTTTAAACCAAACACTCAGGACACTGTGATGAAGGAATGCAAAAATTAAAATCAAACCTAAATCAGCATACAAGCTCAGGGAGTAATAGAAGCATTCTCTCTTCCTCAAATAGAAGGGATTTATTAAAGAATGTTTTTGGTGCCATAATAGAAGATTTCTCTTTGTGATAGTATCCAAGATCAAAATGTTATTCCTTCACAACTTTTTACCTCTTGCCCCCCATTTGACTTTTCTGGGAATATTAGATTTAAAAGATATATATCATCACATTCCAACAGATCTAGATTTCTGATGTTTCTTAAGGTTTTCTTTAACTGGATCACACTATCAGTTCTCTACATTAGCATTTGGTCTATCCACTGTTCCTTTGGTATTTAGAAAGTGTCTAGCTCGTGTGATAACTTATTGCAGACTGCAACATAGTCATCCATATTTAGTTGACTTGCTTACCTTTGCAGGGTCTTTTACCAAGTGTTAGGAATCTCTTACCTGGATGAAAGATCTCATGCATAGACTGGGGTTCCAGGAGAACATATACAAATCTTGTTTGAATCCTTCTCACAGGATTTACTTGTTTACTAGGGTGTTTCTTAGATACTACAGTTTCAAGAGCTTTTATCCTATACGAAAAAGTAGGTCTGTGTCTAGATCTATTCCTGAGTTTTTTTCACTCAGTCTGCAGTTTGAGTGAGGGGAATATCTCAGCAGTTTGAGTTTCATGTCTTCTGTGATTGTTATGATTCATCCAGTAAGACTCCGCACGAGAAAAATCCAGTAATTCCTAAAATCAACATCTCCTGATATTTTAGATTCCAGTTTGGGGGTTTGTGAGAAGGGAGATATATGTTTTTTTTTTAGTGGAGGCAGCAAATTTATCAAAATCCAGGCCATTCATTTTCCCTTACAGCTGCAGCTCAGTCTGTCACAATATATATCTCGAACTTTGTTTGGGGAGCTGTGTTTATGGGGATAAAAGTACAGGTCTTTGGAAAAAAAAGGACAGACTAAAACATAAAAACGTAAGAAGATATTGGAACTTATAAATGTTGTCAACTCTCTCAATCACCTGTTATCCCTAGAATCTTTACATGAGCTTACAGACAACAACACAGTAATGTGGCATGAAAACAAGTGGGGGGAAGATCTTACCCTCTGTGCAAACTATCTATGGTAGCCATGGATACAGCTTTTCAGCACAATATCACTCCACAGGCATCTTATATACCATTAGAGCAAAATTTGTGGCAGCAGATCTGAGTAATACTAAGACAGACTCTCACAAATGAATCAGAAAGTCTTCCAGGAATTGATCCAGCTGTGGACAACCCTTCATATAGATCTTTTTGCCTCCACTCACAACAGTCAGTTGGCATGGTTCTGCTCCAGGAAGAGAGATGATTTTCTTTTGTTTGGAAAGGAGTGTTTTTGTATGCTTTTCCACCCTTTCCACTAATGTGCATAGTAATTCAGAAAATTCATGAGGGCTCTCCAAATTGTGGTGATTCCCTTCTGCCCAGGTAATAGTGTTTCTCCCATATTTTGGAATTGAGCAATTACCACAAGCTTCCTCACAGACTGCACCTAATTACACATGATAAGGGGAGTTTGATGCATCCCAACTAAAAAGAACTGAATTAACTGCCTGGAGAATAGAATCTTTATAAATTGTATGCATTTAGTTTTTGAAGTCATGCAGCAGATATTAAAGAAGGCAAGAAAACCATATACTAGTAAATAAAAAAGGTTTTCTCGTTGTTCACAAGACAGAAACCAGCATACCTGTTTAACAAATAGATGAAAAAATATGGAAATATCATAACCAGGTTTTATTGTGATATGATGTGAGGTTTTTAGGTTCATAGGTTTATAGATTCATACTAGGCTAATGACCTCCAGGGTTTTTATAGAATAAGCCATGCAAGCCCATCCCAGCTTTATCCCAGAGTTCCTTGGATGTGTACATGGTGAGGTATGTACTGAGGTAGGTAAGGGTCATGTGGATGGAGGGTATATTAGTTGGGAATTAATTCATTTACTATTGATGTCCGTCCATTACAGACATGAGGGCCAGACCTGGAGTGAATTAATGATTTCCCATCCAAAGATCAAGGTTTCTTTTGAACAGGGTCAGGGTTGAACTCTGCTTCACATAGATGGGGAGCTTATTCCATAATGAAGGGATTCTTTGACACACATATCATTCCTTCCAGCAGGTTCTGTTTATGTCACAGACAAAGTTCAGGTCCTTGGATCTACTGTTTCTGTTGCTGTTTTTCTTGCAGATGTGCAAGAGATGCATCAGAACTGGATCTGAGGATGCCTTATATGCTAGGTGTAAAATTGTGTGTGTATATTGTACCTTTAAGAAGCATTTCAAGGTAGGCATGTGCATATCAATAGCCAGCACGTGCTAGCTGCAATGCCATTTTGTGAATGCAGCCACAGAGTGAGCATGTATGAGTGTAATAACTAGTTTGTTTATAAGTTTGTCTAAGTTAAAGTTATTAAGCCTCAATCCTAGTGGGTTTGTACATAACAGAGCTGTTTCAACAGAACCCAGAAAGGCTTGTCTGTTTTATCCTGACTAGAAGAGTGACATGGTTTTGGAAGTGGGATTCCAGGAACTGCTTTTCAGAGCTATGAGGTGCAGAGTTAACAATAAAGGTAAACTAAGAAACAAGCACAGAAAAGGGCAAGAAATGAACCAAAGCTAATGAAACCTTGCACAAACTATTTATTTTATAAAAAAGATAAAATGGAGCATTACACGGGCACAAACTGCGTTATTAAACAAGTGAGAGGCACAAAAGGTTCATTAATTAAATGAAATGTTTAAAAATAAGATGTTTGATAAAATGATTATCAAATAAACATATAAGGGTTCCGAATTACCTCAGGATTGCAAAACAAGCATGTTTATAGTAAAACAGGCATGTTTAAATTAAAACAAGCACAAGAAAAGTATAATGGGAATGAAAAGAGACTAAACGACCACAATGAACATAATAAAGGGCACATTAAGCATAAATAAACAAGGTGACTGCATGTTTTCTGGAAAAGTACTGTGTTTTGTTATACCTATTGTTTTGCTTTGTATTGAGAGCATAACTAGAGTTTTTCAAAGTATTTCAAAGTGTGTAAAAGTGCTTACAGTGTGTGCTTATTACTGTGCATTGATTCTGAAGAGTTTATTTGTGTGAAAAGTGCAACTATTTTAAAACGTACAGTCAAAATATAGCCATTTTGAAAAGTTTCTTGTGCTGGGTGTGTCTATTTGCAAAGTGTCGCCATTACAGAGTGTTTCTTGCACTGAAAAAAGTTATTTAGCTAAGTATGGAGAAGTTTCAGTGTGCTGTGTACTGTTCATTTGCAAAGTGCAGTTACTTTAAAATGTTTCTTACTCTTAGGTTCTTCTTCCCAATTTATTCATGCAGTGCAGTTATTTTGAAATGTTTCTTGCAATGATGATAAGTGACTTTTACAGTACAGTAATTTCAAGAGTATTGCAGTGCCCAAGAGATTTATTTCTCAACATTCAGTTATTCAGACGCTTGTTGTGCTATTGGACATAGTTACAAATACTGGCATAAATTACTGGCATATTTATATGTGTGTATGTTTGTGCATACTTGCAAAAGCTTCAGTGGTATGTGTTAATATGACAGACGGATTTCAAAAACCATCGCCATCGGTGTTCGATCAGAATATTGCAGAGAACTGGAGAATATTTGAACAAGAGTATGATATTCTTATACAAGCAGCTTATGACGACATAGATGCATGCACCAGGGCATACATTTTGCTAAACCTAACTGGGTCTGATGCCATTGAAAGAGAGTGTTTATTTGTGTATTCATCAGCAGTGTATGAGGGAGAGAATGAAAACCGTCATATTGTTGTACAGGCTGAATTAAGGGAAGACCCCAAGTGTTTGAAGTGCAAGTTCAGGGAAACATGTAACCTCCAAACAAATATTACATTAGAGAGGCATTTGTTTTGCATAAGAGATCAAAAACCAGGGGAAACTTTTGCGGCTTATATTACTGACCTGAGAAACAAAGCAAAAATGTGTCAGTTTGGTGACTTAAAAGATAACTTGATAAAGGACAGGCTTGTGTGTGGTATTAACAGTGCTGCAGTGAGAAAGATTTTGTTTCAGACTAGTGATTTAATGCTGAGCAAAGCAATTGAGATTTGTCATATCCATGAAGTTACACAAAGGCATACATGTATGCTTGCAAGTGATAAGAGCAAGGTTTCAGCAGGCTCCATAGCAAATTTAGTTAGCATGCAACACGTGGCTAGCAGAAGCAGACCAAGCACATGGCAGTTGTCACCACTGCAGGTTTATCTGGGAAACTCTGTATTTTTCCAGCAAATTCTAAGAAAAGAACATGCTCAATGCAGTACAAGGATGAGTCAGCAAAACCCAAATCGAGCTTTATTGTTAACTGTCGCAATTGTGTGCCAATCATGAGTCTAAAAGAAAAGCACGTTTAGCATTTGGTCAGCAATGCCACAAGTGTAAAAAATGGAACCATTTTCAAAGGTTTTGCAAATCAAGTAAACCTTACACAGTTATAAAGAAGGGTCAATCAAAAAAGCAAGTTGATCGCACAAAGGGCTGCAATTCTACTTTCTACGCAGGTGGTGTATCGGTAATTGGTGAAAAGGTCGATGCAGTAAATTTATTAGCATAGAATGAAGTCCAGATCAATGGTAAATCCACTGAGCTTAAAGTGAACACTAGCTCAAAGTGTAATGTTATGTCAGCAGATACATTTGCTAAGGTGAGAGCTGGTGAACAACTCAATGTGGTTAGTTGCACAAAAGTTGTTGCTTGTGAAGGTGAAGAAATTCAAACCGAAGGCTCAGTAGTGCTTTCATGTTATTTGGCTAGGAACTGTTATAGCTTGTTATTTCATGTAGTCCGAAGACCTGTGCAGTCATTATTTGGTCTCAAAGACAGTTTGAGAATGAATTTGCTTTCTTTTACCAAATAAGTTCATCATATAAGCACATATGCTAGTTGCAATTTCACTGTAGCTATGTTTTCAGAGTGTACTGATGTTTTCAATGACAAGTTGGGCAAACGTCCAGTTGTGTATTCTATGAAGTTAGACCCAGAGGTCAGTCCAGTAGTCAGACCATCAAGAAAAGTCCCGATAGCTATGCAGACTAAAGTCAAAGCTCAGTTGGATAAAATGGTGCAGCAAAGTGTAATTTGTCCAGTTACAAACCAACTGAATGGGTGTCATTCATGGCAGCAGCCCACAAAAAAGGCTCAGACAAAATCAGCTATGTATTGACCCAAGAGATTTGAACAAAGTGTTAAAGAGACTGCATTATCCAATGTGTACAGTTGAGAAAGTCACAGTCCTAATATCAAATGCCACTGCTTTTTCTATCTTAGATGCAAAAAGTTAATTTTGTCAAGTGATGCTTAATTGCAAATTTTCATTACTGACTACTTTCAGTACCCCATTTGGAAGATATAGATTCCTCAGAATGCCATTTGGAATGAATTCTGCAAGTGAAGTCTTCCAGTGTGCAATGGATCAAATTTTTATCAGGTTATCCTTGTGACATAATAGTAGATGATTTATTGGTTGGAGGCAATGGTGAAGCAGAGCATGATGGAAACCTTAACAAAGTTCTAGACAGAGCATGTGAAGTGAACTTAAAGCTCAATCCTCTGAAGTGCAAATTCAGATGACCAGAAGTTACATATCTTGGTCATTAATTCACTAGCATTGACTTGAGACCAGACTTGTCCAAGCAAGCAGACATTCTTGAGTTGCCAGCACCAGATAGGGTTCAGGTTCTACAATGTTATCTTGGTATGGTCAACTATTTAGGCATTTTTATACCAGACTTCACTGAGTTGACAGCACCTTTGAGAGAGAGCTGCTGAACGGTTATATGGTCTTAGATGGTCTCAGAAAACATTTGAAGACTTAAACAGAAAATTGACACCACTCCTATATTAAAATACTGTGATGTCATTAAACCAGTAACTCTTTCCTGTAATGTTCAAAATTTGGTCTTGCTGCAGTTATTCTTCAAAAGGGCAGACCAGTAGCCTATACATGTAGAACTCTTAGCCAAACTGAAATGCAATATGCTCAAATTGAGAAAGAACTTTTGGCAATAGTATTTGCATGTTCAAAGTTTCATGATTATATTTATGTTCAAGCTGTTCAGATTGAAACTGATCACCAGTCTCTTATTACTATTCTAAAGAAGCCTATGCATTTGACTGCAGCAAGACTACAAAGAATGATGCTCAAATTGCAAAAGTACAACTTCAAAATGGTCTATGCAAAAGGCAAACTTCTTTATCTGGCTGATACCTTACCCAGCTCACCCAGAAATACAAAGGAACAGCTTCATGCAGAGAATTTTGACTTTAACATCATGGAAGTGCATAATTTTTCCACCATGAGACTTGATGAGCTGAGAAATCATACAAAGACTGATCCAATTTTGCAAAAGCTCAACCATTACATTAATACCGGATGGCCGTCAAAGCAATCTAGTGTACTACCTGAAGTGCAAACTTATTTTACTTACTGAGATGAGATGTTGATGGAAGATGGCATCATTTTCAAAGGTCCAAAAATTGTTGTTCCTGCTTCCTTACAACATGAATAAATGCAGATTTTGCATCGTGGTCACCCAGGTTCCGAATTTGCCAAAAGAAGGGTGAGAGAACTAGTATTTTGCCCTTCTCTAGTAAAAAGACATTGATAATGTTCTTTCTTCTTGTTCAGTATGCAATAGTACTAAACCACATTTGCAAAAAGAACCACTTCAGCTAAGTCAAATTCCCGAACTACCTTGGTCAACAGTAGTCACTGATATATTTGAGTGGCACAATCAGCATTACTTAGTGTCGGTAGACACTTATTCAAACTGGTTTGAAATTGATTTACTACCTAACCTAACATCCACTGCTGTTATCTCCAAGTTGAAACATCATTTCTCAGTCTATGGTAGTCCACATAAAGTTTTTTCTGACACTGGTACCCAATTTATGAGTCAGTTGTTTCAGAAATTTGCAAAATAATGGGACTTTGTACCTGTTACTAGTAGTGTAGTAAATCCATAGTCAAACAGGTTCATAAGTTCATACTAGGCTATCTGCCCTAGGGCATTTATAAGCCTAGCCAGAATGTGTTTGGCTTTCACCACCCATTTTAAATTTATTTTGCTATGCCCTTTTTCGAGGTTAGTATACTGTGCCTCTGTCTAACAGTGACACAGAAGTGATAACCGGGGTAAACCTACGATCTCCCATCCACTCATCAAGATTCCTCTTGAAGAGAGTCAATGAGGGACTCTGCCTAACCGGGACTGGGATTTTATTCCAGAGTGAAGGGAGCCTCTGGGTTATGAATCTGTCCCTCCAGCATGTCCTGTTTATTTCAGTGCTGAGGTTCAAGTCTCTCGAGCGCATAGCTCGATGGGATTTGGATTTCTGAGGTGCAGCATGTCCATTAATTCCGTGTTGGACATGGCTTTATACGTCAGGCACAGATCGCCTCTGAACAGGCGATATGCCACTGAGTAGAGCTGGAGTTTCTTTAACCAGGCAGGATATGGCATCTGTTTGAGCCCTTTGATCCTCTTGGTGAGGTACTTTTGGGGTCTTTCCAGTTGCTGCAGGTGTCTGGTAAGGTACATCCCAAAAGGGGCATTATACTCAATTATGGGCCTGATGAGGGATGAGTAAAGAGGCACGATGACCTCCCCTCATCTAGATGTGAATCCCTTCATGATTAGGTGGGCTATATAAAATGTTTTTCTAACCACTTTGGCCATGTGGTTGTCAAATGAGAGATTGCTATCAACTTGGGTCCCCAGGTCCCTAATTATGTCTTTTGTACTTAATGAATTTCCACCTATGTGGTAATTTGTGGGCACTTTGTTTTTGCCAAAGGGGATGACTATACACTTTTTGGCATTTAGCTTGAGGCCATGGCTCTGGCACCAGTTGTCTGTTTCTATGAGGCCCTTTTGGAGGATGCTTGTGTCGGCTGGAGAGTCGATTATGGCACCCAGTTTGCAGTCATCTGCGAACTTGGTCAGCCACAGTCCTTCCATGTTGGCCTGTACCTCCGAGAAATATATACCGAACAAGAGAGGTCCCAGGACTGAGCCTTGTGGGACACCACTTGTAACTGGTTTGGAGTCTGACATGGCTCCAGCAATTCTAACCCTGTGGGTTCTGTCCTTGAGCCAGTTTGCAATCCATCTAGTGACATAGGGGTTTATATTTAAGCTGGTGAGCTTATCTATAATGCCCAAGTGGGGTATTGTATTGAAGGCTTTTGCGAGGTCCAGGTAGGCTGTGTGGACCACCTTCCCCTCGTCAATGGCCTTGGTGACTGTTTCAAAGAAATCAACCAGGTTTAAGAGGCAGGATCTGCCCTTAACAAAGCCGAACTGGTTAGGATCCAGTGTCTGTAGGTCCCCAATATCTTTATTTATGAGGTCCATGATGATCCTTTTCATAGCTTTGCAGACCAAGCTAGTCAGGCTTATGGGGCGACAGTTTCCAGGATCTGTTGAGGCACCACCTTTATGGAGAGGGTCTACTGTTGTTGTACGCCTCTCTTTGGGCACATATCCTGTAGTAAGGCTGAGATTGAACAGTAGTTTTATGTTTGGGTTTAGATCTTCTTGAAGTTCATGTAGGATGCAGCCCGGGACACCGTCTGGTCCCATTGATGCTGTGTTTTTTGCTTTAGAGAGGGTGGCTCTTACCTGAGCATCTGAGATGGCAGGGGGGCAGCACTCTGCTGGGATAGATATTTGCCCTTTTGGTGGGGAGGGGGGGGTTTGCACTGAACCTGTCAGCTAGGATGTTGGCAATGTCTGTGGGTTCAGTATATTTTTTGTCATTTTGGACTAATTCTGAGCATATCTGGGAATTACCACCCAGGTTCCTAACATAACTAAAGAAAGCCTTGTGATTATCCTTAGTGTGCTGTGCAATTTTTCTCTCGAAGCTGGCCTTAGACAATTTTATGAGTGCCCGTAGTTTTTTGCTAATACTGATCAGTGATGCCTTCCCTTTTTGGGATTTTGCTCTATCATTTAGTAGCTTCCTCCTTCTATTGTATAGTTTGTTTATGGCTGGGGTCCACCAGACAGGCCGTCTGCCTTTGGAGGATTGGGTCTTGGTTTTATTTAGGATCGCATGATCCATGCATTCCTGAAGATGTTCATAGAATGCGTTTATAAAGGATTCTGCAGTCTGGGCCGTATTTTCCACAGGCCCGGGGGCTTTGAAGGATTCCACCTTAGTTTTGAGGAGTGTGAAATTTGCTTTAGAGAAGTTTTTCACTGTGGTTTTCTGGGCAGGGGGTGGGGTCAGGATGTGAATATCCAGTGAGATTAGTTTATGGTCTGATCTTACCAGTGAGGGATACACTTCTGGTCTGGAGCATAGAGTCCCCATGTTGGTGATGATCAGGTCCAGTATGTTTTCCCCTCTTGTGGGAGTGGTAACAAGTTGTTCCATAGCATTTGAGTTTATAAATTCTAGGAACCTTTGGGATAGGGTGTTGGAGCTAGAGTAATGCTCACAGTCTATGTTTGGGTAGTTGAAGTCACCCAATATAATGGTGTTTGGAGAGACCTTCATATTTTCCAGTGTTCTCAGGAAGGCCTAGTGGGGTTCCTGGGTTTGGGAGGGTGGTCTGTAGCAGGCTATAAACTGGAAGGCAGTTTTACCCACTGTTAGTTGCACATGGATAGTCTCTGATGCTTCGTGCTTTGCCACCAACCTGGAGGTGTGGGTATCTTTGATGAATAGTAACCAAACAATGTAGAAAAAGTAGAAAAAACACACCAAACAGCCAGTATATCGCAGCAAAAGTCTCCTTTATCTCCACAAGACCTGGTACCTCGGCATTTCGCCTTCAATGGGTCACAGTTCATTACAAAACAGTAACAGTCTTTATATGCACATCAATTGCATCAATTATTCTATTAATTATACAATTAAATTCAAAAAATGGAGGGAAACATTTTTTTAAAAAAGCATATTATTATTTTTTAAATGCATATTTTATAAGATGATATCTCAATATTTTTACTGCAAAATTATTATGAAACTTTATGTATGTATATATGTATATATAATAATATATATTAATAATTTATAATATGTTTCATAATATAATTTCTTTGATGAATATCTATACTCCCCCTCCTCTTGTGGTTCAGTCCAAGTTTTGGGGCCGAAAAGCATGGTGGACTAGCTGAGTGTGTAGTCCAGAGTGCAAAGTAATTGCTTGAGAAGTCAAAGCGTGATAATACAGATGTGTTTTTGAATTTACTCAATCTCAGAAACATACCCCATGATGATATACTTGGCTTGCCTGCTCAGAGACTTCTATCTTGGCAAACCAGAAGAACACTGCCTATTACTTACAGTTTGTTGAGGCCTAAAGCTAAGAACAACAGGAAATTAGAGTTTAACTTTTCAGAAAGCTTTCTTTCCAAAAGTCCAATTATGATAAATCAAGCAGGTTTCTTCATCCATTGAAAGGAGGAGATAACAGCAAGGATACAAACAGTGAAAGGTTTCGACTGGATTGGTCAAGTAACAGGTGTATGTACTGAGCTGAGATCCTAATTTGCAGAATCTGAGGGTGTGGAGTACAGGAAAAATCACAGACATATTCTTCCTGTACCAAAACTGATATCACATATTTCCAGAGTTAGTGTGAAATACACAGCAACCTGAACATAATTGTTTATGTGTATTTAGTTCTGTATAATTGCATGGCAAAGAATTATTTGTATTGATTGTCAATTAATGTCATCAACACTGCATGACTTATTTTTCAAAGAGGGAGGATGTAGAATAGTGTCTGTATGTTGTACCTTTAAGAAGCATTACAAGGTCAGCACTTGCATATAAATAGCCAGCACGTGCTAGCTTCACTACCATTTTGTGAGTACAGCCACAGAGTGAGCATATATGAATGTAATAGCTAGTTTGTTTATAAGTTTATCTAAGTTAAAAGTTATTAAGCCTCGATCCTGATGTGTTTGTATATAACAAAGCTACTTAAACAGAACCCACAAAGACTTGTCTATTTTATCCTGACTAGACAAGCGACACTAGGCATAGCTCATCTATCAGTAACCTGTAGGAGACTGAGTACAGAGATAAAACCTTAAGGTGAGAAGTTATTTATACCCTAGGTTCTCCTAATGAAGAACTTTTGATGGCATTTCAACTGTTGCAAGTGCCTGGCTAAGTAAATGGAAAAGGGGGGCATTGTACTCAGTGATGGGTCTGATAAGGTCTGAGTAGAGTGGTACTATTACATCCTTGGACCTGGACACCAAACTCCTGCTTATGAGTTTGGCAACAAGCAATGATTTTCTTACTATTTTGGCTATGTGTTGGTTGAACACTAGATTACTGTCTACATATGTTCCCAGATCCTAAACTATCAGGTCAACTCTTAGGACCGTTTTATCCATGACATAATTAGCTTGGGGGAATACTTTCCTAAAAAGCATAATAATGCATTTCTTTTCACTGAATTTTAATCTGTGGCTTTTTCACTAGTCATTTGTTTGTGTTAGACTCTCTAGTATAATGTTGGTGTCATGGGGGGGGGGGGATCTATGATAGCTAACAATATACAGTCATCTGAAAATTTGGTTTGCCAAAGGCCCTTAACATAGCCTCAACTTCTGAGAAGTAGATGCTGATCAAGAGCGGGCCCAACACAGAGCTCTGGGGTACTCTGCTGGTGACTAGTCTCTTGGTGGAGGTGGTCTCAGCAGTCCTGACTTCTTGAGTCCTATCTGTGAGCCAGCTAGAAATGTAGTCAGTTATTTAGGGATTTTTGCCTAGTTCTGAGAGTTTGTCAACAATATCCGTGTTAACCATTATACCAACATCCAACCCTTTTTGTAATTTATTTCTTGAAACATTTAGATCATTCAGTTTGATAAACTATAATGTATTTATTTATATTTACATTCTTAAGTATTTTTCATTAGTGTCATCTGTTTGTCACAGTACTATCCTATATGGTCCATCTAGACTCATGTTTTTCTCTGCTGGAAATAGACCATCAGAGTTGGGCAATCCTGATAATTAAAACAAACAAATAAGGTTTTTCAAAGATGGCCGCCAGATAAGAAGCACACATTTCTGCCTGCTTTCAAAAATACAAGTCAATCTAACCAACTCACTTGTGGCTACTATACTAAATCGAATCAAAAAGCCTTAAGGAACATAAAGGGGTACGTAAATTTACTTACCTGATCTTCAGTTTTTGGAAAAAAGCTAGCTTGGTCGAATAAATCTCCAAATCACAGTGGCACAGTGGTGATCCTGGTTACATGTGCTTGGGCCTACCAATCTTTAAGAATTGCCTAATCAAGTAAACAAAGGAAAAAATCATTCTAATCAAAATGGAACAAATTGAACAACAAACTGCTAAGACTGGACTTTCTTTAATTAACTCTCCAGAAAAAGAGGTTTCTTTAAAAAGACAAAAAACAAACAAACTGCATCCTGAAGCAACTAAGCAGACTCAAAAAGCTAAAAATGATCAGCCATTCACACTAGAAGATTTCAAAGAGGCTCTACTCCCCCTTCAGTCAGAAATACAAACATTCTCTACAAAGTTAACAACATTCGGAAACAATCTAGAGCATATGATGACAAGAATAGAGAAAAATTAAGTTAAAACACTAAATAACTAGATGATGATACAAGAACTACAAAAAGAGGCCTCAGACAGAGACATCACCATCACAGAAATGAAACAGAAAATTCTTGACCTGGAAGCAAGACGAAATAACATTTTAATTAGAGGAATACCAGAGAAATATGATCAGTCTCAGCTACCTGAAATTGCAAAAGAAATCATTGACAAGGTGCTGGAAAATAAAGACCTATCTAAAAAGATTGAAATTGAGAGAATATACAGAGCACTTAGGAAAGCCCAAATATCCGATTCTCCGAGACATGTTTATGCTAGAATCCTAAACGCGGATCATGCACAATCTATAATTGTAAATGCCAAAAAGAAGAAGAGCATCACATGGAATGGCTGCAGAATAACGATAGCACAAGATCTGCCACTTCCAATTAAGCAGTCAAGTCAAGCCCTATCTCCCTTCTGTAGTTACTTGTTAAATAAAAACATAAAATTTCAAATGAAATACCCAGCGACTCTCTGCTTCCAACAAAATAGTGTCAATTATTCGATAAAAACTGTGCAAGAAGCTAAATCAACATTTTCGAGTGTTTTTAAAGAACTACCTTCAAATACAGCTTAATTTCAACCTTCCAAGTGAATCCTGAATAGAGATGGTCGATCGACGCACATTGCTGCCCTATCAAGGTAACAAATAATTCCTAGAAACTAGTTCAAGGTGAAATTTTACTCATCGTCTCCAAATTCCGTACTTGGGCCTAGTCTACAAAGCAAGCACTCAAACTCTACCCTCTGGCCCCACAAAGTACATCCAGGTTAATATGACATCAGTGCAAACAATAAGTGATCTGGAACCATCTCATTAAAAACAATGGGCAAAAAATGGAAAAAGTAAATGGAAAAAGAGAAGAAAACAAAACTGTTTGGCACTCCCTAAGAACATTAAATCAATCTAGAGCGGAAACTTAACTCTAACATTGTATTTTAAATAATCTGCCTTAAGTAACAGCTTGAAAAAACAATGTAATACTACACCCTTATGCTAAAAATGAACTTCACCAAGTTACAAAACAATGTGCAATAAAATGGAAAAAGAAAACGGAAAAAGAGAAGAAAACAAAACTGCTTGGCGCTCCCTAAGCATGTTAAATCAATCTAGAGCATAAACTTAACTCAAACATTGTATTTTAAATAATCTGCCTTAAGTAACAGCTTGAAAAAACAATGTAATACTACTCCCTTATGCTAAAAATGAACTTCACCAAGTTAAAATCATGTAACCATTGCATGCATGAAAAATGTTTACATAAAGACTCCAACAAAGAATATTGCATCTCCTATAACTACTTTGGAGACCATGTGTCACTTGCTTAAACTATAATCCAATGTATGACTGTAAAATAACACAAAATGCTGACAGATTAGAAATGCAATGCAATTGCAAGGCAAATTAATTACCAGGTTACCAGACGTCAGAAATCAAACAAATAATAATTTTTTTTACGCAGTATAAATTTAATTAAACAAAATATCCTACAGAATTGGATAAAACAACACATACCTGGCATGAAATGGTGGAGGCCTGGCTCTCTACCCTTGAATCTGCACAGATCCTATGTATGATGAGTTGAGCAGCGTGTGGAGAGTGCCGATTGGTTCTCCCTTACTTTTGAACTCTCCCAGTATAGCGAGTTCAGCTTTGCTCCTCTGTTAAGCTTGATAGAGATGCATTATGTCTCATCAGCTGCAAGTCACTTACATCTACATTACTAAATAGAAGCATTGGCTGCCTTTAGATCTGTTCTTTGTTAACCACTGTCATCTTGTTGTCCTCTGAGCAAATTAAGCAGCCATTCATGTCTTAAGCATTTTAACAGCAGCATATAAATGACAGAAATAACATCAATGGGTAATTTAGTGACAATTACTGACAGCATATAAAATATACATTTCTAGTTGATAAATGCTGATGAGAACACTTTTCTCTCAGAGCTGTTTTCTTCCCTTCCATTAACAATTTAGCTTAACATATCATTTTTTCTGCTTTCAGCTATCATTTTAACCATTGTATGCTGCATTCAGCTTTATTTATCTTTTTCTGCCCAGCTTCTTACCCCCCATTGCTATTTTAAATGTGTTACCCCATTTTCCCATTGCAACTGACACATATCTCCATTTCCTAATACAATTAAAAAAAAAGAAAATTAATATATAGGGCAAATTGGAGAAAAGGAAAAGGTGAAAATAAGGAAAAGAAAGAGAATAGAAGAACAGGGACATATTTAAGAGATGCCAGAAACAATACTGACACTCTATGGTCATGAAAACAATATATCATTACCCCACATTTCATGAAACTTTTCCAGAACTATTTAAATATAAACCCTTACCAAACAACCCTCTACCTTAAATTCCCTACATATGTTCTACCTGCCTCTTTGTAATGACTCACACTGCAGATATAAAACAAGTCCCTTGCTATAAGATTTTGATATTCTTTCGGAATTTTTTTTTTTTTTTTTGCCTGTAATAATGCAAATCTTGACTGGAGAGATGAGTTTATAAATCTAAGATGTCTGTGAAACAGAAATAGAGTATGGCACTGGGACTCAAAATAACTTTCCATATCACCACTAATATTTTGCTAAACTGTATACCTGCTCTTGCTACAGTGAGGATAAGTTGTCAAACCATAAAAACCTGATGAAATGGAAAAAGTTTATAAAGCCATCAGTCATACACCTCACTTTACTTTGGAATTAACTCTCCCACAGACAAAAATATGTTGCTTCAACCTCGTCCCACAGTCAGGACTTGGATATTGAATGGTCTAAGATGGGCCAGTATTCCTCCAACTCTGCAAAAAACACGAAGGGATAATCCAGCTGACCGAGTGACAAGGAGATCATATTAATAACAGGTCCTCTATCTGCCTGGAGAGAGAAAGGGAGGGAAAGCAATATGAGGAACAAAGGACTTTTAAACTTTGACAGGTTGGTACAAAGATGACTGGATAGTAAAGATCTTAAAAACATGCAAATTTTGACGGAGCGTTATTAAGAGACAGCTATGAATACAATGTTCGATATCATATGGTGCTCTGGAAAGACACTTGATGTTAAAATGAGTCTTAAAGATTATATAACAATATGTTTTTCTCTTCTTGACTTAAATACGTCAGCTTTTAGTAAACTATATCTATTGTATTGCCACTGCGGCTATTAGTTTAATCATTACTGACCTCATGACATCCCAAATGAATACTACTTTTGAAGTAATTTCTTTGCATACCTTACAGAGTCTTCTACCAAGAGTCTTAGTTTTACTACCTAGGTATTGCATTAGAAATTAGCAATGTGAAATTATTTATATATATCACAAACTAAGACAAAATTATTTCAAGAGGACGTAGTACCACAAATTAATCAGTATAAATTATAAATATGGATCATATGACTTAATGGCTAAGCATAGCTCAGCTTCAAGAATATGTAGATAGATAGGTTAAGTATGACTCATTTTAACCCTACATATCCAATTGCCTTAAAATAAAAAGAGAGGGGAAAAAGGGAAGAAAAAGAAAAAAAAAGAGAAGAAAAACCTACAAATATTTTAATCCTTATAAGAATAAATAGAAATAAATAACCCAAGAGTTAAATTAAGACTTTCTCAAGCTGTATCTTAAAATGTCTCTGAGTAAAACAACTTCAATATCTTTTAATACACTATATCATAATATAGTTATCCTGTTTTAATAGTAGATAATACCTACACATTTCCATTTTAAATACTACCTGGACTTTGCTGTAGTTGGGCCCAAGGTAAAGGGAAAGGAAAAAAGGAAATAGAGAAAATGAGTGTACTAAATGGGCGCACTGAACTACCCATTGCCTAAGAGTTGACCGACCATCCTAAACATAGATTGCTAGTTTCATAACAGGGCTGACAAGACAGGTGTTGTATAAAATCTAAATACTCCCTTACACTACTTGATCGTGAGAATGGTCTAAGTATCATCCTTTGAATTGAGCTAATTTCTTTTTTTTTTCAATGAATCAATAAATCTAGTTTATAATAAATTAATATACAATAACCAAATGCAGGCAAGGAAGTTAGTATTGTGCTAAATGTCTGATGGATCTTAGAATAACAATAGGTTTGTGTAATATAGTTGGGATTGTATATATGTTTCTAACACCTCTTACAGATAAAAGAAGTTTCATGGATATGCATGGATGGGGGTCTGCAAGGGGCGGGTTGTCACTCATTAACCCTTATACTGTTATCAAAACTTCACTACACTCTCCATACTGTATACTTAAACATATTTATCATTCCTACAGAAAATCTAAAATACACTTTAGTTACTGCATTAGCAATCAAACTCAAATGGTAGTAAAATGGTAGAAAAGACAAAATGATGTTTCTGGAATCATGGAATGTTAAAGGTCTCCAGAATAATAGGAAAAAAAAGTTAATCCTACACCTAATTTATAAATCAGATGCTGATGTAGCGCTTATTCAGGAAACACACATGACTACAGCTCAATGGGTAAAGGAAGCAAAAAAGAAATGGGTAAAATCAATTACAGCCACCTGAAGTGATACTGCTTCTAAAGGGGTAGCAATAATAGTTAAAAATTCTTTCAATGGCACTATAAAAGCAAGCGAGTGCGACTCCAATGGCAGGTGGTGTTACTTAATATGTTCCCTTCCCTCTTTCAATAGAAACATTTTAATATTAAATGTCTGCGGTCCTTGTATGCACCAGAATGAGTACATTTATGATTATGATATAGACTCAATCCTAGAAAAATTTCCAAACCATCTATATTTAATAGGGGGAGATTGGAATATGACTACCAGACCTGAACTAAACAGAACAAATAAAGAAAATAAACAATCTATTGACTTAACAAATCTTATAAATGATATGATAGAAGATTTTAATTTATTCTATCCCTTTGAACGCTTTAGTCATGAATCTGGAATCAGTAATTTCACTTTCTTTTCAACTCCCCATAAAACCTGGTCCAGAATAGATTTTTTCTTAATTTCAAAAAACTTCAAAAAATTTGATAGGAAATTCCACACAGATCCCAGAACCCTATCTGATCATGTAAAAATAAACCTAATAATAAATGAGACCAAACTAAACGCAGATAAGCAATATGGAATAAACTGGACTCTAAACCAGAACCTCTTAAAAAACAGGGAACTATGTCAGGAAATAAGAGAACTACTTGCTCAAACCAACAATAATTTAGAAACAATAAGTATCCCCTTTGACATACAATGGGCAGCAACCAAGGCAACACTTAGAGGTATACTGATACAAAAAGCATCAATACTCAAAAAACAAGCTGAATCCCATATTGAAAACCTAGAACTTAAATTAAAAAAACTTGAATTACAAATGCAAATTAAATATGCCCGGGACCTTGAGAAACAAATCATTTCTGTACAAAAAGAAATACAAGAAATACAAATGAATGAGCTCTCCCTTACTGATCTTAGACTTCTACACAAATATTCCGAATGGGCCCAAACTCCCTCTAAAATTCTAGCCAGAATAATCAACATAAAACCCCCCTCCTCCACAATAAAACAAATTAAACATAAAAATAAGTCTTTCAACTCGGATGGGGAAATCATAAAAGTTTTTGAAGAAATCTATCAGGAGATCTATGGCCCACACCCTCTAGAAGACGAGATAGAAACTAATACATTTTAGATGACCTGCATTTCCCACAAATAACAGACACACAGATAAAGCTTCTCAAAAAATCAATAGCTACTGAAAAAATATTCCTAGCTATCAATAAACTGAATTCAGGAAAGTCCCCAGGCCCTGATGGCTATACATCAGAATTTTATAAATCATTTGTGAAACATCTAGTCCCAATCCTATTCAAAGTATACAACTATATAATACAATTTGGGATCACAGATTTATACATTAACAACTCTAAAATGATTTTTATCCCAAAACCAAACACACCCGGCAATAACCCCGGCGACTACCACCCAATTACATTAATCAACCTGGACATAAAAACACTAGCAACAATACTGGCCCACAGAATGAGTGAAGTAATCTCTTCTATCGTATCTGCCGAACAGCTTGGCTTCATGAATAACAGGCAAGTCTGGGATAATACATTAACAATAGAAGCTATAATAAATATGACAGTCAAAGACACTGCCCCTAAGTATGCTCTCACTGTTGATGTGCAAAAAGCTTTTGACAGAGTTAATCTAAATTTCTTGTTCAAGATAATAAAACGGTTTGCTCTACTTGAGGAGTATATAGACATGACCAAAGTCTTATATAATAAGGCCACCACTACATTTCATATAAATAAAAAGAATTCATGCCCTATACATATAATAAATTGCACCAGACAAGGATGTCCGCTTTCCCCATATCTTTTCAACCTCTACTTAGAAGCTCTCCTTTTAAAATTAAGTCAAAAAACATTCAACCACTCTATTTATTTTTCAAATATACAAATCAATTACACGGCATTTGCTGATGACCTCAACATCTATTTTCAATATCCCTCCACTGATTTGGTAAAAATTCTAAACTCCATGGACAAGTTTTCTGCAATCTCAAATTATGCTATAAATACAGGTAAATCAAAAATATTCCCGCTAAATCCTCTTAATCACAAGGAAATTTTCTTTCTAGACTCAAAGATTAAAATAGAATACTCACTCAAATATTTAGGTGTTACATTTATTCACCCGCATAAGGAAACTATAAAAGAAAATCTGTATATAGTTTGGTCAAAAATTACAAAAGATTTGGCCAGATGGGAAAAGTTAAACCTCTCTCTCCTCTCCAAGGCATCAATCATAAAAATGAATATACTTCCCAAAATCTTGTATCAACTTCAAGCTGTTAGCCAATGTGTGACAAACAAATTCTTCTCCAAAATTGAAACAACATTGAGTAAATTTATGTGGCACCCGAAAAACGTTAGAATTAGTTATAAAAAACTACCATTACCCAAAGAAAAAGGTGGCTTAAGTCTTCCTGATTTCCAGACAAATTATCATATTATCAATTCTAACCATATTGTGCGTCTAACCCATTATGAACCTTCTGATACTTCCTGGTACCCTCTCTGGATAAAAATGTATTACCAAAATTTAAACACCTCTATTGTTAACCCAAAATCTGTTCCTTTCCTCAGCAGCAAAAACATAAGAAATTTTAAAATACATCCCATAATAATCAATAAGGTAACATGTTTTCAAACACTTATCTCTTCTTTAAATATAAAGAACTCCCTAATTATGGCACAACCAATACACATGAATCCTGAAATTAAATTAAATAACAATATGTTAAACCTAGAAAAATATCCAAATATTAAAAACTGTACGGTATGGGATTTCTATCAACTAAAAAATCAACCCCTAAGCTATATCGTTGAGCACTTGGCAGCAAGCAAAAAATATTGCTTGATCATTAAATAAATGCTATATTTAGTAAACCTAAAAAACTAAAAACATCAGGAATCAATGTAACTACACAAGAATTTCAGTTTTACCAACAACTCATCTCCTATTTACTACAAAAAACTAAAATGCTTTCAAGCACCTATAAATTAATCACCCGAACCAAGTATCAAAATGAAATCCTATACTCAAATTACTGGATGACCAAAAATGCAAACTTAACTAACGAACAAAAACTAGCGGCGATAGACATAAACACAAAACTCACACCCTTTAAAAAACTAATATATACCCAAATCATGATTAATAATAATGCTTACCATACACCATCATTCCTAAATAAAATAGATTCCAATTCCTCACCATATTGCCCCATATTTCCCAACACAATTGCCGATACCCTCCATATCTTCTGGTCTTGCAAAACTATCTATAAACTTTGGTGCTCTCTGAGGGTAAAATTGGAGAAATCAGGTTATATGAAATCCACCCTCTCATGGGAAATGTCAATTTTAAATATTTTCCCCAATACTTACACATTAGAATCCAAACATATCATAGTAGCATTAAGTGCATTGCTTAAATCCGACATAGCTCTTAACTGGCTTGACAGAGCTAAAATCTCCTGGTCAGAATTCAAAAATATAGCTATCCAATATGTTTTGGCCAACAAATTAAAAACTGTGAGCAAAAAGAAAATGACATATTTCAGGAAATATTGGGAAAAACTTATAGAAATTCTATCCTAAATCTAAGCTAAACTAGACTATAGTACTTTATTTTTTACTACCCTCAAATCAACTCAAATTATTTCTTCCTCAAGCATAAAACTGAGATTACATACAACATAAATATAAAGAAGTTATGGTACGAGCATTAGACATACCAACGTCCTTTAACGCATGCATATTCAACTCTGAATCCTACCATAATTTTACCCTTATGAGTGACAACCCAGTGTAAATATATGTAAATACTGTAAATAGTTTTCTTTGACAGATATAGTATAGAATTAAGATTTCATGTTTTTTTTTATCATGTAACAAGTTTATTTTAACAGTATAAATATCTATCCTTTCGGTTTTAAGTGAATTAGATTTTAAAATGCAGAGAAAAGGTCATAAGATTTTGTAATCTACAATATAATACATGTTACTGACCTTATGTATTTTTCATTGCTACTTTGTCTCTTCCATGTATTACTGTTTATAATAATCAGAATTTTTTTTTCTTGTGAAACTGAAATAAAAATGTATTTTGGAAAAAAAACAAACAAACATACATACACACATAAACAAATGCAAATAAATAAATGTAGAAACTTTGAAACAGTTTGTCAAGTAGGGAATTTTCATGAAAATGTTTCAGAAATTATTTAGGCCTCCAGTCAGACTGAAACAAAAGAGAAGTGAGGAGCATGAATTGAATTATATGAATATGGGGAGGCAGGCAGTGATAATAACCATGTATGTTGAGTCTAGGCCAAGCTATAGAAACTCTGGGCTAATGTGATTCAAGTTATTGTGAGAAAATATATTTGGAGAATGCAGAAACAGAGTAATGTGTTTGTATGCTTTAGGTGGAAGAAACAAGAAACAGATGAAACTGTTAAGTATAGTGTACAAATGTTTCTTGTAGCAGGGTAGCTTTAGTGAGAGATAATGCGGCAGTAGAAAGAAGGAATTCTTATAATTAAGTTGGAAATGTAGTGATTTAAAAGATATGATATTTTGGGGCTCATAAAGGAAAATCGAGTGGTAGTGGCAGCCATATGAGAGTGTCTGTGAGAACTAACACTGTAATGGGGTGGGAGGAAAAGAGTGTTGGTGAAAGTGGCAACTTATGGACAAAACTAAATGACAGAAGAGCCAAATAACTGGGTGTCAAAAATTATTAGACCCTAAGATAAAGCAAAACATAGTTTGAGGTGTATATAATGCAAGGTGACCACTAATTATGAGGGACAACTAAAAACTGCAGATAAATTCTTACAAAATAAAACTAAAGAAGTAAAAAATGTATATAAAAATGAAGAGGAGAAGGAGAGTATAAGAAAGAAAGAGATGACTGTAAATACAAAAATGGAGAGCGAATATAGTTGGAGGATTATTTTATGTTAATTAAAAAAACATCAGTTTCTACCGGTTCTTGAGAGGTTATTGCCTATAGCTTTGGGGTGTGTGTATGTTTTATATCCCTATATATGCTTCATGTGTTTAGCAAGTTCTTTAGCTTTATGTCTCTAACTCCAAAGTTAAATACATTGAGCGGATGCAGGAATACAGAATGTAAGGAAAATTATCTCTTGGGCAAAGTTCCGAGGACTGTATGGCTATACAGTATATATACATATATATATATATATATATATATATATATATATATATATATATATATATATATATATATATTATATATATATATATAGATATAAACATATACATCTATATCTGTCCCTCTATCTATATGTAAAACATATACATCTATATATGTCCATCTATCTATATGTAATCCAGTAAATATATTACAGAAAAAGAGAATGAACATTTATTGTGATACAAAATTGATATACAGTTTTGAAATGTTTAAGAAAAAAATGGCTATGTTTTACAAAGCAATGATAAGGGCATATAATTAGAAAAAAATAATAGAAAGTTACAGAATGATTGCTATCTGAAAATTAAAAAAAAAAAATCACTGTTCAACATAAGGTCCTTTGCAAAGTTATAGGTTTACAGGTAAAACATTATACTTCACTACAATCGTGTCCTAGCATGTTAAAAATGAGTGGGTGATGTAACTTTAGAGAGATGACAAATATATACTTAGCCTCCTCAAAGATGCATCCCTAAGGTAAGTAGGTAACCTTTATCTAAAATGCCAAAAATGGTTACCTGGCAGAATGGACATATGACTGCCATTGACTGGCCACTTCCACACATGCCAGGTGATATATTGTGGCTGTAGTTAACAGAGAGGCTTTGAATACTACTTTTTAAAAGTTTTTGAAACTTTCAAAACATTAGTGGAGAGGAGTGAGGCATGAGCTGTTAATGACTTTATTCCTGTGGCCCAGAATTTTATTCTTTCAGCCTCAATATGTCTAACTATGTGAATCATTAGAAGTTACTTATCCAGACAATGTTCTCATGCTGAGTTTTTAAATGATCTATTTAAATCAGTATTCTAACCGGGCTATCAAATGCAAACAAATAAACAAACAAATAAATAAATAACATAAAATCTAGTCATAACTAGCAGTGCCATGTTGGTTAAAAACAATGTGATAAGCTAAAACCCCACAAAGCAAATTATTCATGAAAGAGAAATTAATATATATGAGCTTAATCAATACATGATGAGCCATTTGAGGATCTATGTTGTGTGCTCTAAACTATAGGTTGTAGAATCATTGTTAAATGAAAATTTTGCTGTTGTCAGTTTTGGTTATGCCACCTATTACTGGCAGGTACATGGTCAAGGGACTGTTTAAATAATTAATTAATCGAGTTGTATTTACCTTTTGATTTTCATAAAAAAACAGTCATGTCTGCATGGTGCTCTGCCCATGTGCATTTCCGACTTCTTTGCTGTTTTGTCTAAGTAGCTCATGATTCATCTTGTCGAAGTGTAGCGTCAGTGATTTTTGAGTATCATATACATGATGTGGGAAGCTGTTCTCCTTCTGAACAAGGATTATATATATGTGATCCTTATGCTAAGCTGAGTGATAATTTCATGAAGTGGTCATACTTGGCAGAGGAAATGCAGATGCAGTCTTTCTGATGGCTGTCTCTTGTTTAGCAGAATCCAAAGACACCAAACACTGTTTTGTTCTGCTCACCGTTTTTTCCATAGAATGTACAAACTTGCTTGTACTTTTCTAAATCCCATCTACATTTATTGAGACGTGTATGCAATCATCGCCTTTATTCATAAATGAACATTGTGTGAAACTTAACTTGTTATTCATATAATGTGCATGTTAGAGGTAGAGAGTTTACTGACTGCTGAGTTAATCTTTACTTATTGCAAAAACAATAGTTAGCTCTGTCATGCTAATTATCTTACTGTACCACCTGCAATATATTGAAGTGCATCATCTCATTTTAGATTCAATATTGGCTCATATCAATACATTCTTGCAATGGTATTTGCTATTGTTGAGCTGAATCAAAATTATGTCATATTGCCAAACATTAGTGTGGGATTCAATATTATCGATTCATGCTTCTCAGAAATCAGAGCCTTGGCTGGAATGTTTTTGATATTATATGGAGGAGAACATTATATCCCAAATTACAAAAATCAGGCACACCCACCATTATCAGGATTTGTTGGAGATGTGCAGGCCAGTACTGCTCTCCCCATGGCTAGAGTTTTGGGATTATATGGTTACCCACAGGTATGGAAAATACTGCAGATCTACAGTTTGTTTTTTCTTATCATGTGTATAGGCTGCAAATGTCTTTGTCTGTCTGACTGTTAAAATATGTGATTTCATCTATATGTTAAAATTATAAGATCTGAGTATGTTTTGGAATGGTATCAATATTTAATAATATAGTTAATATTTTTGATTGCTGCCTTATTTCAGTAATAATTTACAAAAACATGATTTTAAATACTTTTTTTTTACTTAAAATTATAACATTGAATGGTATATGTCTATTTGATAGATAAGTATGCACAATGTAAAAGTGCCTTCACATATGATCATGCTTGCATATCATGAAAGCAGAATTGGAGTAGCCTCTGGTTGTTAATGATGCCTACTAAAAATATAAATTTTTCAGTGTGATATGCTGAATTTTCTGGAAATAATATATGTCATCTGATGGATAGCCAACTGGCTCACAGACAGGACCCAGGAAGTTAGAACTGAGGAGTCTACCTCTACAAAGAGGCTAGTCACAAGTGGAGTCCCTCAGAGTTCAGTCCTTGGACCACTCCTTTTTGGCATTTGGCGTTTACTTCTCTGAAGTCAAGACCAATGTCAGTGGTCTCTGGGTGAATACATTTGCAGATGATTGCAAGTTAGGAGTGGTTATTGAATCCTACACTGACAAATGTTTTCCAGGATGGGCTGACACAGATAAACAACTGGTGTCAGAGCCATGGACTAAAACTAAATGCCAAGAAATGTATAACATTATCCTTTGAGAAGTCATCCACCCTGGTAACTATCATATTGATAACACACCCCTTAGAGTTGAGTCAGTAGTCAGGGATTTAGGGACACACATAGACAGTAATCTACCCTTTGACCATAACATGTCTACAGTAGTGAGGAAATCATTTTATTTGCACAACTTATAAACAAAGGCAAGGCATCTAAGTCCAAGGAAGTTATTATTCCATTCTATTTGGCATTCATCAGACCTATGATTGAGTACAATGCCCCCTTTGCTATGTACCTAACCAGGCATATCCAACAACTGGAATGTCCACAGAGGTTACTCACTAAAAGAATACAGGGCATAAGTAAAATGTCCTATGCAGAATGCCTCAAGGCCCTATCCCTGTATTCTGTCTTCTACAGGCTTATGAGGGGTGATATATGCCTGGCATACAGGGCACTGTCAGACCCCACTCTGATGGACCACCTGCATATCCACAAAACAAACAGCACCAAAATTACCCATTCTAAAGACTTAAACCTTGACCCCCCCCCCCAGCTAAGGTCAAACAAAAAAACTTCTCCAGAGTTGATTACAACCTCCTGATGGCTGGTATCAACAGCTTTACAACCCCCTCTCCCTCAGTAGGAACTGACACCAAAGTACTATACAAGCATTTATATAGATGCATGGAAACAGGAATACCTGACAGGAGAAAATCATTCTCTGCAAGGAAGAGTAAACCTGTCTGGTAGACATCTGCAATAAATAAACTATATAACAAAAGGAAAAAAAAATGCTGTCCTGGACCAAGAAGGAGCAGGTGCCCAATTGGAAGCAATCTCTCCTTAGTTTGAACAAGCAAATAAAAGCACTGGTGAAATTCTCTAAAGCCAACTTCAAGTCCAAATTGGCAACATCTACTAGAGACAATCATAAGGCCTTCTTCACATACATCTGTAGTCTCAAAGAAAGCACCCAGATCTGTTCAGAACTGGTAGTCAAGGACACCACATACACAAATGTTGTAGATATAGCCAACTTACTGGATGACAGATTCAGTGAAAACTTCACCCCTCCTTCCCCCCAATTAGTAAATCAGGACATCCCCAGTACCTGCCCCCTCAAAGGCAAAAAAGACAACCTCCATGGGACCCAATAACATCCCAGGCTGCATCCTACATGAACTCAGGCATGAACTCACAGTATCATTAGGCACCCATTTCAACCAAAGCCTGAGTACCGGCTTTGTCCCAGCTGAGTGGAGGACAGCCACTGTCATCCCTTTACACAAAGATGGAGCATCCACTGATCCAGGAAATTATAGACCCATCAGCCTAGCTAGCCTGATTTGCAAAGCCATGGAACAGATTATCATGGACCTCATTAACAGGGACATTGGCACCCTCAAATCACTCGATTTCACACAGTTTGGCTTTTTCAAGGGGAGGTGACGTGTTAAATCTGGTCGACTTCTTTGAGACAGTCACCAAAGCTATGGACGAGGGGAAGATGGTGCACACCACCTACCTTCACCTGGCCAAAAGCTTTGACACTATTCCTCACTCGGGCATAATAGATAAACTCTGTCAACTAGGAATCAATTCTTATATTACCAGATTGGTAGCAAACCGATTCACTGATATTACCCATCTAATCAAAATAGGGGAAGCCACCTCAAGCAGTAGATCTGCAGTCTTGGGCCCTCTGTTATTTGGGATATACTTTTCTGAAGTGCAGGCCAAAACCAGTGGGCTATGGCTGACCAGGTTTGCATATAACTGTAAGCTGGGCATGGTCATCACTTTCCCTAGTGATGTGGACGTCCTCCAAGAGGGTCTCACCCAAACAAATGACTGGTGCCAGAAACATGGTCTCAAGCTGAATGCCAAAAATGCATCATCATCCCCTTTGGGGAGAGTGACATCCCCACATATTATCACATTAATAACAATGTCCTAAGCACCTGGTCTGTGACATCAATAGGACTTAACAACAACAAAAATAAAAATAAAAACCTTGTATGGCAGATAGCAGCAACAAATCTACACAATATGAAAAAACACCACAATAGTAGCATCCACTAAAATTCATAGGAATGATGTTTGACAGTAAAATTCATAGGAAGACTACTTTCACCAACAGTTATTTGCACAACACCAGCAATCATCACCTATTTATGAAAAGGAACTTAGCTAGGAGACACTATATTAGAGCTAGCCATATGACTACGGACAATGTAGAGTTGGAAGAAGAATTTAAATTGATTGCTAAATTATTTACTAGTAGAGGGAATGAAAAGACGTTTTTGAAATAGGTTGAAGATGAAATTAGGAATAAATGACAGACTTTTCTCCCCCTATTTTAAGACATGCCTTTATTAGTAATAAGCATAGGAACATTCATTCAGAAATGGCTACATCTCAGGATAAAAGGATTGCCCTTAGATTAGAAATTACTATTGATGGTGGCAATATATGTTCTATTATTATGAACAACTGGAAAGTTTTACAAGGGAACAGACAATTATTTAATACAGCGGGAAGTTTTCACAAGTTTGTTTGTACTAATAGTTACAATTTGAAAAACTCCTTGCAGAAAGACAATTTGAAGGTTACCAGCAGTATAGATACTAGTAAACCAAAAGGGATGTTTAAATGTGGACACTGTCAGATGTGTCGTTACATACTAGAAGGGTCTTTCATTATGTTGAATGATCCAGCTTATACTATTACTTTAACAGAAAGGTTTAGTTGCCAAACTAGGGAAGCTGTTTACATCAGGGTTTGTTCAGGGTGTTCTGCCTTCTATGTAGGGATGACAACCAGACAGTTGCTAGAAAGAATAAAAGAATGTCAATACTACATTAAGTGTAAGAACACTAGGAGCAATTTATATAAACACACCTTTAAATGTCACAATTTTAAAAAGTTTCTCTTTTCTGTTATTGAACAGGGACATTTAGATTTAAGAGGGGGAGATTTTAAAACTTTTTGGAACAAAGAGAGACTTTGTGGCAGATTAGATTAAGAGCTGAGAGAAACCCCAGACAATATTGCTGTTAACATCAAATGTTTTTTAAGAAATAGGAAGGTATATGTTAAGATATTATAGTAGGGTACTATAAATGTTTTATTGTTGTCCAAACAAGTGTTAATTGAATGTAATTTAAGTGCATTTTAAGGAGTGCTTTTTATTTGAGTTTGTATTCTGATGAAGTCTTTCTGATGAAAGCGGTTATTAAACAGAGTGGACACTAATATTGTGGCATTTTTTCATACTGTGTGGATTTGTTGCTGCTATTTGCCATTCAAGGTTTTTATTTTTATTTTTATCAATAGGACTTGTTGGCAGGATAGATATGTGTTCCAGAGACTCCCCCATCTATGGAAAAGACTCACTCTTCGCGTGAAGCAGAGTACTTCATTATCCCTTTTTAAGTGCAACCTTGATAACTAGATGGGAAACAGAAAATACACCTCTGGGATTCTACCTGTGTCACTGATAGACATGGGCTTTGGATGCTGACTTGTCTAAACATGAGCTAAACCCTTTGCTAGGCTTATACGGGCTTCAGGGCTAATAGCCTAGTAACTTCTCATGATCTTATGATCATATGACTGTGATGCAAATAGGACCGGCTGGAGAGGCAGGTATGTATCCCAGAGACTACCCTATCTATGGAACAGGCACCCCATCCATGTAAAGCGGAGTTCCTCCCTAACCCAATTCAAGTGCAACTTAGACAATTGGATCCATCCATCCTTAACCCCTTTTTTCCCATATAGGGTCAGGGTGTTACTTCATAGGTTCATAGGTTCATAGGTAGGTACTAGGCTATCTGCCTGATGGCATTTATAAGCCTATCCAGAATGTGTTGGCTTTTGCCACCCCCTTAGATTAGTTCCTTGTGCCTCTGTCCAGCAGAGCCACTGAAGTGATCCCTTGGGTAAACTTTCTGTTTCCCATCCACTTGTCAAGGTTTCTCTTGAAGAGTGCTAGCTAATAAACCAAATAAGAAACAGAGTATCTTAGACTGGATACTCATAAACAAAGTTAATGTCTCTTACAAAGTAGGAACTATGCCCGATGACCTCAGTGACCACTGCCTAACCTATATCTCCAGAGTCAAGACCGACTATCTAAACCTTCCTAACACTAGAATAATACGCTCTACCAAAAACTTTAACAGTGATTTGTTTCAAAAGGATCTCGAAACATGTAACTGGAAACTCTTAAAATCACTTCCTCTTAATGAAGCAGTATCATTCTTTAACTCAACCTTCCTTTCCATTTTGGATAAACATGCCCCTACACGCTCTATTAGAATGAAGTCTAATACAGCCCCATGACTCTCTAAGGAAACAAAGAAACTAATTCACAGTAAAAATAAAATTTGGGCCAAATGGAGACACCACAGAATCACCTCTGATTTTCATCATTTTGCAAACTTAGAAATCTCGCAAAAAAAGCAATTATCTCTGACAAAAAGAACTATTACTGTGATCTTCAAACAACCCAATTATACAAGCCAAAACAATTCTGGTCCTCAATCAATAAACTCCTTTCTCCTGGTTCAGCTAAAACTCCCTCCCCTATAAACGCAAACCCAGACAACCCTAGCCATACTGCTAACGCCTTCAACACCTTTTTTATTGAAACCATTCAATCTCTTGCTAGACAACTGAACACCAATAACTTTTACCCTCCAAATAATCTTATGGATTCATCCCAAAACTTCACTCTTCATCCAATCCCTACCTCCTTCATCTATAAGCTTATTCTTAAACTTAAACCCTGTACCCCCTTCTGCTGACAAACTCCCCTCTCTCTTTCTTCAAAAGGCTGCTAAACAGATTGCATACCCTATATCTTTACTCATTAATAGGACTATCCAAGAAGGAACCATACCAGATATATGGAAAATCTCTCATATCATCCCACTACACAAAGGTGGAAACTCTATTGACTTTACTAACTTTAGACCTATTGCTCTTCTCTCTCCTCTTGCTAAGATTATGGAGAAATGCATTCATCAGCAACTCATACATTATCTCTCTTCTCACAACATAATTGCCAACTGTCAACATGGCTTTAGGCCCCACCATAGCACCTCCACTGCCCTCCTTTCTTTCATGGACACTATCAACAACTATCGAAACTCCAACATCTTCTCATCTGCTCTATTTATTGACCTCTCCAAAGCATTTGACATGGTGAACCACTCTTCCCTTATTAATATACTTAAATCCCTCTCATTTGATAACCTGGCTTTAAAATGGTTTACCTCCTATCTTAACAACAGACATCAAGCCGTCCTTTGGGACAATCATATCTCTTCTCTATTGCCTGTTTCAATTGGAGTCCCACAGGGCTCTATCCTAGGTCCACTTCTCTTCTCCCTATACATAAACGATCTCAACACAGTCATCCCTCAAGCTACCTGCATCCAATATGCCGACGACTCAACAATCATTTGCTCAGCATCCACCCCACAGAACTACTGTCTCTAACTCAAACTACCTTTAACACTGTAGAAACTTGGTTTACTAGACGATACCTCCTCCTTAATGCTAAAAAAACAAAACTTCTCCTTTTTCTCCTACCACTCGAGCCTCCCCATTAAACTTCAACATTTTGTCTAATGACTCTACTGTTATTTCTCCTGACACAACAACTAAACTGCTAGGAATTACCATCGACAACAATCTGACTTTTGATCAACACATCAATAACACCATCAAAACTGTTAATAAAAAAATAGGATCATTATACCGTATCAAACCTTTTCTCACACCTTCTACCAGAGCTACCATTGCCCACTCCCATCTTATATCTACTCTCTTCTACGCCTCACCAATCTTCACTAACCTTAAGAAGGCCAACCTAAATAAACTTGCAACTTGTTATAATAGCATTGCCCGATTTGCCACCAGCAACCCTTTCAAAACACACCACTGTCACAACCTAAAACTCCTAGGCTGGCTTGAGCTACAAAACTGTCTTTTGATCTCACAACTTACCATTGCTCACAAGATACTCTATCAACCTTATAACACCCCTATACTTTCTCAACTCTTAATCCCTTACAATAATCTTACCTCCCTTCGATCTTCTTCCAAACTCATGACTAAATCAGTAAAGTCCCATAACCTAGCTGGTGACTCTCTTTTCACTAATACTATAGGAAGGATATGGAATCAGCTACCCACTGATATCACTCTAACTTCCTCCTTACCTCTGTTCAAACAAAAAATCAAACTGTATTTCCAAAATCACTGGCTCTGTTCCTGTTGGACTCCTGACTAATTTCTTCCTTCACCTCCACCACTAGAACTCTACACTTTACTTAGTAAATATACTTACTCCTACTTCTTATTGCCCTGTTACTATCCTCTCATGCTCTAACCTACTCTTCCTTTCTCTCTCCCCTGTCCTCTTATACACATTCTAACCCTTCTCCTCTCCAGACTATTTCTTCTTTCCCTCTTCCTCCTTTTTATTCCCTTCTTATCTCCTGTTTTACTTCTCTTCTTCTTATTTCTTTTGAAACCTTCTTGCTAATCCTAATTTTTCATAATGCTTTATACTGAACAACAACTTTTGTAATGCTTTTTACTTAACAACAATTTTTTTTTTATAGTATGTTCCTTAGATACTTCATGTATATTTATTTTTTGTTTATTCATGTTACTAAATGATAATTCACTTTGTACTTAATTATGTACTCTGTAAATTGTCCCATTGAAATATAGTATGAGTGGAGCTTTTCTCCTCGGGCCTCTACTGAAAATGGACATATATCCAGCTAGACTAGCCCGGTTAACAAATGTAAAATAAATAAATAAAATAAAAAAAGCTCTGCCTAATGTAGATTGGAATGTTGTTCCAAAGCATGGGAAGTCTCTGTGACAGGAATCTATCCCTCCAGTACATCCTATTTATTGTTGTGGTGAAGCTTAGATCTCTAGACCTTGTGGCTCAAGGGGATATGGTTTTCTTTAGGTGGAGCATGTCCATCAATTCTGGGTTGGACATGGCCTTGTATGTCAACAGAGATCACCTCTGAGTAGGGGGTATGCAACCGAGTACAGCTGGAGTTTCTTCAGTTGAGCTGCATAGGGCATCTGTTTGAGGCCAGTGATCCTTTTGGTGAGGTACTTCTGTGGTCTTTCCAGCTGTTGCAGGTGTCTTGTAACGTACATCCCAAATGGGGCATTGTACTCTATGATGGGTCTGATGAGTGATGCGTAGAGAGGCACAATGACCTCTTTTGATCTGGATGCAAACCCTTTTGTGATTAGGTGGGCCACATAGAAGGATTTTCTAACCACTTTGGCAATGTGATTATCAAAAGAGAGATTACTATCTACTTGGGTACCCAGATCTCTTATTACGTCTTCTGTATTTAGGGGACTACCACCTATGTGATAGTTTGTAGGTACTTTGTTTTTCCAAAGGGGATGACTATGCACTTTTTGGCATTTAGCTTGAGGCCATGATTTTGACACCAGGTATCCGTCTCAGTGCGACCCTTTTGGAGGATGTCTGTGTCAGCCGGAGAGTCAATTATATCCCTAGTTTGCAGTTGTCTATGAACTTGGTCAGCCATAGTCCTCCTGTGCTTGCCTGTACCTCTGAGAAGTATATGCCGAACAGGAGGTGTCCTAGGACTGAGCCCTGGGGAACGCCACTTGTAACCGGTTTAGAGTCGGACCTAGCTCCTGCAACTCTCACCATGTGGGTTCTGTACATGAGCCAGTTGGCAACCCATCTTGTGATGTAGGGGGTTATGTTCAGGCTGGTGAGCTTGTCTATAATACCAGAATAGGGAATGGTGTCAAAATCCTTTGCGAGGTCTAGGTAGGCTGTGTGTACCACCTTTCCCTCTTCTATAGCCTTGGTAACTGTCTCAAAGAAGTCTACCAGGTTTAGGAAGCATGATCTGCCCTTAACAAAGCCGAACTGGGTAGGGTCCAGTGTTTGGAGGTTCCCAATGTCTCTGTTAATGAGTTCCATGATGATGCACTCCATAGCCTTGCAGACAAAGCTAGTCAGGCTTAAAGGTTGATAGTTCCTGGGGTCTGTTGTGGCTCCACCTTTGTGGAGCAGAATAACCATTGCTGTGCACCACTCTATGGGTACGTAGCCTGTGGAGAGGCTGAGTTTGAACAATGTGTTTAAGTGAGGGATTAGTTTGTCTTTGAACTCATGTAGGCTGCAGCCTGGGACACCATCTGGTCCCACTGATGCTGTATATATGGCTTTGGAGAGGGCTGTTTTAACCTGAGTGTCTGTGATTTCAGGGGCTCTACATTCTTCTGGTATGGTTTTCGGCCCTTTTGGGGGTGAGAGGGGGGTGAAGTTTGCACTGAACCTGTCTGCCAGGATGTTGGCGATATCGGTCAGTTTCAGTGTATTTTGTGCCATTCTGCACTAACCCTGAGCAGGTCTGAGCATTGCCACTTAGATACTTGATATAGCTAAAAAAATGCCTTGTGGTTATCTTTGGAGTCCTTGGCAATTTTTTCTTTCGTAGCTCACCCTGGATAATTTTATGAGGAATCATAGTTTCTTGCTGATATTGATCAGGGATGTCTTCCCTTCTTGGGAATTTGCTCTTTACTGTACTAGTTTCTTCCTTCTATTGTATAGCTTGTTTATGGCAGGAGTCCACCAGACTGGTTTCCTTTTCTTGGAGGAGTGAGTCTCGGTTTTGCTTGAGATAGCACGATCCATGCATTCTTGTAGGTGGCCATAAAATGCATTAGTAAAGGATTTTGCAGCTTGGACAGCATTATCCTTTAGCATGGGGGCTTTGAAACTTTCCACCTCGGTCTTAAGTAACGTGAAGTTTGCTTTTGAAATGTTTTTCACAGTGATTTCCTTTTCCGGGGGTGGGAGTGGAATGTGGATATCCAGAGTGATTTGTTTATGGTCAGATCTAACCAGCGAGGGGTTGACCTCCAGTGTAGAACACCAGTCACCCATGTTGGTGATGACCAGGTCAAATATGTTGCCACCACTGGTGGGAATGTTGACCAGTTGATCCAGGCTGTTTGAGTTTATAAATTCTAGGAAATGTTGGGCAAGGGAGTTAGTACTTGAGTAGTTCTCCCAGTTAATGTTTGGATAATTGAAATCACCCAGTATTAGGGTATTTGGTAGGACCTTTATGTTTCCCACTTTTTCCAGAAATGTGGAATGGGGGTCCTGGGACATAGTGGGTGATCTGTAGCAAGCTACAATTTGAGTTGCAGTTTTGCCCATTGCTATTTGCACGTGGATGATCTCTGAAGCATCATGCTGTGCCACTAACCTGGAGGTGTGGTTATCCTTGATGAATATGGATACGCCCCTGCCTTTTATATTTCGGTCCAGGTTCTGTGGCCGAAATTTATGGTATGAGTTGTAGCCTGGTAGTGCTGGGATGCTCTCTGGATCCTTAAACCAGGTTTCTGTTACTGCACATATATTGATTTTCTCCATACTGAGGAGTGCCTCGAGTGCATGCATTTTGAGGTTTAGACGTCTGGCATTGAGTAGCATTACCCTCAATTTTTTGATACTTGTGCTATTTACAGTAGTGGGCTTGGCAAGAGTCTTGGCCAGCATTTGAAGCCTAAGGGTGACAAGTGCAAGCCATCTCTAGCAAAGCAGCATGGCTTGTCGAGCATGTCATCCAGGGCAGAATTGACTTAGCCAATTGTTGAAATTGATAATTTTTTCTTTATACAGTGGTACCATTCTTGGTTAGGGTAGGATGTTACTCAGGGTCAGGGTCCTACCACCATGGGCTATGTGATCAGAGGCTCTTCCATGTCTCTTTTCACATAGTCTAGGGAAGTATGGCTCAAGTCAGTCACACCAACATGGACAATGACAGAGTCGTATTTGTACTTGTTCTGGAATGACCCAAGTGCTTGTGTTACGTGGCAGATCCTGGCACCCGACAGGCAGCTAACAGTAACCTTCTCCTTATTCAGCCTAGTGAGTGGGACGTCAGTGTGCCTGACTATAGAGTCACCTACTACTAGTGTGTTGGGTATGTTAATTTGCCTTAAGGGGCTGTGATTGCATGGCATTAGGGTTTTGTGAAGTATGTGTTTCATGGTTTGTGTTGCGGGGTGGAGGTTGCTTGGATGTGTGCTTTGGAGGTCTCTGTTGCTTTTGCAGATTTTTATTTAGCGCCTCTGAGTGTGTTTTCATGTATTTATGTGTGTGTGTTTTTTGCCGGTACTGGTTTAATGGGTCTATGTGAGACTGGTGGTGTGATGCAAGTATTTCCCTTCTCCTCTTGACTGTCTGATCCAGTCTTAGGTTGAGAGAGCTTTGCCTCCAGTTTGGCCGTATAATTGCATCTCTCACATGTATTAGTGTTTGGTGGTAGGAGGAGAGGGTTGTCTGTGTACATGAAGCAGTTGTAACATTGCCTCATAATGCCCAGATTCACTAGTTGGACTGGAGAGTACACCTGAAACTGCCCTTTGGACATGCCTGGATACGTACAGTGAACTGTTTTACTGATTGGCTGGTAAGGTCGATTAGAGAGCCTCGTCCTTCTGTACAGTATAGGGGGAGGTCTAGTGCTAGGGTTTATAAGTGCTTGTATGAGTTTTGAGCAAGTGCCGGGCTGAGAAATGAATGGCTTGAGTGCTTAAGTTGAATGTTTGTCTAGTTCCGACAGCAAAAATTGAAGAGGAGACTTTGTGGATATGGGAATAGTTATACCCTAGCTAACCAGCGCTGCCCGGCGTGCAAAACCGGGCAGATGAGGTTTTTATAGCAGGGAAAAGAAAGAGATAGAAATTTGCCCAAAATGGCCAATAAACTACTAATTTCTGGGCTGAAACCACTCCTCCAGGGACAGATAGGCTGCTCAAAGCTCCCCTCTCTCACAGGTGAACAGAGAAACTTCCTTCTATCCAAGTAAGGTATGGGCAAACACAGAGATATGTAACACAGCCCTGAGTTCAGCACTAACCTAAAAACTGGACTATACTAGCTTAGAAAGGCAGGAAACAAGTATATATATATATTTTTTTTTTCAGAAAATAAAGCAGATACGATCTAAAAAAAAAACACTTTAAATGCACAGAAAATGATACTTATTGTTATACATCTCAGATCAGAGTTGTAGTCAATGCCCCTAGTAATAAAGTAGGTAGAAACACAAATAAAGTAAAAGCAGATGAATAAAGTGCAATTTATATATATATATATATATATATATATATATATATATATATATACATATAAAACAATAGAAAATTAACAAACTGATTTAAACAAGTTACCCAATTAACCAGAAAAAAGCTCAAAACTGAGACCTGTTCCAGCAGTCTTCAGTCAGACAAGTTCTAACTGCACACTCCTGCACTAGGGTGCAGGGGAACCGTCTCCAAAAAAAGATGGCCTCTATCAGTGCTCAAGTTATACATACAAAGCTAGATTCAGCAGTCCTGAATCTGGTCTATGCTACAGCAACAAGGTGCAGCAATTTCAGAAAGAAACAGTTCAAATAAGCAGGCACAGTAAGCCTGTGACCAGAAATTCCCAGCTCAAAAGGGCAGAATCCAGCCTCTCCTCCTACAAGAGTGCAGACCACAAACCTTCTTAATGTAGAATAACTGGCCTGAAGCCCAATTGCTTAAACCAGAACTAATACACTTTTAAAATAGCAGACACTGAGCCTTCAATCAGCAATTCCCAGCTTAGAAGGATGTAAGCTACCTGTCTTGCTACAACAGTGCAGACCACAAACCTTCTTAATGTAAAACAACTGGTATGAAGCCAAAGTGCTTAAACCATAAGACTTAGAATAACAGTTAGAATTTAATCAGGCTACTACCAAACAGCAATAAATGCAGCAGATTAAATAAAATTGAGTACGTTTAAGAAGAGGCAAAAGCAAAATAAAGTAGGAGGAAACACAAATACTGTAAAAGCAGATGAATAAAGTGCAATTTTTTTGTTAGTAAAGTGCTAGGAGAGAGGAAGGAAGAACCTAAGTGGGTTGGCCTTCTCAAATCTTCTCTCTGTATTCAGTAGAGTGAACATTAGACTCAGAATATGATCTCACTGTACTCGGTTAAGTGAGCAAATGAGATGGACCCAGGAGGAGTGTTCAAATATAGACTTACAGGAGGGACAGGCAATTCCAGAGCCACCAACACTAACACCAAGACAAGAACAGGGAGGGTCAGTGGGAAACTAACTGCAGAGAGACACACAGCACACCATTCAGTGAAACAATTAGGTAACAGGGAAAATTAAATACAGTACTTTTAAAACTGCAAGTTTTCACTTAACAGAAGACTAAAATACAGTACTGCAAGTTTGCACTTAATTCAGCTTCTAATGCAGGTGATTATAGCCAGCCAGGTCTCTCAGAAATTGAGCATAAAATGAATTCTCAAACTTTGTGTCTAGCACTTAAAGTACAGAGTATACCCTCTAGGCAAACGGTTAAATATCAGATAACAAAGAAGTGAGAAGACCACCACCCCCTCTTACAGCAGGGAGACACACAACTGCAAGTTTTCACTTAACAGAAGACTAAAATACAGTACTGCAAGTTTGCACTTAACTTCAGCTTCTAATGCAGGTGATTGTAGCCAACCAGTGACAATCATCTTGAGCCAAGGTTTACACTGCCGGGTGGCTAGCCCTGCCACAGTAGTTCATTTGTATCACTCACTTGCACACACACTTGCACCTATGACCAATTTAGAGTGTCCAATTCATCTACTACATGTCTTTAGAAAGTGGGGGGAAACTGAAGCACCCAGAGGGAACCCACACAACCCCAGGGAGGACATGTAGACTCCGCACAGAAGGTACTGCCATTGAGAATCAAACCAGAGAACCTCTTGCTGTAAGGCAGCAATGCTAACCATTGTACCACCATGGCCACCCCTTTGGGCAATTAGATGGGAAACAGGAAATTCATCAGTGGTGTGGCACCTATGTCTATAATGGACACAGGCAGTCTGTAAATGGTTCATCTCCCAGGGCCCTGCTTGTAAATATTTCATCTCACATATCCCTGCTTACACTTATCAAGGGTATCAGAATTGCCAGAGATTTGGGATGCATGGCTAGACTTACAAAGAAAGGCCCTTGTTGTTGTTAGCCAGTAAACACCTATGAAACTATGAACCTAAATGATTCAGAGCAGTATGTTGGGTATAGACAGATAGGCAGAGCTAGGGAAAGAGAGGAATTAAACAGCTTTAAAACTAAACAGTAGGACTGGCTAAATGATGTTTTTTCTGATAGTAGTAGAATATAATTACAATTTCCAAACCATTGTTTTACCTCAGCAGTAACACAGAAATTAACTTGCCATACAAAAGCCCTAGTGACAAATTAGGAGGAAAAACAAAATGTAAAATAAAATTATTTACTTTCTGTCCAACTCAGAAATGCATAAAACTCATATAAGTTTTCCCTCCAAAATATGTATCCCAAATAAAGAAAAAAAAACACAGTGGGAATAGTGAACAATTTTTTCAAAGAAGCATGATATGGTTGGTATAAAATTAGCTCTGACATACTCTGAGAACATAAGCAATGCCTGTGCTTGAATGTGTGCATGTACATCTCCAGTAAACTAGCTCCTTGCAAGAGTGATGTTTACAGAAAATACTGGTTTATGTAACACACTTGTTTAAAACAGTTAAAAAAATATTTTATTAAACAAATCCTTTGTATTGAAGTGATGCTCACAGCCTAGCAGGAACTGAAGTAGCATTTAATCAGTTCTGCTGCAATTTGCTTACTTAGTCTTCAGCTTTGGTGATTTGTCACCGAATAATGCACCATACAAGCAAATGTCTGAAAATGTATTCTGTGGAGTAATAATCTAAAGTCTTCAAGAGCTGTATTTGTTTCATTTATGCTTTATTTACTCGCGTGTATCCTGCCTGATTCAGTATACAACATGCTTAAATAATGCAACTTTTCCTTAAGCAAGTTACAAAAATTCTCCATTAAGCACAAGAGAAAATATTCTGTAAATGATGATCTCTAGTAGGTGAGGGATCAAAATAGTCACATTTATTTAGTGATTTAACTGTATAGCGTTAAACATGTATTGGTACAGACAGTCAAAATAAGGGAAAAACCAGTACAAGCAGATTTGGATAGCAGATTAAATGGAGAAATCAGCCACAATTAATATGCAAATATTCTGTAAAGGATGTCTCCCTGTATGCTGTGCAATTAATGTGCAATTTCCTCAGAAGGAATGAAAAACTACACAGAACAGTTTATGAATAGTGTCATATTATTTGTAAGTGGAAAGATACCACTCAGGTTTTGCTTTTACAGAGTGGGTACAAATATTAGTAGTAGCCAGGCAGTAACCATTCATCAGACTCCCCTCTTTTCATCACTCTTGACAAGCTAATTCTTTGTTTTCAGTAAGTACTGCTTGACTGGCTTCTAACTTCAGCATAACTGCCGAAACACTTTATCCTTAAATTTTCAGGGTCTCCATATTAGTTTCTCCTCAAGTGTTTGGCAGTGCTCTGTACAGACCCAGACACTTTGAGTGGCATTTTTCCTGTAAAAGCACAATTGAAATTTCTCCAATACCTAGTTGCACGCAGGACAACTAGTTTGCAGTGACAGGCACTGTCCACATAGTTGCAAACTGAATACTCCTTAAAGTGATTGGTATTCCCACTCCAACTGTCTAATCAATAAAAAAAGGATCAGTTGCCATGAATATGAACTTTCCTACTGTCTCCATTACTGGCTTGGTGGATATGGGCATCCTGAGGTAATGTAGAAATTGCCTCATGATTACTGACAACCAGTTAATTCTCAAACAGACAGATATGGTATGTGACAGATGCATTTATACAATGTCACTGGAAGCAAAGCTCTCACATACAAGTACTCCTAATGTCAATAAGGTTGTCAGCAGTACACAAACTGAACCCATCACGCACAAGTCAAAGCAGACATATAAACCCACATATGCTGAGGTATTTACATGTTACCTTCCTAAATCACAAAGACCTCCAAGATGAAGTACACATAACAAATACCCTCAGCAGTCCCAAATGCTCTCTTTCAAAACAATACCCACATCAACACATACAGCTACATCTCATGGAGTCTCTACCTCTAAGCCCATAAGGCAAGTCACCACACAATCCAACATTCTAGTAATTGGAGATGCCATCGTGAGACACACTGATGTCCCTCTCACCAGGCTGCATAAGGAGAAAGTTACGGTCATTTGCTTATCAGGGGCTGGAATCCACCACATTATGCATGCACTCAGGTCATTGGACCACAATTACCAATATGACTCAATCGTAGTCCATGTGGGAGTAAATGACCTGAGACGTATCTCCCTAGACTATATGAAGAGAGACAATCATACAGCTTTTGGAATATGTGTCTCAGGCTGGTATGAGCCTAGCATGAGCAGCATTTTATCTCCTCCAAGGATGATGCCACAATATGAACAAAATATGTCTGACTTTAATAATTGGCTTAGCTTCTGGTCTCATTCTAAGGGGGAGTATTATTTGTCAGCATGAAAGGAGATAGTCAACAGACCATGCTGCTTTGCCAGGGGTGGTCTGCACCTCTCCCCTCTAGGCTTTCAAATATTAGCTAAAACATTGTCTTACCCCATAATGCCTTTTTTAGGCAATGCCAAACTGAAAGTACTTCCAACATAGCAAATAAAAACCAAGAAAATCTAAAGGTATTGCTGCTCAATGCTAGGAGTCTAAACAAAAAAACGCCACTCCCTAGAAGCTCTCTTTACCCTAGAGAATGCTGATGTCTGTGCGGTCACTGAGACATAGTTTAAAGCCATGAAGACCACACCAACAGTGCAAGGTTATAATGCCTTCCACACATTTAGGCCAGCTACCTCACAGGCAGGGAGTAAAGGTAGAGGTATCTCTATATACATCAAAATTCAAGGCTGGTCAAACAGGACAATACACTTGAGTTGCTCCATTTTCAAATCAACATAGGTAAAATCAAATACCACTTCCTTGCAAGCTATAGGTCCCCCACTATGACCCAGGAAACCCATACCATGTATTTAAACTTATTTGAAACACTAACCATCCCACCTAATACCATATTCATGGATGACTTTAATTACCTCACTATTAACTGGGCATCCTGTACGACACCAAATGCACAGGCACAGAGATTCCTGGATTTTGTAAACACAATCTCCCTGTACCAATACACCAACCAGGGGTGCAACCATACTGGATCTGGTCCTCACTAATATAGAGGCTGCTGCACAACCCCTAATGTAATGCCTTCCCTGGTAAGGTAAGACTACAAAATGAACTCCTTTGAAGTAAGAATAAAACCTGGATCCCCAGCTAAACCTGGAATATTCAGGAACTATTCTAAGGCTAACCTCCTGCTATTAAGTGAGAACCTGACAAAATTTCAAGCTCCCATAAACCCTGTGAACATGTCTGCCTATACAAAACTGTTCACAGAAACCATGTACAAGCATGTTAATAGCTGCATAGAGGCAGCTGTACCCACCAGGAAGAAGTACAGAACTAACTCAAACAACAAGTCACCCTGGTGGAATTACAAAATCAATCAGCTATATAACAGGAGGAAGAAAATCATGGCAAAAATTTGGAGGTGCAGCATCCTGCAGGATAAAAGCAGTCTCATCAAACTAAACAAACAACTCAGAGAACAAATAAAGTCTACCAAAACCAAATTTGAGGTAAGTTTGGGCTCCCAGGCCAAGGACAACCACAAGACATTATTTAGCTATGTCCGCAGCCTCACAGGCAATACACAATTGTGTGCAGAGCTCATTGTAAATGGAGCCACCTGTATTGAGCAAAAAAATATAGCAAATCTTCTGGCTGATAAATTCAGCTCCAACTTTGGTCCTCTCTCCCTCTCAACCTTTCCTCAGAAAATATCATCAAATATAACTCCCCCTAGTATCACTAGACAACAGGTCCTTAATGTTCTCTCTAAGACCAAAGAACACTGCAGCAATGGGCCCAGACAATATCACAGGATGCTTTCTAAATAGCATGAAACATGACCTATCAGGGCTTCTGGAATTACTATTTAACTGTAGCCTCCAAACAGGCTTTGTGCCTCATGAATGGAGAAAGGCAACAGTCATCCCTCTGCACAAAGGTGAGCCATCTACAGACCCTGGAAACTACAGACCCATAAGTCTCATAAGTCTTATATGTAAAGCCATGGAAAGAATTATCATGGAGATGATGAATAGAGATATAGTAAACCTCCAGACACTGGACCCAACCAGTCTGGTTTCTTCAAGGGCAGACCATGTCTACTCAACCCGGTGGACATCTTTGAGAAGGTCATCAAAGCAATGGATGAGAACAAAATCCCTCACACGGCCTACCTTGACCTGGCCAAGGCATTTGACAGAATACCCCACTCGGGCATTGTTGACAAACTCCAGAGATTAGGTACAAACCCGTATGTTACCCAGTGGATAGCCAACTGGCTCACAGACAGGACCCAGGAAGTTAGAACTGGGGAGTCCACCTCTACAAAAAGGTCAGTCACTAGTGGAGTCCCTCAGGAATCAGTCCTTGGACCACTTCTTTTTGGCATTTACTTCTCAGAAGTCAAGGCCAATGTCCTTTGTCTCTGGCTGACTACATTTGCAGATGATTGCAAATTAGGAGCTGTCATTGACTCTCACACTGACACAAATGTTCTCCAGGAAGGGCTGACACAAACAAACAACTGGTGCCAGAGCCATGAACTAAAACTAAATGCCAAGAAATGCATAATAGTATCCTTTGGGAAGTTATCCATCCCTGGTAGCTATCATATTGACAACGCACCCCTTAGAGTTGACCCAGTAGTCAGGGACTTACAGACACACATAGATAAATTGTTAACTGCAGTTGTGTCATTAGTGCTGGTAAAACACATAGTTCATTTGATTACTGCTGCAGTGGCCTAAACTATATGGGTTATCTCCTTCTTAGGGCATAACAGCTGTCCAGCTTCCAAAGCTTCATGGCACCTTTCCCATGCCCAAATCATTAGTTGCCTTTAGCTGGGCTAAGTAAAAGTCAGGTTTGGGTACTTAGCCCTTCATAACTTTTCTTCTGCCAATGAGAATGCTCCACTACAGGAAGGTTGAAGGACAATTAGAGCTGTTGCATTGCTGAGCAGTTTAGCTTTCTTTTCAAAAAAAACTTTCACATTATTTTTGGTGACTGAAAACTTATTTTTTCTGTAAATGGCTTATATTTTATATAGAAAAAAGTGTTTTATTGACTTTCGTGTGAGTTTTATTCACTTTTAAACTGGAACCTCATTTTTTTTTACTTTTGTGGCCAAAAGGTTATTACAACTTATATAAAACTGTTTTCCCTGTGGATAAACTGGTGTTATTTTACTTTCTGGCGCTGGAATAAATGTTTAAAGTGCTTTTTGCTTTTTTTTTCCCCAAGGAAAAGTTACTTTTTTACAGCTTACATGTTTTCTGACTATTACTACTAAGCTTCATGGGGAATCCGGAACCTTTTCAGTAGTGACCATGGAACAACCTATCAGTTCTTCAGTGCTACCTTCTTCCAGCTACAAAAAGTAAAAGATTCTTAAGCAGCCTTTGCCACCATAGAATACAGATGTTTTGCCTCAGCCACAGGTGGATGAGTCTGCTGTGGCCAGAGCGGATTCCTTAGACCACTCATCTTTGTAGCTGGGTCCTGTTGGTATAGTTCCTACAGCCATCATAGGCCAGGGGTTAAATATGTCCTTTGAGGCTGTTAATGTGACCTTGTTAGGGAAAGTAGAGACACTCATATCAATTCTGGGAGGAGGAACAGAGAATATCTTTCTGCTTAGTCAGAAAGTTGTGTCCATGTCTATGAAGGTGATTACTGATAATTCTGGGTTTGTTTCATCTGTCAAAAAGAAACAAAATACTAAACATATGTCTTATTCTGTCTCAGTGTCACTGGACAGGAATCATTTATTGGGCTTAGCTCAAGGATTAGTGAGGGTCTTGATCCTTCTTATATGGCTGGTTCCTTTAAAATAAAAAGGGATTCTTCTTTTCCTGAAGAGATTCAAGTGATAGAACATGAAAAGGAATGTACAGGAGCAGATAATGTAATGTTTTCATAGACTTCCTATTGAAATTCTAAGGAAAGTGTAACTTTGGATACTCCCTGTGAAGGGCTCTCTATCTCTGTCTGAGGCTATTTCCAGAATGAAACAGTTATTTCAAAGGGAAACAATGATGTTTCTCAGCCACTTAGAAATTATCATAATTTTCTACAGCTGGAATTTCCTCAACCTAAGCCTATTCCTCCAGTTCCTTCAGCTGGAACAATATGTTTTTTTCACAGCCTGCAGTTTCCCTGGCAGTGTGCTTGAGCCTCCCAAAACACAGATAAATTATATAAAGTTCCTCTGTCTATTCAGGTTTGACACACAATCCCAGACCTGACCCAGCAGCTATAGCTTTAGTAAGTTCAGCCGATGCTAAACATTTAATTAATTTCCTTCTGACAGCAGTGTGAATGGTTTTGATTAGTTTGGGAAGTTGTGCATGCTTCTGCAACACTAGCTTTTTAGAATCCCCAACTGTCAGGCTCATATATTGAAATTTATCTTGACCACTTTTAGAATATGAGGAATGTTTTGGCATTGACTGCCTCTTGTAAGGAAGAAATCCACTTTGTGTAATTTAGTTTCTACTGATCCTAAAGTCACTACCCATTGTTTAAAATGTGCATTTGACTCTACTGATGCCACTTCCAAGGCTGCTGCCACTGGAACTGTTGTGAGAAGGTTTACTGGCTGCATTCACAAAATTTCCCACAGGATGTCAAAAATGACATTTTGAATTCACCTATGAATAAAGAAAAAATGTTTGCACCTTCTGCTGCAGAGGACATTAATAAGAGGGATGAATGGGGGAAGCTGATTCAAGGGATCTCTTACAATTTCCTGCTGTCATTCTCCAATGCTTCAGAAGGGTTCTATACTCCCTTGTCTAATTTCAATAAAAAGCAAAATAAACAGACATTTAAAATCAGTGGCAGAAAGGTTCCAAAAAGAAAGCAGGAACCATCCATTACAAAGGACTATCTAATAAGTATCAATGACTGCATGTGAGAATTTCCTCCCCCACCCCTGCCACACTCTGGCAGTCACTTAATCCCAGAATGTCTGAAGCTCTACTTTTTTTTCTCTTTGGCAACAGATTGTTTCAGACAGTTAAGTTCTGTAAATAATCCATCAAGACTACTGATGCCAGTTGGAGTTTCTCCCTCTTTTTCAGTGGACTCCTCTTCATCCACCAGACCAAAGTCTTCTTTTCTCTCAAATCCAGCATATGCTCTTTCAGGGTGTAACATAAGCTGCCTGTCCTCATACCTCTCAAGTGCACCTCATTACGAGGAACGTACCTCATTTGGGGTCTTAAAAAGTTCATGTTCCTCGAAGTTCCTCAAAGTTCCACATTGAAAGAGTCTGTCACACATTCAGTGTTGGGAATTCTTTTAAGTGAAATCCATGGTAGATAGAAATTAATCATATTAATTCATTAAATTATCTTCTTTATAAGTAAAACCAGCATATTTTAACCATCCTATGACCTTCCTAGTTTAAGCTGTTAGCAAGCCATTAGTATGTGTTCTACATTTTGCCCATTTGTTCCACATTATGAAGTCGATTGTTCCTCATTTTGGAGATGGAAGGTTGAGAGCAATGCCTGTCCTCCCTCAGTCATGAGAAGGATTTTACTGATGGATGTTTCTAGTGACAACAAAAGAAACTCTTAGAGACCAGTTCTGGACCTTTCCTTTACTGAACCAGTTTGTGATAGTGCCAAAGTTCAAAATACTGTCACTTCACAACTTATTCCTCATTTGAGGTTCCCAGTGACCTTAGATTTAAAAGATGCATATCACCACATTCCAACAGATCCAGATTTCAGGAGTTTCCTAAGGTTTTTCTGTGTCTATATCACATGATTAGTTCTCGGCCTTACCCTTTTAAACATCTAGTGTTCCAAGGGTGTTCACAATCTGTCTAGCTCCTTTGATAACTTACTGTAGACTTCAAGGTATTTACATTTTCCTTATTTAGATGACTTTCTTAAATATGCTGAATCTTTTTTAAAGTGTCAAGTGTTTCTAACTTGGATAAAGGATCTCCTACCGAAGGTGGGATTCCAGGATAAGATTCAAAACTCTTTTCTTACTCCTTCTCACAGGATTGTTTTTCCTGGGGTTTCTGCTGGACACTTTATTTTAAAGAGCTTTTCTTATGTAGGAGAAAACAGATCTGTATTTAGAGCTATTCCTGACATTTTCCATGTAGATGTCTGTCTCAACAAGTGAACTCCTCAGGATTCTGGGTCTCGTAGCATTAATGATAGTCAAGATACCACTTACAAGACACTGCATGAGAAAAATACAGCGGTATCTGAAATTCCCATTGTCCCAGCACCAACATCTCTTGAGTTTTTAAATTCCAATTCTAGGATTTGTGAAATATAGTAGAGACAACAAATGTCTCAGAATCCAGAACTGTCATTCTCCATGCTGCAGCACAGTTTGTTATAACAGATTCCCACTTTGCTTGGGGAGCTGTGTCAATGAGGATAAAAGTGCAGGAGATTTAGGAAAAAAAAGACAGAGCTGCATCAACATAAATGAGATGTCAGTTCTCGGAAATGCTTGCAACCCTCTTAAGCATCAGTAGTACCCTGGATCTCTACAGGTGATTACTGACAAGACCACATTGTTGTGAAACATATACATGCAAGCAGAAAACAGATCTCATCCTATGCGAAAAATAGGCATCTTAGCCAGGGATTTAACTCTTTAGCACAATTTCACACTGTAGGCATCTTACATTTCATCACAGTAAAAACTGCGTGGCAGACATGATGTACAAAACCAGAACAGATCCTCATGAGTGGAAACTGTATCAGAAGGTTTTCATAGATTAAATACATCTGTAAAAATACTAAAAAAATTAGTTGGCAAAATTCTGATCCAAGATTCCCTGTAAGAAGGGCTGGAAAACAGATGCCTTTTCTTTTCTAAAACAGGAATATTCCCATATGCTTTCCACTAATATCTATGATACTTCAGAAAGTTTAAAAGGGCTGCCCAAAGATCCTTGTGGTGACTCCTTTCTGCCCAGTCAACAGTAGTTCTCTCTTCTTCTGGAAATGACCAAGAGCAATTACCAAATGCTTTCTCACAAACTTGATTTACTCATATAAAACCAGGATTGTTTGATATATCCCAATCCCAAACAGCTGCAGCTGTCTGCCTAGATAATAATATCGTAATACCTTTTAGACAACTTTTTCCCCTGTATGGACATGCAGCAGGTATTAATGGAGGCAAGAAAACCTGCTACAAGATAAGAATATATTAGCAAACAGAAAAGGTTTTCTAGTTGGCACCAAGAAAAGAACCAGTACCCATACACAGTTAGTGTTCCTTGTTTTGACATTATCTATGAGGGTTATGGTTACTTTTCAGTGAACTGCCTTACTCTTTCAACAAAGTTCATTTGTACACTATTTCAGCATAACTTTGCAAGGATTCCCCTCTTTTATTGCAGGCTCATGTGAAAATGTTTTTGAAAGAGGTGTTGAACATGAAGCCTCCTAGAAAATAGGTTGCTGTCCATTGGGAATATTAATTTTATGTTAGAAAAACTAATTCTTGACATGGAAACAGTCTTATGTGTTGCTCTGACCCCTGCAAGAAGATTATTAGCTATGTTAACATGTGTGAATAAAAATACAGTAAATATCAAACAAGCAACATAATACTTATCACTTATCACATATCAAATGAATAGCATAATACACATCACACATCACATACATGAATAAAAAAGTAATAGTACATAGGTTAATCCAAGTGGTAAGTATGTTGACATGTGAGCGAAAGAAAGTCAGGAAAAATTCCTGTGAGCAGCATAGTACAGTCAGAGGATCAGTGAATTTGCAGTTATAGTACCATGATAGACACATAAGGTGCCAGAAAGTAGGTCCATATTTACAAATATGTACAGTTAGAAAGCATGAGCGTAATTCTTGATTCAGTCAGGCAGGTGATCCCTGAGTCTAATATGATATATGAACATGAGGTACCCAGAAGTAGGTAAATGCTACTAATTGTGCAAAAAAAATGTACAGAGCATCTAGGTGGGAGTATCATGTGGGCATTGAGGCTTAAGAGATTGTTCTCCCTGTGGCCTGGATGGGTGTAAGGTGGTGTCTTTGCAACAGCAAAGTGGGTTAGCATAGAGGTGTTTTTTTAGGAGGTCCCTAAATATGGTTGCACAAGTTTGTATCTTGAGGTCAGGTGGGAAAATGTTCCATGCTTTAGCCACCTCATAGGAGAATAGGGCTTCCCCAGAGCTGTTCTTGCATGGATTTACTGCAATCAAGGATTTGTTGCTTGATTATAGTTCCCTGCTTGAGTTGTGGAAGTTTACTATGCCAGCTAGGGCAAGGTTCTCTCTGGTTGATATAGAATTTGATGAGTGATGATGAGTTGGTGGTAGTGCTGTAGGTTTGGGAATTTTAGCCAGTGCAGCTTGAGTAGGAATTGACAGTAGTGAGAGCGTGATTTAGTATTGGCAGTGAACATGGCTATTTTATTGTAGCAAGTGGAGAGTTTGTTCAGGTCAGATTTATTGATTTTGGTTAGAACTGGGCAGGCATACAGCAACGTTAATAAGACATGACTTCTAGCAATGGTAGTCCTGAACTTGGTGGTGAGGTACTGATTCATATGTTACAGGCATCCTAGCTTTTTATCAACTTTAGAGATGGTTTGGCATATGTGTTTATTGAATTTAAGTTGTTGGTCGATAGTGACACCTAGTAATTTAGCCTCAATTATTGGGGTGATGAGGGTGCTATTGGCCGAAAGGATGGTGAACATGGGGTTGTAGTGTTTAGTTGGGTGGAATAGCATTAGTTGTGTCGTTTTAGGGTTTAGTATTAGTTGATGCTTGTTTAGCCATTTCTCTGTCTCAGTGAAGTATTCTTGGGCTTTACTTAATAGTAGATGGATGTTGGGTGCTGAGCAGATTAGGGGTGTATCATCTGTATACTGAACAATATCAGCTTTGGTGAATGCTAGATAGAGGTTGTTTGTAAATATATTAAAGCAAAAGGGCGTACAATTGAGCCTTGGGGGACACCACATGTGATGGGGAGTAGAGGCGATAGGGAGTTGGTCCATTTGACAGATTGTGAACACTTTATTAGGTAATTATTAAACCATTCCAGGGACAGATTATCAAGGTTGAGCTCAGAGAGGCAGGTAAGGAGTTTGTTATGGGAAACTGTGTCAAATGCCTTGGATAGATCTAGAAAGGTGGCGGAAACCAGTTTACCTTGAATCCTGTGTGAGTTTATAGTATCGAAGAAGTTAATTAGGGTAGTGTTAGTGCTATGGGATGGTCTGAATCCATGCTGGGTTTTAGATAGTAAGTTGTTGGTTAGTAGGTGGGTGAGGAGTTGGTGGTGGATACATTTTTCCAAGATTTTAGATATGGGAGATAGTTGAAGAGGTCAGTAGATGGACCGCCCTTGTGGAGGGGAATGATGTAGGAGATTTTCCACAAGGATGGAATGGTGCACTTTGAAATGGACCTATTTATAAGTAGGGAGATGAGGTGGGCAATGGCTTTGGATGCAATTTGGAGATATTTGGCTGGTAGTTTGTCGGTGTCAAGGGTAGTTGGTTTAGGTTTGGCTAGGAGTTTTTAATTGGTTGATAATGGTACTGGTTTGAATGAGAAGGGGGAATAGTTCGTTTGTTTTTTGTGGGTAGTGGTTAGGTAGTGGATTGCATGTTATTTACTAGTTTCAGTATTGTGGAGGTAAAATAGTTATTGAAGTTTGAAGCTATGTTTTTGTCAGGGCCTTCGATGTTTGGTGCCGTTGTAGTGGCTTTTCCAGGCTGGAGGATGTTGTTCACTACAGCCCAGAATTTTTGTGGGTTGTTGCTTATTTTCTCTGTAAGGAAATATAGTGGTTTTGTTTGCCTGATTTGACCTGTTTATTTGCTTTATTCCTAAGTTCAGAAAAGGTTTGCCTAGTTTCAGGTGTTTTGTGTTGTCACCAGATTTTCCAGGCTTTGTCCCTAACCTTGACTAGGGTCTTTGTAGATTTTTCTAACCAAGGGGCAGGGTTACTGCGTACCCTAACTGTTTTGAGTGGAGCTATTTGGTTTAGAACCTCTAGAAATGTGGAATGAAAGTATTCTACTGCATTATCCAAGGGTAGAGTTTTTAGAGGGACCCAGCTGCAGTATTTTAGGGTTTCTAAGAATTGCTCTCAGGGGAAGTTTTTTCTGGGAGCGGGCTTGTATTAGGGAGCGAGGATTGGTATGTCTACGTTTTTCTGAAGGAGAATGGTTGGATTGTGGTCACTGAGGGAGTCAGGTAGTGTCCCGCATTGGTGGGTAGTGTTGGGCTGGTTAGTGAGGACCCAATCCAAGATGGATTCTCTTTTGGTGGTCTTGTCAGTTCTTGTGGGTGAGTGTAAGAGTTGAGTGAAGTTGTACAGGTTTATGTGGTTGGTGGTTTTTGGAGAGTTTAAGGTGTTCCAGTCGATGATGGTGTCACCTAGGAGTATAGTTTCCTGTGAGATATAGGATTTTGATTTTACTCTACCTTTGTGGGTTTGGATCACTGGACCAGTGTTTTGTTTAAAAGTAAAGACATTGGCTTAATTACTGTCTATGTGTAATCTTTCCAGTTACCAGTACTTTACCTTATTGTCACTTAATGATCATGCCAAACTAACAAAATGGCTGCTTAAGTTCTAAAAATAAAGCTGGGTCATGTGACTAGCACTGGGTGGGCACCACAGACAAGCTTCAAGACTTGTGATGCTCATCCACAAATCATAAAATGAAACCTAGTCTTCAAAATCATTACTATGGAACCTGTTCATTCCATGTCTCTGGTCTAGAATTCCCCTTCTAGTTGTTGCTGTAGAACCTGTCCCTATCACTGTTTTAGCATTCTCATTCTAGCCATTGCTACGGAATCTATCCATGTCACTGGTCTGGAATTCCCCTCCCAATCATTTATATGCAATTTGTCAATGTCACTTCTCTGCAGTTTCCCTCACTATCATTGATATGAAATATGTCCATGTCACTGATCTTGAATTCCTCTCAGATGCATCGCTGTTGAATTTAGCCACATCTCTTCTCTGGAATTCCCCTACCAATCATTGCTGTGGAATTTATTCATGTCACTATTGTTGAATTCCCTAGTGATACTCTTCCACTAGAAGAGAAGCACTAAAGCATTCATAAAATTGGATTCAGAGGAAATCCTGGACATTGCATCATCCCATGAGTTAGCTACAAGATCTCAAACTCTGTGATGGCAAGGTCTACAAACCTAAAAAGAGCCCAAATCAGCAAATCATAGAAGAAGACGTTTGTTTATTAATGACCTAAATACTAAAATTCCTCAATGCATACAATATGCTAATGATTCAACTTTAATCTGCTCAGCTAGGTCCTCTACCTCACTTCAGATCCTCACCCAAACTGTATTTCATACTGTGGAAAATTGGTTCATGCAACACTGCCTCCTCCTGAACCCCCCCCAAAAAATATTACTCTTTGCTCCTACTCAAAAATCACAACAAATTCACTTCACAATAACCTCTAACAATGGAACTACCATATCCCCTGATACTACAACCCATCTCCTGGGCATAACCATAGACAACAACCTTAGCTATGATAATCATATTAACACTACCATAAAGTCTGTCAACAAAAAACTAGGTTCCTTGTATAGAATCAAACCCTTCCTTACACCAACAAGGTTCCTTGTATAGACTCAAACCCTTCCTTACACCAACAGCCAGAACCACTATTGCCCAGACCCACCTGATCTTTCCCCTGTTCTATGCTTCTGCCATTTATACCAATATTTCTAAAAACAACCTTAACAAACTTGTCACTCGCTATAATAACATAGCCAGATTCGCCCCTGGCAACCCTTTCAGAACCCACCACTGTCTCAACCTCAAACAATTGGGATGGTTAGAACTGTAGCACCAACTACTCTGTCATCAACTTACTATAACCCAAAATATACTTTACCACCCTAATAATATCCCAATCCTCACTAATCTGAATACCCCTTACAAAAACCTTACAACTCTTCGCTCAGCCAATAAGCTTCTAGTTTCCACTATTAAATCTAACAACAAAGCTGAGGACTCACTATTCACTAACACAGTGGGAAAAGCTTGGAACCAGCTTCCAAGTGAACTTTCTACTCTCTCTTCCACACATCTTTTTAAAAAATATCTCAAAGAACATTATAAAACTCACTGGCTTTGTCCCTGCACAAACCCTGACTGATTTTCCACTTTACCCATTCCTGCTCTCCCTTTTACTTCACTTCTCTACTGTACTATATTGCACAAACCATTCTCTGTCCTTCTCTACTGTACTATGTTGCCTACCTGTACTAACAATTAAGTTAACCTCAAACCATCCTCTGTCCTAAAAAACAAAACAAAAAAAAAAAAACCTTTTTATAAATTTTGAAAATTATGACTCTTTGTGTTTTTTTCCCTCTCAAATATTGTTTATTTTTCTGTATTTGATCTTAGTTCATTCCCCACTAAATAACTCTGTACACATTATTTTTTCTCTCAAATATTATCTGTATTTGATCACGGCTTAATATTTTATATTAATATTGTATAATAAGTTTCTGCCTATGCTTGGAACTTTTCTCCCCAGGCCTCTACTGAAAATGGACATGTATTCAGTTAGACTAACCCAGTCAGCAAATGTAAATAAATAAATAAATAATAATTTCAAAATGTTTTACAGTGCAATAAAATTATTTACAGGTATGATCAAACTTCAAACTCAGCTCACCTGAAACCAGTCCTGACTTCACTGTATATCAGGCCAGGAAATTTCTGCTGTAATTTGAGAATACTCTCTGAAGTTATTCCCTTGAAGCCTTTTTTTTTTCATTTGTTAGCCAGATATCTTACCAGACACAAGTATTTCTTTGCAGGGATAACCAAGGAACAATGTCTGATAAATTGACTTATCCAATATGACCCGTCAATTTGTCATTGAATGTACAAGTATGCATCTAACAGAAACCTCAAACTGATAACCATTTGAAATGTTGGGACCCACTAGAGAAAGTCCCAAACTGCAGAGACTGAATGGTTGAAATTTTGGACATGTATTTTCTAAGTCTGAGATGCCATTTCTCAGAATATTCCCTTGTCTCCAAGGTATTTGTATGGTGATCTTAGAGTTGGTATATATAAGTTTGGGGTGATCGGCAAAAGGAAACTTTAAGAAGACAATCGTTTTTTGAGATTCACTCTTCTCGTGTTTTCAGTCTTTTTTATCTACTTGTCAGCACTCAGCATTTCAAAGTGCTGATATTTCAATTGGGAGCCCCAAAAATTTACAGCAGCCTTGAGAGCAATTGTCTTGAACCCTGCATTTATCTTCTTGTCCTACAGACATTTAAACTCTGTATGAGCAATAGAATTTCCATATATCTTGGAAATACCAAAAGTACAGTAGTCTTTAACATAAAGCCAATAAATGATCCAGCTCCTCAAGAAAGCTGTTTGTTTTTTATTTTCTCTTTTACTAAAATGCTTGTAATATTAGTATTAAAGGACTGCGCAATTATAGTTAACATGATTTGTTTTGTTGCCATGGTATTGGACCATTAGCATGTTTTTTTTCACCATTTCCTCATTTTTATTTACTTGAAATTATCGCTATGTAGCCATCAGTGTCTTTAAATCTTCCTGGAAACTTTTCTTGTAACTGCAGCCTATGGATTAAACATTCTATGTTGTATTTCACTATGAATGGGTTTGAGACTAAATCAAAACATATTAAGTGTTAATTTTCCTTCATGTCACAGACTATATAAAAGTAAAACTATTTAACATTTTAAGTGTTAAGTGAGGAGGAAAGAAAGATTTCTGTGTTGATATGTAAATAATCTATACTGTCAGTCAAAGGAAAACTGCCATATATCATAGTATCATAGCTGATAGATGTGAGGCCATTTTCACCTTGCCATTATCCATCCTGGTGACTTGCCTCTCTTTTCAAGTAGGGCCAGTCTAGTCACACCATGGATGAATTAATGAATATCCATCCAGTTGTCCAGTTCCTTTTTAAAAGCAGGCAGTGTGGCACACTACTTAAAATGGAGAGGGAATTTGTTCCAGAGAAAGGGAAGGTGCCTCATGACAAATCTATGCCTCCTATTTGTTTGTTGGATTAACTTTAGCTCTCTGGCCCTAATGTTAGCTGTACTGTATAATTTGTGGTGGTATACAAATTCTTGGACTAACAGATCCCATATAGCGCTATAAGTAAGACAAGGATCCCCTAAGGACTCTATATGAAAATGAAAAGAAGGGTAATGCCTTCAGTTGTTCTTGTAATTTAGACCTTTTACGCCCTTAATAGTTTGGGTTGCAAAACCTCTGGAGTCTTTCCAATTCTTTGATGTGCAAAGTAAGGTATATCCAAAAGGAGGTGTTATATTCAAAGATGGGTGTCTAATCATCAGAAAAAGTTGCTATGAGCTGTGCAAGTTAAAAGAATTTCTTAACTATTGTTGCAATGTGATACTCAGATGTAAGCGAACTATCCACCCAAGTACCCAGGTCTCAGACAACATTTTACTTTTGAAGTGGTCTGTGATCTATGCTATACACTGGTGCTAAGAGGTGCTTATCAGTTGCTACAATGTTGCACTTTTTGGTGTTTAGCTTGAGCCAATTTTTAGAACACCAGCTATTAACAAGTGTAAAGTTCTGCTGTAGTCCCTGAAATTCAGTGAGGTTCATAGGTTCATAGGTTCATAGGTTGGTACTAGGCTATCAGCCCTAGGGCCTATACAAGCCTAGCCATAGCAATTCCCTGGCTATTTCTTCCCACATTATTTACTTTCCTGGACCCCTGTTCTAGCAGGGCGACTGACGTGATCCCTGGGGTGAATTTCCTTTCTCCCATCCAAATGTCAAGGTTCCTCTTGAAGAGGTCCAAAGAGGCACTCTGCTTGACATGTATGGGCAATCTATTCCAGACTCTGGGGAGTCTCTGGGTCAGGAACCTATCCCTCCAGCATGTTTTGTTTATTGTGATGACAAGGTTTAGATCCCTGGAGTGTGTAGCTCTGAGGGATTGGGATTTCTTTAAGTGTAGCATGTCCAACAGCTCTGGGTTTGACATGGCCTTGTATGTTAAGTAGAGATCGCCTCTGAGTAGACGATATGCGACAGAGTATAGCTGGAGTTTTTTAAGGCGGTCAGCATAGGGCATCTGCTTTAGGCCTGTGATTCTTTTAGTGAGGTATTTCTGAGGCCTTTCCAGTTGTTGCAGATGTCTTGCGAGGTACATACCAAATGGGGCGTTGTATTCTATAATGGGTCTAATGAGGGATGAGTACAGTGGGACAATGACCTCCTTTTTTCTGGATGAAAAGCCCTTCGTGATGAGGTGTGCCACATAGAAGGATTTCCTGACTGTTGTGGTGATGTGGTTATCGAAGGTGAGACCACTGTCCACCTGTGTCCCTAAGTCTCTTATCACACTTTCTGTGTTTAGTGTACTGCCACCTATATGGTAATTCATGGATACATGTTTTTTCCCAAAGGGGATAACAATACATTTCTTGTAATTGAGCTTGAGCCCATGGCTCTGGCACCAAGCATCTGTTTCTGTAAGGCCCTTTTGTAGAGTATCCACATCATTTGGGGATTCAATAATGGCTCCCAGTTTGCAGTCATCTGCAAACTTTGTTAGCCAGAGTCCCTTAGTGTTGACCTGTACATCGGAGAAGTAGATGCCAAACAAAAGCGGCCCCAGGACTGAACCCTGAGGTACTCCACTTGTCACTTGTCTGGAGCTGGATTTGGAGTCGGCTACTTTTACAGTGTGGGTTCTATCAGTAAGCCATTTAGCAACCCATTGGGTGACATAGGGATTAATACCCAACTTAGTAAGTTTATCTATGATTCCAGAGTGGGGGATGGTGTCAAAGGCCTTGGCAAGGTTTAGATAGGCTGTGTGGACCACCTTACCCTTGTCCATGGCTCTGGAGACTGATTCAAAGAAGTCAATCAGGTTCAGGAGACAAGATCGGCCCTTCACAAACCCAAACTGAGTGGGGTCCAGTGTTTGAAGGTTGCCAATGTCTTTGTTTATAAGTTCCATGATAATACGCTCCATGGCCTTGCAGATAAGGCTTGTCAGACTGATGGGATGGTAGTTTCCGGGATCCAAGGTGGATCCCCCCTTGTGGATTGGGATAACTGTAGCTCTGCGCCACTCAGTGGGCACGAAACCTGAGGTGAGGCTATGATTAAACATGACACTTAGGTGAGGTGCCAGTTCATATTGTAGTTCATGTAGTACACAGCCCGGGATGTCATCTGGTCCCATGGATGCTGTATTCTTGGCTTTAGAGAGTGTGTTTTGTACCTGTGTGGCCGTTATTACTGGAATTTGGCAATCTTCTGGTATTGAGATGGGCCATTTAGGGGGTGAGAGGGGGGTGAAGTTGGCACTGAATCTATCTGCCAGGATATTGGCAATATCCTTTGGATCAGTATATTTATTGCCATTCTGTTTTAGCTCAGAGCAGATCTGAGCATTGCCATTTAGAGTCTTGACATAGTTATAGAATGCTTTGTGGTTGTCTTTGGAATCTTTGGCAATTTTATTTTCATAACTAGCTTTGGAGGATTTTATGAGGCATCTCAGTTTCTTACTGAGGCTAGTAAGGAGTTTTTGCATCCTGGGATTTTCCTCTTTTCTGCAAAAGTTTCTTCCTTTTGTTGTAAAGTTTGTTTATGGCAGGGGACCACCAGATTGGCTTCCTTTTTTTGGATGAGAGCATTTTGGTTCTATTTGGGATGGCACGATTCATGCATGAGTGGATGTGCTCGTACAGTGCCTTAGTGTAGGATTCAGCAGTTGAACTTTCAGTTCCCGTCTGCATGGGTGTCATGAAGTTTGTCACTTCTGACTTGAGTAGCATGAAGTTGGCTTTGGAGAAGTTTTTTATGGAGGTTTCCTTACTGGGGGTGTGGGGTGGGTGGGATGTGGATGTTAAGGGTGATTAGCTTATGGTCAGACCTGACTAACCAGGAGGTGACCATAGGTATGGAGCATTGATTTCCCATGTTGGTAATGACCAGGTCTAGGATATTGGAGCCCCTGGTGGGACTACGGATTAGTTGATCCAGGGCATTGGAATTTATGAATTCCAAGAACTGTTGCGCAAAGGTGTTGGGACATGAGTAGTTTTCCCAGTTAATGGCAGGGTAGTTAAAATCACCCAGTATTAGGGTGTTTGGTTCTATCTTAATATTTTCCAGTATGTTTAAAAAGGTGTAGTGAGAATCTTGGGGTATGGGGTATGAGGAACTTGACAACAACTCCCAGCTTACAATCATCCACAAACTCTGTCAGCCAAATATCTTCATTTAATAAGTGGAGGTCTGAGAATTAGATGCCAAATATCAGAGGTTACAGTACAGAGCCAGGAGGAAATCCCCTGATCACCATTATGCTCTTAGAGGATGCACTCCGGCCTACTATGTTATTCCTGTCTCTAAGTCAGCTGGCTGTTCACTTAACCACATATGGGTTAATAAAGAGCTCCTTCAACTTGCTTATTATATTTGCATGTGTTATGATATTGTGTTATGATACTGAATGCCTTTGTGAAGTCAAGGTATGCTATGTGGATAGTTTGTCCTCAACTTGTAGCCTGAGTAACCAAAGGTGTTCACAAAATTAATTTGGAGAATGGGTAACCTGTAGATTGTACTCTTGACTGGAGAAAAATCATTCTCCAGCAGGTGGTATGTTACAGTTAACGCCAACTGAAAAAAAAAAGTCTGCTGCTTCACATTAGTGTATCAAGGTGCCATGGAGCTTGGACTGAAAGTAACCTAATGGCCAACATTATTTTATCGCCAAGCAGCACTTTTTCTGTTTAGCGAGTTTAAAACATATAAAAAAAAGAAAATTTAAAAAAATAGTGTGGGTGTATTTATGTCTGTGCGTGTGTGAGTGCATGCATGCATGTGAGTGACAACGACATTGCTCCAGCCATTATATTACACTCGCTAAGCAGAGTTTTGCTGTTTAGCGAGTATAAAAATGAAACAGAAAAAAGTCTGTGCATGTGTGTGTGTGTGTGTGTGTGTGTGTGTGTGTGTGTGTGTGTGTGTGTGTGTGTGTGTGTGTGTGTTTGTGTGCGTGTGTGTGTGTGTGTGTCTTTACGATTCTGTCTGTGACAGTATGTGCACGTTTGCATGCATAAAATTGAGGTGTGTGAGTGAGAGAGTGTGAACAGTGAAAGCGACTTGAGCACCAGTTGCAGCAGTTGTTAAGAGGCTTGCATACCTCTCAAACTCTTAGCTCAAGATGTCTGGATAAAGCCTAAAATAAATAAACAGGGAAAAAGGCTCAAAACAGGAACATATTTTAAATACTGCTGTTATAAAAATCACAAAGTTGCTTGAATAATAGGATTTGTGTTAGCATGCATTTTCTGAAGTACAAATGTTTGTGTGTATGAGAGAGAGAGAGAATGATTGATCGACCAGTGGTAGCAGCAGTAAAGAAGTTTGCCTAGCTCTCGACCTCTTACCTCAAGAAATTTGGATAAAGCCTAAAGTAAGGGGGGAACAAAGACTCAAAAATAGGAACAGATTTTAAATATTGTTCTTATAAAATTACAAAGTAGCTTAAATAACAGGATTTGGGTTAACATGAATTTTCTGAAGGGAATAAAGTCTGAAAGTCAAATATATGTAGTTATTTATTGACTTCAATCCCAAATGATAGGCAACAAACCACACATTTTAAGTGAAAGGGACTAAAAAATAAAGTTAAAGTCTAGATATTTTTTTTAAATGTTATATTTTGGATGTAAAATGCTTCCATCAACACCATTCACTTATCCTACAGCAACTTTGAAATATTAGAAGGAGGAACTATTTTACATCAAAAATATATAAAAAAATGGAGTAATAAAAAATAAGTAAGTAAAACACAACAATTTTACAAATAGCCTATTCTCTAAGTGCAATAATGCCATCCATGGTGTGTGTTACTGTGTAAATAATGCCTTTCCAGGGGTGTAGAAGCCATGTGCCTGCAGCACCAGGCCTCTTAACACCCCTGGGTGGGTGGTATTTACACAGTAATACACACACCCTGTTTGCCATTATGGCTTGCATATAGGTCACTTATGATACTTTCCATAGCTTGTAGGCAAAATTTCATAGACTGATAAGTCTGTAATGTGGCCACCCTTGTGGAGTGGCATCACAACAGCTGTGCGTCATCTCTGTGGGCCAAAGCCAGCTGTTAGGCTCATGTTGTAGAGGTTGAGGAGTGGATCCACCACTGCTTGCTTATTGCTATTAATTAAGAACCTGGCATGTCGCCAGGCCCCATGCATTAATTATTCTTTGTTTTGGAGAGTAACATCAGTACATGCTCTTCCTTGATGGTTGTAGGCTTACTTCCTTTAGAGATAAGTGGGTTTGAAGTATCTGCCTCTGGGGTGAAGTCTGCAGTAAATGTATTTGCCACAATATTGTCAATATTTAAAGGACTGTCATAGTTTGTACCATTATTTGGTGTTATTTCTTATTTTCTGACATAATTAAAGATTGTAGTTGTCTTCAGCTTCTTTAGTTAATCTGAGTTCATGAGATGCCTTCATTTATCTTGTGTCCTTTTTATAGCTTCCTGTCCAGCTGTTTGATGATTTCATTACTGTTGGAGTCATTTGCTTAGGAGTTTCATCCTTTTATTGTATAGTTTATTAATCCTTCAGGATCTCAACTACATCTTGCTTTTATACCTCTTCATTCACTTGAATCTTGTTGAAACATAATTTAATACATCTGTGTAGGTGTGAGTAGAGTTTTTCCTGCTTAACTCTTTGCAGTATCAGTATTATGACCAATGCCATTATATTTGAATGTAGAGACTTCTTCATATAGTTTTAGGAGGTTTGTATGTTTGAAGTCCTTGAATTCTTTGATATTTGTCTCTGATGATTTGGAGTTACCGATGGAGACGCTTACTAGTTTGTGGTCTGACTTGAGCAGTATGGGGGATACCTTGGGATGGAACATCCAGAAGTTATGACCAGGTTATGTATATTCTGTTCTCTAGTACATTAATTAACAATCTGATCAATGGACATTATTTATAAAATATAAGTATTTGTGTGTGTGTGTATATAAGATACTTTATCTGAAGTCAAGAGGTTCAGATATTAATAGAAGGATGCATACATTAGGCACAGAGCACAAAATTGTGAGTTTGGTAAATTAAATGCATAATTAATCAGAGTGGTAGAACTGTGTTCAGTCAGAAATTGTCAGGTTAGGGGGGCGTGGCCAAGGATGAACACAGGATAGCAGCAGATTTCTTCATCTCCACCAATTTCATTACACTGACAGGAATTAATTACTTAAAAAATTAATTTTTGAAGTAATTTTCTTTCTAAACATGTTTGTTTTATATAGTTCTTGAACTATATCTAAAAAAGAAAGGAAATTTTAACAATATTCCTGTCAGAAATCACTTTGGAAATTTTCCTGTCAGTTTATCAGTCTGAAATGAGTTCCAGTAAGACAAATTCTCAAGACTCCAGCATCAAGAAAGAACTTCAGTCTCTGATAACTATAATCCAGCAACTTACTGCTAAGATGGATAAAATGGATACTAAAATAGATACCTTCATAGAAAAACTACAAAACAAATAGACTTGTTACATATAGACCTGCAACAACAGAAGATCCAGATGACAGGCATAGAAGAAGCTGTGAATGACATGGAAAATAGAATCCAAGAAGAGGAAATCAACATTGAGTTTCTGCTGAAACAAAATACACATTTACAAACAAAGCTGGATGACCTGGAAAATAGATCTAGGCGCAATAACATTAGGATTTTTGGACTGCCAGAAAATATTGAAGGTAACAATATTACTTCTTTTTAACAACATGGCTCCTAAAACTTTAGACTTACCAGAAGCATTCTCTTTTGGTATCGAAAGAGCACATAGATCTATAGCTAATACTAACTCTAACAAAAACTATCCTAGATCAGTTATAGTTAGATTTCTATCATCTTTTGATAAAGAGATGGTTCTTAAATCTGCTTGGGCTAAAGCTCCTGTTAAGATTAATGAGACAACTGTGCGTTTTGACAATGACTATTCTTCCTTGGTAATAGCTAAAAGAAAAGTTTTTCTGCCACTAATAAGGGAGCTTAAAAAATCACAGTTTAAAACATACCTTCTGTTTCCTGCCAAGCTAAAAATCTTCCTTCCTGATGGTCCTAAAATTTTTGATGACTTAGACTCTGCTTTACTGTTTATCAAAAAATAAGATTTTGGATAAAATAGAGGAAATGGAATGGGCTAGTCCTTCATTAAAGAGGCTGGCAACTGAAACTTCGTGGAAGACTTCAGAGAAGAAGAAGAGACTAAAAAACAAATGATTTGTTCTATGTTTTTTTTCTTTTTTTTTCTCTCATCATTTTACTTCATTATTAATCTTTTTAAATATAGTTCCTGCATTTCCAGCAAGCCACAAATATTCTGAAAAAGATTTAATCAAAGTTATTCTCTGTGTGCAAAGAAATGTTTTGTTTCATAACCAGTCAAAATATCTGAGGAACTAATAACAAGCTATTATTCAATTCGTTTCTCTTTCTGAAAAAGAGAAGTAAGGTCAGTAATTTGATACATTTTTTTTCTTTTTTTTCTCCTTTTCTTCTTTTCTTTGTTTAAACAATGACATTCTATTTAGATTATGTAGTGGGTAAAGGGTGGAAGAGGGCAGGGAGAGAAGAGTAATGAAAATATGATTAATAGAATAATAACATATTTATTCCTTGTAAAAAGTTTATATGTTCTTCAAATGCTATTCCTAATTATACTTTCTTGATTATACTGCTTATGCTTGTTTGTAAATAATCTGTCATGCTTTAACTAATAATAATTAGAACTAAATAATAGTAAATAATATGTTTTATTTTTAACTCTATTAATATAAACAGTAAGTAATATTCCATTGTATATATTTCTTATAGATTTCTCTTACATTTTTTTTATTTCTGCCTTACATTCTTTTATTTTTTACTCTCTTTTACTTTTTTTTATTCTTTCTCTTTATTTTTTTTTTTTCATATTAATATATAGAAATGCTTTTGATCATATAGACACAGTAAATAATAAGATTTGCATAAAAATTGAGTTGGGACAAAAATATTGAGTTTTATTACTTATTAATAACTTTGGGCTTAATTTCACTTACATAGAGGCTGTAATAACCTGTAAAATACATCGCGAAGGTTTTGTCATGTTTAGATGCATTTACACTGCTAAATGAATGTTTGTCGCTAGTTTTTAACAAGTTTCCCGCCAAAATGTTAAGGGAGACAATCTGTGATGTGGGCTACCTCATGAACAGTGTCAACGAGTTGTTTCAAAAGCTTCAACTCTCAGAATTCTCACAGAGAAGCTGAAAGCAGTCTATCTGACCTTTGACCCAGATATCACACTGACACATTGCAGATTCAGGAAGAACACTCTACCAGGAAGTAGAACTGATGCAAATGCGACTATGTGAAGGAAAATGAACTCTTTAACATCTAAATGTGAGTTATTTTATATAATTACTTAAATATCTATGTTATAATTCATAAAATATGTCAGTTATAATGATTTTAAATGATGCAGTTTCTTGTAGTAAGTAAATGTCTTATTTTAGAAGGCATAGAAAATGAAACATTTATTCAAGTGTTTTTGAAAATCTACTTGACTGCAGCATACTAATCTGTGTTAAAAACTTATGTTCCAAACATATACATTACTATAACTCATTTAATTCATCTGATTGACAAACATAAATAACTTTATAACTCTATTCTGGAAGAAATTGTCATGTGATATATTTTAAAGCAGTAATATAGACATACAAAATACAGATGGCTTTTTTACAATAATGCAAGTGTTTCTGAGAATTTGCATAACTATGCAGTATGATTTATAACAATTTCTATAAATATAATATTTTATTCTATTGACAATAATGAGTATGAGTAAAATGCTCATACACAAGCAATTCAAGGTTTTTTTTTTTGGAAGCTGTTGACTGCATTTACATGACAGAAAATAGATGCATCTTAATATATGTAATGTCTGAACCATATTAGCCAAAGTTTTTGATTTAAATGAATGTTAGAACTTATTTTTACATACTTTGAATAAATTAATATGTAAATATGCCTTCCTTTTTTTTTCTCTCTCTTTCTTTCACTCTCTCCCCCTCTTTCACGTCTTTTATTTCTCTCTCTCCTCTTGGCTCCTAATATCAAGATTATTTGAATGCTATTTGAATACAAGTGTATTATATTACATAGATGTATATACTAGTATGAATAGTTTTTAAAAAAAAAAAAGTTTATTTTAGTTTATATGATGCTGTTTTACCAAATGTGTAGTCTTGTCTTGCTAGATAATTGAATTGAAAGCTGTTAATTTAAGTTAAATATAACCAGTATTAAATTGATAAGGTGGTAGCCGAGGTACTGCTGCTTAGGGTAGGGGGTTAACTTGAGTGGTAAATACTACTCTAAATTGGAGTTTTTAACTCCAGGCTGGATGCAAGGTTTAATCCTTACATTATTTTCACTTATTCATTGTTATATGTATATAGTTTTGACATACACAATATATTTTGTACACTCATTGTCACTACAAACAAAATTGAATCCTATACAAAATCCCATAAGAGATTCAATAAATACAGCTATATTTAAAGGTACACCTAAAGGAGGAGATGTAACATTACTTATGTTGTTATTTGTTATTTTGATCATAAGATTCTTAAGTTTTAAAAATGCTAAATGACATCTTTAAAAGGAATTTCTTTAAACATTAATGGATTGAATAATCCGTGTAAAAGGGCAAGCCTAATAAGATACATTAATTTACATAAGGCCAACTTAGTCTTCCTGCAAGAAACCCATCTCTTGAAAAAAGATATTGATAAACTAGCCACAAGCAAATATACAGTATTGGTTAGTTCAGAGCACACTCAGAAAAAAAGAGGAGTGGCTATTTTATGGAACAAAAGTATGCCCATTCCTAAAACCATTAAGTCTTATCAGGATGACAAAGGAATGTTTTGTATGGTTACAATACAAATTAATGGGAAGACTTACACTTTAATTAATGTATATTGGATACCTGGAATTGGTATTAATACAGTGAAACATCATCTTGATAAGATCATATCATTCTCTATAGGAGATATTATTTTAGCTGGTGACTTTAATTGTATACTACATGAGAGTGATACTACCACTATAGGAAAAAGAAGAATTGCATCTAATGCAAAACATTTAAATGATTTTGCTAATTCTTATCATTTGAATGATATTAATAATCAGATAGATTCAAAATCATTACCATACACCTTTTTTTCTAACAGAAACAAAACTTATTCAAAAATAGATAGGGTCTTTATTTCTAACCAGATGGTAACAGATTTAATTAATTCCAAAATCATTTCATGTCCTATATCTGATCATAATTCAATTGTTTTTGAATTCATGATAAAAATACTCATAATGTTCAGATCAAAAGGATACCAGCATACTTAACTCAACTAAAAGACTATAAAGAATATATACTTTCAGAAGTAAAACATTCTTTAGACATAAATAATACTCCTGAAGTCTCCATTGTCTATGTTTGGGATGCCTTAAAATCATATCTATATGGACAAAGTATCAGATGGTATAATAATAAAAGGAAATCTTGGGATAAGGAATTGTTAGATATTCAAAGTAAATTAGACTCTTATAAACATAATAATAAAGAAAATATTATGGACAAGAAAGTTATTGAAGAAATAAACAAACTAAATGAGAAATACAAAGAAATTTTAACTCATAAAGTTAAAATAACTTTAGAAAAATACAAGTTTTGTCTTATTCAATAAGCCCCAAATACTTACATAGACTTAAAAATAAAACAAAAAGGTTGAATAAACAAAACCATATCAAAGAAATCTTTTCTCTAAGGAAAAGAAGAATGTTTCTAGTATACCAGAAATACTAGATGAATTTAGAAATCACTTTCACAAAATTAACCATAATAACATTAACATGGAACCTAAAGATAAAATAAAGGAGTTTATAACCACAAACATGAATAAAAAGCTTAATAAACAACAGATTAAACTATTGGACAAGAGTATTTCATATACAGAGGTTATTACACAAATAAATAAGCTTAAATCAAACAAAGCACCGGGTAATGATGGTATTATACCAGAGATATATAAAATCCTTTCTAAAAGTACATATTCATTAATACATAAGGTTTTTATTTTGGCCCAAACTGAGTTAATAACCCCCCATCTTGGCAATATACATTTATTTCACCAATTTTAAAACCTAATAAAGATCCAACTAGATGTACTTCATATCGGCCCATTTCATTACATAATGTTGATTATAAAATGTTTATGAGTATTTTTGCTGATAGATTGAAGACAATCATCCCCGGCATTATAGATATAGATCAGACAGGCTTCATTGTAAATAGAAATACTTTTGATAATATAAGAAGAACTTTAACTTTAATTGATTTTGCAAATAGGAAAAAGAAAGATTTAACACTTATTAGTCTTGATATAAGTTCAGCATTTGATTCAGTAAGTTGGGACTATCTGTTTACCTTACTGAAGTGCACAAACTTCTCAGATGCATTTGTAAATCTAATTGAGCATTTATACAAAGGAACATTGGCTTATATTAAGGTAGGAACATATGTTTCACAAAAAATACCCATTTTTAAAGGTACAAAACAAGGATGTCCACTTTCTCCACTATTATTCACTTTATTAATGGAGCCTTGGGCTAATTTGATCAGAAACAGTACTGACATAGAGGGTTTTGAAATAGATGAAAATACAACATCCAAAATTCAACTTTTTGCAGATGATGTTCTAATTACATCAGCAGGATCTAATTCTTCTATGCAGTCTCTATTTGATAAAATGATGAATTTTAAAAGTATTTCTGGTTTAATATTCAATGAAAAAAAAACTAAAATACTACCTATATATACACGAAAAAATATTCTCATTAGTGATTTTACTAAATATGTACCCAATGCAGGTCAGATAACTTATTTAGGTATAATACTATCTAAAGATATTAAATCTATTATATATAATAATTATAATACCTGTTTTCTTAATATACAAAGCCTTTTTAATACCTGGAATAATATGTTTTTTACTATGGAGGAGAGACTTACAATTATTAAAATGATAATATTCCCCAAGATTTTATACTTAATACAATCAATAATACTTCCACCTACAAAAATAATTATCAAGAAACTGAATACACAAATGTTAAATTTCCTATGGGCACCTAATAGACCTAGGATTGCATTAAAGAAACATACTAATAGCTGGTCTCAAGGGGGTATTTCTTTTCCAGACTTTAATTTATATACTATCTCTTCTATTGTAAAAGTTATTACTTTATTAATAGATCAGTCATATGTTGCAAAATGGAAAGATTATTGGGAGCTAATTAGTATGCACTTCATGAAAATCTCCTTAACACATAAAAATATGATTGTAAATAACTCCATGTTATGGTTACTAAAGGAATTTTGTACTTCACCTATTACACCTAAACATATGGTTTGTTACCCATTAAATATTATTATTAGCTATCGTAACTTTATATTCATGCACCCTAAGTATAGGGAATGAAATTTTATTATATTCCCTATAATGTATACTCAGGGTATGCTTTTGTCATCTACCTCTGAAGGAACTCATTTAGCTATAGATAATGATCTAAAGTACTGGTATCAGTTGATATCTGATAATAAAGTTAAAAATCTAGATTTCTTAAAACAAGAATTTGATCTAAGAGAAACTTGCTGGTTAGAGGTTCAAACCTTTAGACAACATCTCATTAATAAAATAGATCTAATGTCTATAACAGTTAAAGAATCTAGTCCAACTCTGATTGATTACTTGATATTAAATTTACAACATAAAGTTTCTGATAAAGGTAAACTTTCATACATACATAAAATTATCAGACAAGAAACTTTTTACAGTGTAGATTCATACTGGAATTATTTCACTTCTATTAATGGGGACCCACCAAGTCAACAAGATAAACAATATATATTGGAATCTGCCTATAGAACTATGTCTTCCATTGTCTGGAGACTTTATATATGGAAATTTTTACATAGATCTTTTTATACACCTTTGATGATGAATAAAATAAATAATAAAGATAATCTATGTAAGAGATGTAATGTAGAAATTAATGCTGACTGGGCTCATATGTTTTATGACTGTATAAAATTGAAAGAATACTGGAAGTCAATTAATGAATTTTTGCAGGCTCTTTTTACAGATAATTTCATTATTTCTAAATCTCTTATATTATTCAACACACCTGTACCTCAAAGTGTTAAAAGGTTAAGCTTCCCTTGTTATGGTCTATTCTAGCAGTGGCTAGGAAAATAATAACCAGAAATTGGATTTCAGATACACCTCCTTCGTTCAATGAATTTAAAAATGTTATGAATATAGTGTGCCATATGGAAATAAACACAATTAGGTCAAGAACAACTAGAAAAACATCTTATTATATTGTATGGGATAATTTACAAAATTTGTTAAAAAAATCCTAATTTCAATAGCATGGTATTTTAGTTTAATTAATTGATCTGATTGTAGTGGATGTCTTTGTAAATACTTTAGTTGTTTTGTTGAATGTTATAATCATATCTATTTTTAATTACTTGTATAAAATTGTTATGATATTTCTCTTGCATGTTAAAACAATAAACCTGTTTTGAAAAAAAAAGAAATTGTCAGGTTACAGGCAAACCCTGAAGGAAACAAGTTAACTGAAGCATATCTGACACTGGAATAAGCCATATGTTTGTGCATAGTGAGTGAACTAGTTGCTATGCAAAAGTAATGTTACAAATAAGAAACAGATGAAGTCGAAGCTTACAATTTTTACAGTTATAAATATAAGTCTGAAAATGCTGGTGATTGCATTTCAAGCAAGGTGGAATTTAGTTCCAAATGAGCAAACAGAAACCATATCCAGATGCATTTTGTCGATTTTGTATAATCTGCTGAACTCATAGGTATATAACAATAGTGTGCTTAACTCAGAGGCATTTTGAATAGTATCTGAAATCAAAATATATTGTTCCAGTAAAAGGTTAACAATTTAAAGAGTGATGAGTTTAATAAAACATAACTGTTTATTGGCTCAGTAGAAATACATACAGTCTGTACAGTGCATACTGTGAGCATTTCTATTGTTAATGGAAGCTACCAAATGATAATATAAATACATCTGAAATTGTTTCTGAGAGAAATAAAGCCAATGTTTGGACAGAAAAAAATATCTGATGATGAGGGTTATGTCTATTATATTTATGTTAGGCACATGGGGTAAAAACATTATTCTGTCTAAATATACATTTAAATTTCATAATGTTAACTGCAAGCTGTTTATAGAGTCATGTCTACATCCTTCTTAGTCTGTGCTCAGAGTATAAAGTGTGGGACGTGTGGAGAACACAAGTAATGTACACACCCAAGGAAATAGGGTAATAGAAAAGCAGATTTGGGGCAAGGGTGAAAAAGAGGGGCAAACAAGAGGGATGGGTGAAGAGGAAGGTCAGACTGAGAGTCAGAGGGGCATGCTGGATTTTCTTTTTTGTGGGAATAAGCCCCTTTTTATTTTTGGAGAATAGAAGGTATGGAAAAGCTACAGAAAGATAAGGTGGGGAAAAGGGCAGGTACAAATATATAACATGTTTGGTGATATACATAGAGGATAGGTAAGGTACACAGACAACACACATATGGACTGCACAACCCAGGATAAGGAAAGATGATGACCAAGGTAGGGACGCATACCAGCCATTGTGCACCTCAGTAATACATTACATGCCAAAATGCACAAAGTAGCACTGAGATGTTGCAAACTGCATCATTGTCATACCAAAAGGAGTACGACTAATGGCAGGCTTAGAACAGAAATCATTACCTGAGGATTGCCAGGGTTACAGTACAACATAGTGAACAGCAAACATCATCATTTACTAAGCTGTTGGCAGTGAAAGTGTAACCCAGGCAACAGCAACAGCAAGGCTGAGTACATTCAGCAAAGGAAATATAAGCGCAATATAGATAAGGTCAGATTAACTCCTCCAACCATGCATGCAAGAGTGAAACATCAATACACAGAGCCAAGCAGCAGTCCTGCAGCAAATAAGTTCTGTGGTTGTATATCTTGACATCACAGGGGACATTACATGTTAGAGGCAACAGCACAAGTACCTCAAGCAATGGCATGCAATCTTAACATGCCATGTAGAAAGCATGTGATGATACACATAAATTAAAAAATGTCATATGAAGATTAGAAAATGAAAAAAAATCAAGTCTGTGCATTCACAGGTATGCAGTAAGCATGGAAAGTATGTCAGGTAATGCATGATACACAAGTAAAAATTGTACAAAGGCAGAAACATTACCAAGACTACCACAGTGTGTGGATATGCATTGCATGTGTATGACAGCCTATTAGGGTAGCATAATGTCCAGAGGTTATGTAGACAATCATGTGTCAGTTTGTTAATGTGCAATTGTCTGGTAAGAGACAAATTATTTTGATTTATATTTTATTTTTACCACTGTTTTTCACTGTTTGTAGAAAGGAAGGGAATGCTTATCAACAATAATATTCACTTTGACTTATATTTTGTTGTTTTTACCTGTAATTTACCTGTTTTTAAGAAAGAGATGGGTTTTAGACAGGCAAACTCTTAGCCATCTCAAGGGGCCTAGTCAACTATAAATTCACACAGATTGCAGAGAGGATAATTCAGAGTTTATCTAAACAATCATGTCTTGGTTTGTGATTGACTGTGCATTTGCCTGGTAAGGGAAGATTTATTTTGATGTATATTTTATTTTTTACCACTGTTTTTCACTGTTTGTAGAAAGGAAGGGAATGCTTGTCAACAATAATATTCACTTTGACTTATATTTTGTTGTTTTTACCTGTAATTTACCTGTTTTTTTAGAAAGAGATGGGTTTTAGACAGGCAAACTCTTAACCATCTCAAGGGGCCTAGTCAACTATAAATTCACACAGATTGCAGAGAGGATAATTCAGAGTTTATCTAAACAATCATGTCTTGGTTTGTGATTGACTGTGCATTTGCCTGGTAAGAGAAGATTTATTTTGATGTATATTTTATTTTTTACCACTGTTTTTTACTGTTAATAGGAAGAAAGGGATAGTTATAGACAATAAGATTTACCACAGTGTTGGTTTGCAATGTATTGATCTCTACTGTTAAAATGAGGTGTGAATGTGAGTGATGGTGAGCAAGGAATTCCAGATTCTGTGTGACTTTGACAATTGGTACAGTCAGAGCAACAAGTTCAATTTAAGTAATTTGATATTTATTTGTATATTGTTTGTGTGATTTTTATCTTTGAAGCTGATTTAACACCTCTATGAATTCTGGGGTAATTGACTTTTTGATTATCCTTTTCTTTGAGAATGTTTTATTCAGTTGCAGCTGAAAATGAATTCCTTAAATGAGTATGCCATTAATGATTTGTTAAAGCACAGGTATCTTGTGCAGTGTAATAGATGCTATTCATTTTAAAGGATTATACTGGTGATCCCTGTTCCTCATGTCAAATGATGGATGATTTACTACCTATATTAGTAGTAAATCTAGAGTCACTGATGACTGTTACACTTTTACAATTGGCACAGCTCAGAGAACTGTCATTACACACATTAATGGCTGGACTAATGAGATAAATTATGCAAAGAGCAAATCAAACACATTTAGGAAAGGAAGTGTCTATTGTCAGTAAAGATTACTCAACCCCTACTGAACAAGATAATACCACTAACAACTTTGGAATTCTGGATACAAGTATTCAGCAATCTGAGGATGCAACGCATAAAGAAGAAGAAAGTAAAAATATAAAGGAAGAAATTCACAAATAAGAAATTCAAAGGTTAATGTCTAGAAAGCAAAGAGAATACATACTGAAAGGGCATTCCTTTGTTATTAACAAACAGACTACAGGGAATAATAAAGCAATAACCGACGACGTGGTGTGGTATATTGAAGATTTACCTGTGGTTGGTGTGGTTTAATCACAAGGGCAAAGCCCTAGTGATTAAGTAAAGTCAACCGTGAGTAAATTTTAATATACCACAACCATGGAGTCTGTTATTGCTATTATACAATGACATTATTTAAGAAAAAAAAAATACTTACTTTTCTTAAATAATGTCTTTGTATAATGGCACATTACTGTTCTTCTGCTGGTTCTGGTACACTGCTTCCCTGTTTTGATGTACTGAGCATGCGTATGGGACTTGCATCCCAAACATACCCAGTACATCAATGCTTAGAAATGGAAGCAACGGAGAAAAGAAAGTCTCCGTTGCTCTGTTTTTTCTTTCTTTTTTTTTTTTATTTGTTTAAAAATATATATTTTGAGGACTTTATACTAACGGAAAATAGTCCGGGCGACCGGACCTTTTTACCGTTAGTATATTGTGGGATTTACAATGGGCATGCTGGCCAATCAGCGTGCAAGCTTTGGAATATTAATGGGGGGGGGGTCATTGTATAATAACATTTTTCTACCAGAAAACCTTCAGTATACAGAAAAAGGTATCATATTTCTAAAATAGAAGGTAGAAAAAAAGAAGCAAGGGGCAGGTAAAAAGGAAGAAATCAAAATTGAATATGGAAGGATTAATGAACATTGTTATAAGAAAAAAAGAAGAGAAATACAAAAGCTGACAGCATCACTCAAGCTGTTGATATACAAAGCCATCTGGATGAGAACTGTATGTTTGCAAATATGATAATCAATAAAAACAGTGGGATTACTACGATTAATGTTGATGAAGATCATTCCTTTCTAACAACTGACAGAACAAATATTACTGAATTAGAAGTTGAAGATTCTTCAGATCTGGTCAGAAAATATATTCTTGTAATTGGAGATTTAGTTATTAAAGGAAGTTTTACTTACATTTGCAGAGAAGATAATAACATTGAATAGGGTCATGCTTGCCAGGAGCAAAACTAGAGATGTGAGAAGGGTCTTAGAAGACCTTAATGTAATGAAGAATGGACCTGTTTTTATTCATGTTAGTGAAAATGATCTTATCTGCAAGGACTCTGACTGTTAGTAGGAACCTATAGCCCTCTTAGATGGTATAGCTTGTACAGGTATCACAACATATTTTTTTCAGAACTCAGATATAGAAAGGAGAAATAGGTCACTCTAAAAGAAAATATTTTGGAGTGAATACATACATGAAAAAATGCCCTGTTTTAATAAGTGGAAATGTGAAGAGTATTCCAGCCTAATTTTGGACACGTGTTTAGACAGGATGGTGTGCACTTGTCAAGATCAGGGAAGAGAATTTATACTGCAGATATTTTGCAATAGATGACAAAGACAAGGCAGGATTTTTGCAGGGTCAAAAATTTAATAGTTCACTAATAGCAACATTCGATGACCTCTACTTTTTTTAATGCTAGGAGCATTAATAATATTTTTTAATTGGAAAAATTTCTATGGTCCCATAACATTGATGTTGTTGTTTGTGAAACGTGTTAAAGAAGCATGACTGGAAACCAGTTCCATAAGAATATAAATATTTTTACTGTAACAGACATTCTAACAAAAAAAGTCAGATGGATGTGTTATGATAGGGACTAAAATTATTATGAGACCTTACATGTTCAGTGATAACACCGATACCATAGAGTGTGTAACTGTGATAATAAAGACATACCTGGAACACATAACAATTGTTGGAGTGTATAAGCCATCAAAGTTAAGTGCTGATGACCTAGAGGAATTCATACATTTCTTGCATAAAACACAGGAGGAAAGAGCAATAGTAACTGATGACTTAAATTTACAAAAAAAAAAAGATTGGAATAATATTGATTCAATAACATTAGCAAGGAAATTATTTAAAATGTATGTCCAGGAATAACAATTGCTTCAGATTATGAAAAAGCCTACCAGGGAAAGTAACATATTATACACTGCTTGTGTTCCTAAATAAATTACTGTTACTTCATGTCAAGTTTTACCACTGTTGATGTGCAGTGATTATGAAGGTTATAATGGTTAATTTCTTGCCAGATAATTCCACCAAGCTGAAATCTATACCAATGCACAGAATGATAATAACAGACTATATGGAAGCAAAACAGTCACCATGTAAAACTAATTAGAGTGATGTGTTCAGTAGAAAAACTGCAGAAGGAATGGTGAATGTTTTGGAAAAGAAATGGCTTGAATGCCAAAAACTAAAAAAAAAAAAAAGTTTAATATCAGGATCTAGGCATACATTGTCAAAAGGATACATTTCCATATGAACAGAATATTTGATTAAGGTGAGAGACAAAAATATTAGAAATGGAAAAAAGATTGAACAATAACTTTTAAAACTAGATTAAACATGCTGGGTTGTCAAATTAAACATAATGTGAGACGATATCAAGAGAAATTTAAGAAAATTTATATAAAGTTATTAATCAAAATAGGAAACTATTTTATAGCTACATAAAATGTGGTAGGAGTAAGGACATGCAATTTTACAAACTGTGTGTAAATTCCAAAAATGTATTTGCAGACACAACAGATTATAGATACATTTACCAAATCATAAGCAAAGTAGTTTGGCTCATCAAAGGGGGTAATAAGTTGTCCTAATGACATTGAAGTAACCTCAGATACCGAAGTCAAATTAGTTTATATTGAAAAAGGACTATGCAAACTGGATCCAAACAAAGCACAGGGTTACTCTCACAGACAACCAGTTAGCACACTTTTCATTCCTAGGTTACTTCTACATACTGTAGGTTGTCTGATGATTCACTACTACTTTTTAATAACCCCAAACTTTCCCAGAGGTAGTTGTCTCTAAATGCCCTTTTTAACCTAATAAGATCTCCTCTTAAATATCTACATGAGAAACTGTACAAGTTCAGATATTTTAGTCTTTCATAATACTTACATTTTCACATCTATTGATGACATTGGTATATTTCTGGTGTGCTTATTCCACTTTAATTATGCTTGTTTTATTATAAGGTTTCCATATTGATATTCCATACTCAATTTTGTGTATGCTATAACTAACAAATAATGACTTCATCACCACTGATTTCTGGACTATATAAATCTTTATATAACCAATAGTTCTATAACTATCATTAACCAGTTGGGTGATATGATTAGAGAAATTTAAAGCTGGATTTACCCATCCCCAGGTTCCAGGTCCCTAAATTAATCTACAGTTTCAATCACAGTGTGCTGTGTTAAGTGTTTACCTTTCAGTTTATGTCTCCCAAATTTTATATGTTTAGTTTTTGATGTATTTATCAGCATATTATTCTCCTGTACACAAATGGTTAATTTACTTTAGTTCCTTTGCAGACATGCCACATCTGTAACATATGTAATCAACTTACCCATTTCAAGTCATTTACATGTAGACTGTAGAACACCTCAGATGAAAAAGATAGATATGAAAGATACAATCTAAACAAGTATGGTCCTAGAATACAGCCTTCTAGGATACTCTGAATCTAACCATAAATTCCACCAGGCCAATTGCTGTATAATACTTGCCATGTATTATTTGTAAGCCATGCAGTTATCCATCTTAACAAGAGTACATCAATACCTAGATGTTCTGGTTTATTCATCAGTGTTTTGTGCATGACTCTGCAAAATGCTACATTAAATCTATATAAATTACATCATAGCACACTTTTTTCATTTATAGCTGTTGTTATATTGTTATAGAATATCATGTTACAGGTTGTAATAGCTCTATTTTCAACATATGCATGCTGATGTATGGTTTCAAGTCCCATTCTTTCCAATTCTGACAACAATTTATCCAATATATCCCTCTCCATTATAAAAAAAATTGAAAAAAAACAACTTAATATTATGTGACAGAAATGTATTTCAGGACCTTGCATGGAGTCCCTACAATGGTGCATTGGTGCTTTTGCTAACATGGTAGTGTTATGAAGCATGTAGTTTCCAGGCTGTGAGCATTGATACCTATGCAATGAGGTGGAGTTACTGAATAGTAGAAAGGAGTAATATTGTCCGCATATCCACTTTTTGTAGGCTTAGACACATGTTGCTGTTTACACTGGATGAAGCAGACAATGGAAGGGGGGGGTCTACTGACTTTTAAGCATAGTTCAGCTTAGCTGCACCTGTTTGCATGGTGTGCCACCTGGCTGAGTGCATCCATGTGTCCACTAACTTCTAAGCTCTATTTGCCTGTTTGCACGGTGTGCCACAGTGCTGAGCATCTCTGAAAAAAATATTTAATTAGTTTTGACTCTTGTTTAAGCTGAAATAGAGCCATTAAATTATGTTAATTATATTGTAGGCAGGTGGAAGGCATCATAGTTGGCCAATCACACATTCTGCATCTACAACAGAGCTTTATAAACAATGCATACCCCCTACATTCTAATTTTCCCCAATACTCTGGTCCATTGGAGTAGAAACTTGGGAATTTAACTGAGAAAATACTAGGGGCTGCTGCAAGTCTGCTACATCTGTATGTGCTAGATACTAAAGTCAATGCTGCTGGTGCTGCTGACAATAGGCCTAGACAGAGAAGAAGAAGAGTGTTCAGGCCCAGGGTAACCTTCCAGGAGCTACATGAGCTGGAGATTGTAGAGTGCTACAGGGTGGACAGGCACATACTACAAGAATTCACCAAGCTCTGCTGTCCTCAACTCAGACCCAGAGATAACACAGAGGAACCCATCCCTGTTGAAATAAAGGTATGTGTAGCCCTTAGGATACTAGCTACAGGTACTTTCCAAAGACCAACTGGGGACATGATGGTGGTCTTACAGGCATCAGCATCCAGGATACTCCACCATTTCCTGGATGCCATGCTACCACACGCCAGTGAGCAAATTTCTTTTCCCCTCAACACTGAGGGGAGGGCCAGCAATATGCAACACTTCTATTGTGTAACACATTACCCTGAAGTACTGGGTGTGATAGACTGCACTTATGTGCGCATCAAGGCACCACCCAGTAGTATCTACATCAAGCTCAAGGGGTCCCACTCCATCAACCACCAGGTCATATGCAATGCTCAGAAAATTAACCTGAATGTGTGTGCTGGGAGCCCTGGCAGTTATCATGACTCCCATATCTGGCATACATCACAGCTGTGCCAGATGTTTGCTGGGGGGACATCCCACATAGCAATGGAACTGCGGACGATGACATCCATCAGAAATGCACACACACCCATGGAAGAACGCCATAATGAGGCACATGCACAAGGCTAGGGACATCATGAAGCATGTGTTTGTGCTTCTGAAGTCACGTTTCTGGTGTCTTGTTATATCTGGTGGAGCCATGCAGTACTCTCCAGCCACATGTGCAAATTTGTTCACAGTATTTACTATGCTAAACAATATGATCCAATGGAATCAGCTGCAGCAGGATCAGCAAAGGGAAGGGATATATAGCCTCCCACCAGTACCTAGGTCACCACAGCCACACTCACAGGAGGACTTGGAGGAGGAACCCCCTGATGATGTCCCTGTAGGCAGAGTAGGTGTGCCATTACGCCATGGCTTTGGTTAAGAGACAATGCATAGCACATTCACTGACAAGTCAGGGTCCTAGGGACTCACACCTTACTCCTACTGACATGCATATATTAAAAGTAAAGCCAGGCAACCCACACAACCTGTACCTATCCATGTATTGGCTGTGTACTGATTGCATCAGACAGATTCAGCCCTGAACTACAGTTCTGTCGCCCGCTGAATTCGCAAGGTAAGTCTCCACCCTACACAATACTTGTAAGGATTACTATAACATGGTATTGTATGTAAGAATCTGCTGCATTTATGCAAGGACATATAGTGGGCTATTTGGAGAGATTTAATATCTACATGGGGCTACAGATACCCACTCCACTAGTATGTGTCCCTTAATATTCACTAGGCCTTATGGTTGGAGTATTCACTACATCAGTAAAGGGAGATGATAAAGAGTGGGATCACATGATATTTGGACTACTGTCCATCCCAGCAGAACATGTGGTGTTGTTTCCCCACCCCCAACACAGCACTGTTCCCATATAACTGCTTTAACAGTAAATCAGCAATGGTATATCAGCAGGCCAGGCAATCTCAGGGCAGTAAGATAGAAATCGATCACACATTGTACGTCTCATATAATGCAGGAATAACAACATACATATGTATGCTGTTGATTATGTAATGAGTGACTCCTCTCTGCTGGGCAGCTTGTATGGCTCAGTGGACTAGGGAAGTTAGCATGGGAGGTATTATTATGTTGGTGTTTTCACAGACTGTCAGCCTGTGTGTGGTGTAACATAAACCTCTGTCACATATTAATTATATCAGACAGCTGGAGAATGCCATGGACAGACAGTACTGCAGAAACAGGGCAGATGTCATTATCTGTAACAAACAAAATCGGGACTGGAGTACAAGTAGGTGTGGGCTGGATTCACTTTATAAGTACTGACAGTCTCACTAGGCATGCCCATACACAGTTAAAATGAGCACAATTCTGTTGCCCCATCATCAAAATGACCTTTTATTTATAGATATGTCTATATATGCATACATACATATATGTATACATTTCTGTCTGTCACTATTTCTCTCTCACATACATAGCATATCTATATCTATGTGTGTGTGCATATATATATATATATATATATATATATATATATATATATATATATAAACATACATCTCAGCCTCTCCCATATGTCTACATAACACATACACATATCATACATACACAGCTACATTTATATATACATCCCTGTTATTTACATAGATATGCATGTGGATGTCTGTATTGTCCTACATAATAACTATGTTGAGTAAAGCTGCTCTATCACACATCTATAACATTGCTCAAAGGAGCCAAAGTGAGGGTCAGCAGTACATAGTACACTTACCTACAGAGCCTCTTATCTGATGGATGTCACCACATTGACAACAATGGGTGAGCAGGTGATGTAATGTATAATGTTATCTACGCATGTCTGGACAGGGCACATTGTTTCTGCCCACAGGTTTGCCCATCCAAGTGCAAACAGACACATATGGACAGACTGGTAACTTTCGACATATAGCTAGGATGCTAAAAGTTATCTAACTGCTTGGATACTAGATGAGGATAGCAGTATGAAGCAATATCACTTTGCAGACCACAGATGCTTTTCACCACAAGCCTAGTTTGTGTAATCCACAAGTAATTTGCTTGCAATCACATAAAAAACAAACAGCTGTGGCAAGTGTGATATATACTGTGATCTATAATGTGTAAGACTACATTGACAGTGGTTCTAATCTCACTCAAGACCATGTGGTGGGTATGCGTGCATGTGCGTGTTTATGTGTGTATCCCCCTGCAAAACGACTGTGAATCTCTCATTGGCTATCAAACTGCAGTGGTTATGCACTTTTTGGCCCTGTAAGTTGCTGTTGGCTTCCAAACTGCCCTCTTCTGCAAGGCCTGATGATGTCGTTTACCTTAAGACTACCAGCTGCCATTGTAGTATCAGACTTAAGCTGTGATGTATGCGATAAGTACTCCGATGTATAGTGTGTAAGAGTAGATAGGTAGGGGCTCTAATCTCACTCCAGGCCACTTGGTTTGTGTGTGTGTATGTCCCTATGGCATATATATGATCACCTCAGTAACTTAGAAAAAGGTAGGTTTTGCAGTATTTTATTTGTAGCAGGTGATGTGGCCCTCCAAATGCCTGACCACAACTAGTCCTGCTGTTGTTATCAAGCATAATATGTCCTAAACCGATAGTGCAATCAGACATGAGGTGTGTTGCATGCATCATGTACTGTGATCTGCAGTGTGTACCATTACATAGGTAAGTGTTCTAATTTACATACAGCCAACTTGCACTATCTGTGTGCTGTGCCATGTCCTGTAAGCAGTAATTGGAAGTGGTGCTAACCTCAAAGTAGCCATTTTTTCTGTGTGTGGCTATTACAGCTATTTACATCAGTGTATGGAACCATAGGACGTTTGAACTTAACTAGCATAATGGCCATACATCCCTCACAATCCTTGACAGCTTTATACCCTTATTTACATGATCAGCACATTTTACCCCAGTCCAAGAGGGACACAGGCAGAAGCCCTGTGGTGAAATGATGGTCACCCTCCCAATCATGCAGATGGCATGTGCTGATGTGCACCGTGATGGTCTGTGTGCCATTAGACAGGGTTCTGTTCAAAAAGTGTGTTAAAGTGTGCTAGACATATCTCTCTCACAAGCATGTATTACTAATGTCACACAGGTTAATGTCTTTAGTGTGATTAATCCATCTAATATACCATCTAAAGATATACAGCATGTATAATCAAACAGTGCAACACATTGTCCTGCAAGCAAGGCAGAGATGACCTCTGATAAGTCTATATGCCACAGGCTACAATGACACTCATTTCAGATGATTTTCATTGAACACATACTGAAGATATGAAGTTCCCTTGTGAAGGTCCATACTGTTGTGTGCAAGTGGCAGTACTTCTTGAAAGGTACATTACCAAATGGCCACTACACTCAGATATTAGCATGCTGAAGAAAGAGTACATGGAGGTTATGAGTATGTCATTTAAGAATGACTATGCCCTCAGCTATGACATATAATTCCTGCCATACCACTGTGGAGACATGGTTTTCTCAGGTACATTAGGTGTAAACCTATGTGGGGAGGTCTGTGTGCCCAAGTCTTTCACCCCTGAGTATGTACATCACATGTTGTGACTGATGTGCTACTTACCAGGCACATAGATGTTACTGATAAAAATGATACTGCATATATATTTGCATGGAGTTTATGGCCATTAGTATGTCAGCAGGCATTTGTTTATTAATGCCCTCTTGCAGGATATTTACATAACTCACACACTCTATGAGTGCTCACAATTTGCAGGCATCAGCCAACATTGTTCACAACAGACATTCAGTACTTGCTTGTATTGTGGTTAAATGGATTCCAAGCAGTAGAGGACCCAGGACTGAGAGCTGTTGACCACTGCTGCTTATAGATCAGCTATTGGAGGGGGATGTCTCTATGTTATGTATGTGTGCCATCAATGAGCCACTTAGTGACCCCTACAATGACAGTACCATGGATAACTAAGTGGGTGCTTTCTAAATGATGCCTGAGTGGGGGATATAGTCAGAAGGCTTGGCTCAATTCAGGGGGTTGTATGCCCTGATGTCACCTCAAACAGGTCCTTGGTGACTGCCTCAGAAATGCCCATGTGTAACAGTCATGATCCCCCTGTCACACATCCAAACTGTGTACAGTCAACTGTGTGTAGATCACATATATGTGTGCTGATCAGCTCCATGATGATTGCTCCATGGGAAGACAGATATGGATACTCAGGCAAATAGGTCTATAGTTCTGTTGGACAGTGGATGCACCACCTCTGTGCAAGCATATAACAGTTGTTGTTGTCCACTCAGCTGGGATGTAGCCAGTGGTTTCAGTATGATTGCAAGGTGTTCCCAATGGTGTTAGTAATCCTTGTCAGATCCCATATAGGATGCATCCTGGGATGTTAGCATGTCCAATAGATGCTGTGTATCCTTCATTGAGAGGCCTTTTATGACCTGCTCTGTAGATATGGAAGTTATGGGACAGGTTTTAGGAATATCATGTGTTGCATGTGGTGGGGACAGGGGACTGAAGTTGATACAGAACCTGTAGGACTACAGGTTAGCTATGAGTACATACCCATTATATGTAGCATCATTATGTATGAGTTCACTGACAATCTGTGACTGTCCTTTGAGGTTACACATGTAACTACACTGTGTATTGTGTTTCTGCTTTGTGTGAGTGGCTAATTTTGTCACTTACTGTGTCTACAAAATATCACAACACTATGTGCTTCTTTTAGCTGAGGAGGTTGTGCATCCATTTTATGGGGGGGGGGGGTTGCACCCTCACCCCAACTGTCACACAGAAATATCTACCTCTTATTGTTTAGCCTGCTAATGGCAGTTGTCCACCAGTCAGGTTTGCTGTGCCATGAGGAGCCTGTGTCCCTCCTGCCAAATACAGTTGAGTTCATGCAGCTGTAATGCTGTTGGCATAATTCATGTGTGTAGAGCTCTGCATATTTGCCTGTCTCATCTGATGGAGGAGATGCAATCAAGCTATGTGAACCATCCTTCAGGAAGTAATAAATGGCTTTGTTGAAATATACATCTGTATTGTCTGCAAGGAGGGGTTAGTGCTGGTAATTCTAATGAGACTGATCTGTGCCCAGATCCCACCAGTGAAGATCTCACATTGGGGACTGCAATGAACATCCATATTGGTAAACATATGATGCAATAAGTTGGTGCCCCTTATGGGGATGTCATGGCACAGCTCCAGGGCATTGTAGCTAAGTACCTGGACTAACCTTTGGGCAAGTCAGCTGCAGCATGACTAAGCAATACTGTTGGTGGTTACTTAATGCCATACCAAACCATGGTGTAATTATATATCTTGATAGACAAATGTACATTCAAATATGCACAATGGCTGTCTGGATTCATGCGGGTGCTCCTGTAGCCAGCTATTGCTTGATTATGTGCCCTTCCAGTACTGAATGACACCTGCAGTGTCTCTGGGAAATCAGTGGATGTGTATCTGTCCTTAATGAGTATGTATACACCACCTGCATTACCTAGAGCTCTGTCATGTTGAGGTCTGATGTGTAGTCTGGAATGGTTGCAGTGCTGTCCACAGCCTTGAACCCAGTGTCCTTGACTGCACACATGTCTGCATAATCCAGGGTGGGGACACCTTCCACAGTGTAGGGTTCAGGTTTGCCATACCCAATGTGTAGCACCATATCCATGATGTTGTATAACGATGATGTTCTCACTGCCAACTTTACCCTCAACAGTGCATCTTAAATGCATTGTGGGGGTGGCAGCAGCCTTGGTTGGTACTCCACATCTCAGGGTTGAGAGATGAAAACCATCACTGGTGAAGGACTGATATCTGTCGAGCAAGGCATCCCAGGCAGACATGTAGTAGATCCCCTTACAATGAAACCACATGCTAAGGCAATTATTGGCTTCCATCAATTTCCATGTGCATGGAGCCATCATCCTAGGTGATGGCATACTGTAGTTGAAAGCTATGAGCATACCTGCAAGAGACATAGACTGGGTAAGGTCAGTCATGTGTCTGCATACAGTCTGATGAAATATATCCCTAGTCGTACACACCTGCAGGAACTATGATGTCAATATTATGTTAACTGATATTCCATGATTTGTGACAATGTGTGGTAAGGCCTATTGTGTCAACCTAAAGACATCTATATGTGGTCTTTCCCATATGCAGCCACTTCACAGACACATCAATGTGTCTCACAGTGTAATCACGTATGACTAAGAGGTGTGATTTTGTGTTTTGCCTTGGGTGTTTGACTGGTGAGAGAGTGGTGCACACAGTATTATGTGTACTGTGCACTCCAGAGGCAGGATTTTCTGAGGTATCTGTTGTTTGGCAATGTGTCTGGTAAGGAGCTGTACACATGCAGGTGTGTGTGATGTGGTTGTAGGTGGTACAGGATGTGAGCTGTGCATGTTGGCATAATGCTCATTGCCTTATATAATGACTGCTGCTGAAGACACCATGGCAGCAAGGGGAGAAATGCAGTCGCATCTGTCACACATTGTGCTGATGTGTCATAGAAGTAGATGGGTGGGGATACTTCCAACATCTTAGCAGCAGGTCCTGCCCAATTAGAGTCATGCTGCAACACACTTGGGGTTGACAGCCTGATATACAGTGTATGTTGGCACACCTTGCAGTGAAGATATGGATGCCTGTGCATGCATAGAGGACTTGTTCAACTTTGCTGACATTACGTTGGTCTCACAAGCATACAATGTCTGTCAAGCAACCAGACAGCACATTGGCTGTTGTATAACATGATGTGGGAACACAGACATGTATTTTGGGAACATAACTGTACAGCATGACATGCTTAGTGGCAGGTGGACATACACTGACCGAAGTAGCCAGTCCGCTGCAGTAGGCCTCACAGCCATGTCATGCAGATATACACCAGTAATCTGTTGAAAGGTAGGATGCAAAACTAGCTGTGAAATTGTCACCTGTGATGCCTCACCACTAGTATGCCAATTGTTCAAGCAAGACTTGATATCAATGTCAGTGGACATTGTATATTATATTGTGGTGCTACAGCAGTGCTCCTAATCCCCCTATTATCAGTTCCTCTATGATATACCACCAACCCTGGAACAGAAGGAATAAGACATGCAAAAGCCAAATGAATGCCCAGGTTGCTAATCAAGGGATCTACGTGGAGAAGGGCATGTGAAGCCTACAGAGCCTTTCATGATGTGGGATATCTATGTGGATGAACAAACAGGCAGTGTCCTGCTTGTCATAATAGTAGTAATGTTTTGCATGTGATGACATAAAACACATTGGAGCATGGTATCCTATATGAGAGTGGAGTTGGTGAGACAAGCAGTAGTAGTTGCCAGGCACCAGCAATTCATTGGACTCCAATGCTTAACACAGTCTTCACAAGGTAATTGCGTCCTTCCAGCACACACCACTTAGATACTGTCTAACTGCAGAATACCTGTGCAAAACTACACCTTACCTTCACAGAGTATACATATCACATTCCTTAATGTGTTTTTCTGTGCTCTGTACAGACACTTTGGATGACGCTCTTCTTGGAACATGCTGGAAATAGCTACAGTGCTTAGTTGCAGAAAGGACAACTAGCATGTAGTGCCAAGCAGTGTCCCCAGATCTCTGAATCATATGACATGAAATGCCATGAAAGGAGTTAGCATGGATATGAGCAGTAACACTGTCATGCACCTACTGACAGTGGACCAAACACTTTTTATTTTTCTCAAGGTCAAGTCATGCCTACCGACTCTAACCAACAGACCCCACTGAGTGCTACACTAAGCAATGGATGACAGAAATATGACTCACTCAACCTACATTGGCCTGAAAAGGTGCTTGATGATATTAGATCAGCAGGCCTTGCTGGAAACTGTGTAGGTTATCTACAGAGTGTTATGTCATCTGGTGGATAGGCAAGTGTCTGACAGTCAGAATCTTGGAAGATAGCATTAGGAGACCAACTTTTCAATGATGCCAGCCACCAGTGGATTTCCCCAGACATCATTAATGGCATAACCCTTCTAGCCATGCCATCTGCAGTCACAGTTACTGTAAGTGACCTTTGACTGACTACATTAGTAGGTGATTGCATATTAGGAGCTGTCACTGAATCCCACACAGAACCAACATTTATCCAGGATGGCCTGAGACACATTCAGTTGTTGTCTGAGCCACAGACAAATACTAAATGCCACCAACTGCACAATACTATCCTTTGGTATGTCATCCACCTCTAGAAATTATTGCAGTGTCTGCACACTGCACACAGTTGAGCCATTACTCCTGGAGTTATGGACACAGAGTGTAATGTAGGCTTTGACTTTCACTGGTTGGTAAGATGTGGGGATGCATTCGATTTTGTACAACCTACACAGAAAGGTATGGGATGTAAATCCCAGACTGTCACTGCTATGCTGAATATGGCATTCATCACACCTATTATTGTGTACAATGGCACCCTTGCTATGCCACTACACAGGCATATCTTACAACTGGAAAACCCACCCATGTTCCATGATACACCAATACATATTGTAAATAACATGTCCTCTGGAGTCCGTTTCAAGACCATACATGTGTAGTATGTCTCCTAAATGCTTTGGAGGGGATGTGCATGGCTGCCATAAAGGGAGGTGTCAGATCCCACTGTGTACCTCCCACGTATCCATGCCAGGACTAACACATGTCTTACCTGTTCTACACACCTACAATGTCATTGTGGTATAAATAGTACATGTTGGAGAGACAGGTATGGAACACAGACAGTACACCCTATATGTAACAGGCCCCCCATGCATGTAAAGCACACATCTGCTGTGACACACATCATGTCCAGGTTACACAATGGGATGCAGAACAAGGCAATCATAACTGGTATCAGACAAATGTCTGTACTGGACACAGGAAATGTGTAGATGGGTCATCTCCATCACCACGACTTGTAAGATGCGTTAGCTCCAGAAGCTCTGATGACACTTATCAAGAGTATCAGATCTTTTCAAAGATCAGGAATGTGATGCCATTGTCCTTTTTAGCCTGTTATACATATATGCACCTATGGAGGCATGCACCTTTAGTGCTGTACCTTGCTGAAGACATATTTCTTCTGTTCTGACATTCCATCCTGTGCTGTGATGTATATGGCTTTATTGCTGCTTTGTATCCATAGGTGTCCCCAATACAATCCTGAAACAGACATCTAAACAGGTCTATGACACACCTTTCATTGTGTAAGTATATAGCCATTACAACATCATACAACATAAGATACACATTATGTGGCTTACTCATTACAAATGTCAGCATAGAGTACCTGTCAGTAACCTCTGCAAGTAGCATGGCAAATTGCATTGCACAAGTACATGTTAACGCCCTGTGTATCAGATGCATATTTTCACTTCTCTGCATTGATAGTGAGGATGACAGGGATGTGGCACAGGTATCATCACTTGCACAGGGTGTTGTGTGGGGGTGCAGGAGGCTTAGGCTGATCCAAAAGGTTGACAGCATGTGTCTGAGTCAGAGAGGGAAGCATGGACCATGGAAACATGCCATGTGTGTCTGTAGGTGAACTTCATTTGACAGTGGTGTGTGAGTGTGTGTGTGTGTGTGTGTGTGTGTGTGTGTGTGTGTGTGTGTGTGTGTGTGTGTGTGTGTGTGTGTGTACACTGTCAAACTCAGGGCTAGCCCTTCATGTGTTTATGTTGGACAGCTTTGAGCCGTGCATGGTAGAGCTGACAGTTCATCATCTCCGCCCTTGAACATGGGAACTGGCTCTGCCAGGAGTTGCACTGGCACTTCTATGCCCAAGGTCAGAAGCAGTGCTAGTATCTGATGGTGACTGCTGTCTGCTGGGACTGTGTCCTCCATGGGAACACCAAGGACAATGAGCCCATGGCCTGCCATGTCTTGGTGTGGACAGCCCACTCCCCTCTGTAGCAGTGGGTGTACTGCCACTACAGGAGTGTGATTGTGCATAGGCACATGGAGTCTCAGCAGATGGAGTTGCTGAACTACTTCCATGAGTCCAACGCTCAACTCCATCCTGACGTTCTAGCATAGACACTGTGTGTTCCAAGACAGATATTGTGTGATCTGTCTCAGCCCACCTTCTTTCCACTGCATCAGTGAACCAGTCCAGGGTGTCAGCAATGTGGTTGAGCTTTTCACAGATATCAGACTATGCTGCATTCCTTACCCTACACATACATCCAGAGTTCCTTTCAGAATGTGTCTGTGCTTCCATGGTGGCCCAAACTATGCGCTGAGTGACCTGTAATGTGACACCTGCAACAGGTGGTGGATAGACAGCAGGCCTCCTACAAAAGCCCTTATCAATCCACCTATATGAACTCTGGCTATGGCCAGTGTCTACACTCACTGGAGCCACAGTTTCCATACTTTCCTGTTCAATGTCCCTTCCTTCCGACTGTCCAATATCTGTGGCCTCTGTAAACTGAGTATGTCTGGGCATGCTGACTGTGTGCAGTGACAATGAGGGCATTAGAGGGATGTAAACCTCTTGGACAGATTCATCCCCCAAATTCCTCACCTGTGCTTCACTGTAGCCACCAACATCATCTTCAGAGTTTGAGAAGACAGTGACATCAGGTTGTGTATGGGACAGCCACCAATCCCCTCGGTCACCTGTAATAAGAAAGGAAAAAGCAATACATTAATACCTGTACCATTATGCTCTGCAGTACTATACTGCAATAGATGTAAATATCTATACACTGTTGTCACTATTACAGACCTGTTAAAAACCCAACCTCATATAGTAGGACAAGAGGACATTACATTTCCCACTAACAGCTGTAGTTACTTGTAAATAAAAGCTCTTTACACAACAATTTCATCAGCAACAATGAGGTTCACTATTGACATTTGTGAAGACTCTGCACACTTGACACATATGACAATCTGTAATGTTTTGACAATACTGTCACATCTATCAGTGTAGTCACACCTGCAAGGCATATGTATGAGTCTAATATCTGTAAAGTCAGAAAATATCTGTGCAATTGGCAATCATGCCGACAGTACAGCAATCCAGGCAGCAGGCCTGGGATGACACTTTATGGATTACATTGCTGTAAGCTTACATCTATAATAAAACAGTGCTGTGCTTACCAGCAGCAAGACCACAGCCTTGTCCAATACCTGATGGACCTGTAAAAAGTTGAGGGAGAGGTAATATTGCTATCACCACATGTTACACCACAACAAAGGAATACATCCATATACCTCACATTTAGAGTAGGTACTGTGTTAATTGTTATATTGGTCAAAATTTGAGCATGAGGGTCAAACTGCAGTTAACCCCTCCTGAAAAAAAACAAAGACCTAACACCCACGTAAGTGTATGTACACCATGACACACTGAATGCTACAGTATTGCAATGCTAGTTTACCTGCATGCTCCTCTGCTGTGGAAACTGTCATACCTACATCCATGATGTATATTGTGATGGATACCTGGGAGCTGTCATGTATGCCTAGATTAACCAGGAAATCCTCAGTGGCTGAGAGTGATTGTTCCACTGATGATGCCATGATCTCTAGCTACATCTGCTGCTCTTCTGAATGCAGCATTGATCATGTTCGTTGTGCGGTGTTGAACCTGCTCATATGTCTTGCCCTTATGATCTGTGGCATTCACACCACAGACAAGATCAGCCCACAATGCCACCCACTGTTCCCTGTTTTGCCTCTCCCTAGATAGTAGGAGTTCATCGTGTTGATGGAGGCCTTCCAGTATCATATCTTTCTCTGCATCTGTGAAAGGTGCGCAGCATCTTGGATACATGTTTCCCAAAAGACATCAAAATGGGAACACATGTCAGGATCACAAATGTGGAAGTACACTATGTAGAGATACACCAAGAACAGAATGGCTGGCATTATTCACTGCTTGATCACACATGTCATATTCCACAGTGTGCAAACATACTAAGCATATGGATGCAACTAAGATACTACTGATAGTCAGCTATTCCCTTGTGTGCCATGACAGATACTGCTATATGGTCATACACACAACACTGGAGTCTATTGTAGTGTGTCCCCAGTAGCAACCCCCCTGATAATATGTCAAAACAACTGTGTCAAACAAATAGCAGTGTGCCATTACAACCACTGTAAAGGGACTGCCCCATAAGACCAGTGTGCCACATTGACAGTAAACATTCCACATTTTATTTATTGCGCATCCTCTGTGTAACATATCTGCAGATCACTGACATGTCAGTATCACCATTCTAAGAAAGGCTTAATGCTGTAATCCCTATTCCCTGTAAGTATATTCACACATCTGTATCCTGTTTTAAACAAAAAGGTTGCATACCTGATGGAGTGTAATACTCCTCTGTTGATATGTGGTGATATTTAAGTTATAGCAAACGCGTGTTCTGTGTGAGGGAAGTCTCATACAGAATGGTTCCCCATAGCCAGCTGTTTGTCTTTTTAACATGCTTCTCATTAGCAGATGATTGCCTCTTAACCAATTTGTGGTTCTGAAATGCTAATTGCAGCCAATACAGCTGATTTGCACTATCATCAGCCAATGACATGCAACCACTGTTCATGATATAAGGCTTTCATGTAGATTAGAAACCCTTTCTGATATGTTGTGCTGTACAGTACTGGGTGAGGAGACTATATCATAGCAGAGGGTAGGTCTGTAGCAGCTACTTTTACGTAGAGATGTGTGTGCTGCAAGCTGCAGATGCTGCTGCAGGTAATAGGCACAGGCAGAGAGTGTGAACACTTTGGAGGACAACAAGCTGTAGGAGTAACTGTGGGAGCTGTGTCAGCCTTGCAGTAGAGACAGAGCCAGAGTGAGGGTACCCATTCCACTCCAATTAAGGCATGTGTTTAAGGTAAGTATGTTAAGCAACTGTATCACTAATAGAGTACTAGGCAGCATGTCTGCTGTGTCCTTGAGCAACATAGGGGATAAATATAAGATTATGACCACCATTTGGGCAACTGTCAGGCAATGTGTTACAGTCTGGTACTAATTTGGAAAATGTATGCTGGCAGTCCTTGTTACAAGCAAGGACTTCCAATGTGTATGTTAGTTGAGCAGCTGTGCTAATCTGCACTGTGAGTTTGAAAGGACTGTGTAGTGCACTCTGATATTAGTGGACCTCATTTGCATTACCTCAGTTAAAATCCTGTGTGAATGCATAGTAATGCATGATGTGACACTTTATGCACTTACAGTTTTGCTATAGGGATATGTGAAGTGTGTTCCTATCTGCAGGCCTGTGACTTCCATCAGTGAAAAGCAGACATTTCATTTGAAATGCATTGTGTGGATAAAGAGTGCATGAATCAGTCATTAATTGCTGGCTTTACAATACTGTAATTTAACTGCTATGTACCACTGGATTTGAACCCTTTACTGTGTGTGGCATAATATACTGTTTGTAAGCCATTTAACAGACTAAACTACTGCCTCACTGTTACAGCAGGTGAATTTGCAAGATATAAGTGCACACATACAGGCTGTGACATACTTTTTTACATCCATCATTATGTACATGGCTTTATATGGATGTATTTCTGCACCAGGGTCCTAGCATAACATGTATTTTGCCATTAATGCCTTAGCAGATGCATTTCTAAATGTTGCTGATAGAAGGGCACATTTACCTGCTATTAGAGACCTCTCTTACATCCTTTATTCTGTGATTGGTTTCTAGTGGTGTACCTTTGCACCAGACTCCAAGGTACGCTCCCATTTTTTCCATTACTCTTAAAGTAAGTTTGCGTGATGCGGCATGATGCGCAGCTCTGCTTAAACATGCTTAATGACTATAACTTGCAATTACTATGTTTTGAGTAAACCACCTGTTTTAATTGACAGCTGTGTGGCGTGGCAGGTTAATGCAGTGCTTTGGAGGTACAATAGTCTTGGGTTTAAAATAGGGGACAGATGTTTATTTTGTATGCGTTTACTATAATTTAAAACAAATATATTAATATAGTTCCATTTAGCTGAGCTTAGTGAAGCTGCACAGAGTGTCACACTGTGTAAAAAATATGTAAAGAAAAGAAAAACGGGGAGATAGAAAAGTCATGAAATGGGGTGCAAGCAGGGGAAAGACATAGTGAAAGGCAGGTAGGTATGTGCAGGAAGGGTGCAGGAAAACACCATAGCCATCCATTTCTTGTACAGCAACAACTTTGCACTTTGACAGAATTTGTATATGACTTTGGACTCTCACCCTCTGGGAAAGGGGTGAGAACAACATAATTGCAATGTTAAGCCAATTGAACCAAATTATGTGCATTCAGTGGACACATGTGAAATAGAAAGCTATGTATGGGATGATATTTTTTTAAGGTGAGAGTGGAATGTTGAGGAAGGGACATAGGTACTTTTGGGGGAGGTAAGT